>NC_083404.1:17900868-18213993 GCF_020745735.1 Hemiscyllium ocellatum
TTCTGTTCTTTGAGGTAGGCCACAACATCATATTTCCACATGGGAATTTATGTCTGCATCTTTATTATTCTTTGTGCATTCATATACATGCACAGTAACACTGGTTTAGATTCTATTACTTACTCTGACTTCACCTTTTCTGTATGCTAATGCTATCTGTATCTGGAAATCTTGTCTGAACACCACTATTCTTGCCTAATATTTTCTCTTGGTTCCCACACCTCTCCCATCAGCACTAGCAAAACCGTCTGCAAGGAACCCAGTACCAGATCAGTTCAGGTGCAATGTGTCTGACTTGTACCAGTGCCCCTTCCTCAGCATCTGATCCCATGTCTGAAGAATCAAAACGTCTCCTTCCTGCACCATTTTTCCAACCATGCATTCATCTGCCTAATCATCTATTTCTGTACTCACTTGCACGAGGCACTAGGAGTAACTTTGAGAGTCCCAACTTTGAAGTAAACACAAAAAGTGCTGGAGAAATTCCACAGGTCTTTCAACCATCTATGGAAAGAGAAACAGAGTTAATGTTTTGAGTCTGATATAACACTTCCTCAGAACATGCATTTGAGGTCATGCTTTCGACTTTGCGATTTGCTAATTTTCTACATACTTCCCTAAATTCAAACTGCAGGACCACAACCCCCACCCTTCCTATTTAAATCATTGGTACCAATGTAGATCTCTGGCAGTTCACCTTTTCAGAAATATGTCCTGCAACTACTCTGACATCCTTGAACCTGACCCAAGGAGGCAACATACCCTTCTGTAGTGATATCTACAGCCACAGATATACTAGTCCTTTAATATTCTCCATAAAAACAAGTCCATTGTCCTTTCTTCTTCCCCCTCTCTTTACCGCACTTCCTTAAGGAACCAAAACCTTACTTGATTGACTGAGGTAAACACCATAAAGATACTTAAATTTAGTGCAACTCTACTCTATTCAGAAGAGCTAGCCGAATCATGATTTCTGTGAATCTACTACAGGGACAACTCAGGCTTATTACTGAGATCTAGGAATTATCCACACTGGTGAAGGAGCTGGCCAGGCTTCAGTCATTCAATATGGATACCTTCCTCTTGTGTGAGCTCTGAGCTCAGGGTCTTCTTTCCACAACGATGTTCATCTTCTCTGAGCTCCGAGCTCAGGCTCCTCCTTCCTATGAGTGCTGCTCTCGGGTTCCTGCTGTCTTCTCTGAATCCCTGACTCAGTGTCATTCTCTGCAAGGCCCTGACTCAGAGTTGTTGTTCTCCTTCGACTCAGGGTTCTCCTTCTGCAATGGTGATTCCACCGGTTATGGAGATTTTTTTTCATTCTCCAAGAGCCCTTTTCCTATATAGAGTCAGAAAAGAGATCAACTGCGACATGCCCCGACTTGCCTCTGTCAGGTTTCAGCTTTGAGTTCACAAAATGTCCTTAGTTGGCACTTGCCTGCTGTATTTGTCTGTCTGCCTGTTACAACCATCACCCTCATCATCATCCAAAATGGAATATTGATTTTTTTGGTTGGGACCCCAGGGAACTCATGCAATACCTCCCTGTTTCTCTTGGGCTGCCTGATGGCTACCCATTTAGTTTAGGGCCCACATCCTTAAGGGGAAATGTAACCACCTTTCTAGTTGTGCTATCCATATAACTCTCAGCTTTGTGGATACACTACAGTGACTCCAACCTCCACTGGATCTCCAAAAACTGGAACTCAAGTCTGTGCAGCTGGTAACACTTCCTACACATTTGGTCGTGCAAGACACTGGTAAGATCTATGACTTCTCAAATACGACAGGCCAGACATTCCATTTGCCTGGGTTGAGCTGCTGTATCTTTGCTTTCTGATGTCAACTTTATTCTGCTTTAGATTGCACACGCTACTTTGTTGTAATAGCCCTGAATTTCTCTTACTCCTTTTTCTTGGTGAATTACAATTATAGCTAGCTCTTTAAAAATAATGCACTTTTCTAGTTCACAGCAATTTAAAGACAAACCCTAATAGCAGCTTCTTACCAACTAGAACACACTGAGAAAGATAGAAGAAAACAGCTCTTCCTCTCCACCCTTCACCAAATGCCCACTCTGCACTTTACTTCTCATCGTGAACCTTATTAAAAGTGTCTGTCTACCTCGGCACTAAATTCCCACTTTGAACAAAGTTTCCAGATTTATTCAGTCAGTCTCTGCGTCACTCAGGTGATGTCTTCCTCACAGCAACCATGTGCCTGACTGCACTTTAAACATTTGTTTCTGAGAAATAACCATGAAAAGTCACGTTTTAGCTTAATGTCCTGCTATGGTAATCAAAGGATTTCAGATGAGTAGTAAATTACAGCCACTATCAGACTGTTTAACTAGGCTTTTGTAACTTACTCAAAGGCAATTAGATCTAGATCAGAATCTGAATTTTACTCCAAAAATGAACTTGATAAAGATTTACTAGTTGAATTGTTACTTCGAACCAAATTCTCTGATAAGCTCACTCAGCTTCTGTCTCCTACAGGTGAATTTTCCTTCACACTGATGATACAATCTTCAGGAAATGGCATCTTGCATGACACCTCACACAGACAGATACAAAAGCTTTCCAGTGGTCACATAGCAACTGAATATTGTTGGAGTGGATGCCACATGTATTGACTCTGTACCTTTGGGAATGCAGCCACTGCAGCGATTGTAAGACTTTGTATCTGACTAGCTTCAACAGAGTCAAGCCTTGACAAGGGTGATATTGAATCATAGGGTCATAGAGTTACACAGCACAGAAACAGAGCCTTTGGTCCAACTCGTCCACTCCAACCAGATCTAAATTAAACTGGTCCCATTTGCCAGCATTTGGCCCATATCCCTCTAAACCCTTTCTATTTATGTACTCATCCAGATGCTTTTTAAATGTTGTACTTGTAACCAGCCTTCAACACTTCCAGTGGCAGCTCATTCCATACACACGCCACCCACTGCATGAAAAAGTTGTCCATAGTTTCCTTTAATATTTTTCCCCTGTCACCTTAAACCTATGCTGTCTAGTTTTGGATTCCCCTATTGCGGGGAAAATACCTTGTCTATTTACCCTATCCATGCCTCTTGTGATGTGATAAACCTTATTAGGTCACCTTTCAGCCTCCGATGCTCCAGGGAAAACAGTCTCCGCCTATTTCGCCTCTCCCTATAGCACAAACCCTTCAACCTGACAACATCCTTGTAAACCTTTTCTGTACCAGTCTGTCACTGAAGGCAACAGATTGTGAAATGTGGCAGGTTTAACAGCCAGATTCCTTGCAGGAGTTGGAGATGAAAATATTTTGGGCTGAATTGAGATTGATGGCCATTGACAATGCCTGGACCTTTTGGAAAAAGATCTTGTTCCAAGAGGTTACTGATGTCAGCTCTAACCTGCCTTGAAAGCCTGATCTTCCTATTGCTGTGTTGCTCCATCATGTTTAGGAAGTTGATCCACTTGAGTGAGCTGGAGATCAGTATCTACCCCTTCCATCCTGTGGACTTGCAGGTAGCTATGGAGAAGGAATTTGTTACTTCCATAATTTTCCTTCTGTTGGTGATGTTAGTTTCAGTGTGAATAGCCCTCTTGTTCTTTGTCAGAGGTAGATTATATATACATTCCCCATGCTGCAGTGAAAGCATGAAATTTAGATCAAAATGGACAAAGTCAATTATAAATGAAAGGCCTTCCAAACAGGTGAAAATCCCTGTAAACCAATGAAAATATGCCCTCAGAACAAGTGCTATGGGCACAAGCATTTCACAAAGCAGCAAAGCTGCACATTTTAAAGATTTCCCAACGCTTCATTAGTCAATGAGTTACTGCTGTACTCTTACCCACCAAGAGCTAGAATTGTCAAAGCCAGAATTCTGGGTTAATGGTAAGAATTAACTTCAAATATTTACAAAACTGAATCAATATTTCCTTGGGGGTTTCCCACATGCCTCTCAACGCATGGGGTAAGATGTGAAAGTGAGCAAGATCATTGTTTCTGTCTGAAAATCACCAATATTTTTGGGAGTTAACCTTCACCACTACTTGCACATGAATTCACACCCCCAACTCTGGCCAAACAGTTAGAATCTGCCCTTGAGTTCCCTTCCTGTACCAGAATTCACATAGAATTCACCCTTATTTGCTCTTATGTGCATTTCCTGTTCAGTTTTTGCAGTTCACTTTACTGTGCTCTAGTCTAGTTGGTTAAGGAAATGCACTGTTACTTCCTCTTTGCTCTTAAATTCCAGATGCCCAATTTTTCTTGCTTTACCACAACCAGCCATGCAAAAATATTTTCAAAAATGAGTTGTATGGGCAAGTCTAACCAGTCACACATGTTTTTGATGCCCTGCCAGAATAAATTATGGTCCAATTGAACACAGATGTCAAATCAATGTTTTCAGATTGGTGAGGAGCTAGAAGATAGCAGTGATTCCTGTTTCTGGAATATGTCTGTGTCAGGCCGATGTTGTAGAGACATTGCTTATTGTGATAAACAGCTCCACTTACTAATCGCTTTTAAACTACTGGCTATTACCAAGTTAAATGGTTACATTTATAGCAAGATGAACTTCTGAGAGTCTGTCTGACCAGCCCTAGCCAACAAAAACAAGTCTGCTAATGGGCTCAGCTTACCCATTCCAGAAAATAAAAAAAGCTGAGAAATTTCCTGAATTTTCAAGTGCTGATCTGATAATGAAGTCACTAGCAGACCACAGCCAGCTGCCTTATCAATCACTCATGTTTAGTCATTTGCATTTTCAATCCTATAGTACTTTTTCTCCTCACTCCAGAGAGCAGATCTCAGCTCCATGTGATAGTGTGTCAGCAGCTGGGCGATATGTTTAACAGACTGCTGGCTCATTATCACCTGTTTTATACTGGCACATGGAGTCAAAATGTAACTCCCTCCCCCATTCCCCAGTTTAATTATGCACGAGGATCTGTGGCAGTACAAAGGCACTCATCAAATTGGACGCATTTCCTCATGGAGTAATGCTTTCAGGTTTACCTCTGTCACAAAGTGGCTTTGCGTGTTGCGAACTAATTCTAAGCACCAACATATATTTGTAGGCCAGCAGTGAGGAATTGTAAGTCCCACCATGTTTCCTGCCTTCCCACTTTAAGTGCACATTTTCAGCTGAAGGGCTCTGAAGGAAGTGACTAAATTTCCCATGTTTCAGTTAGCGAGCTGCCTGTCATCATGCGCGAAGTCCTGGCAACCCATAAACCTTCTGCTTTCTGGGGCAGACAGTTCCTAATTTTTATATTTCTGACCCTTGTTTTTAACATCATCCCTGAATAGGATTATGCTCACAGTTCTAGATACCATCACCTCCTCCTCCCCCACTCCCATCTCCACACTGCATCCTCCAGATCTAGTTTCCCTCTGTCAGTCATTTCAACTTCTTTGGTCATATTTTAAACCACAATCATGCCACCTTTAATTTTCTACATTCAGTGGGATACCAGTCAAACCTATGCAACCTTTTGCATAATTTAACCCTTTTGTACTGCAATCACTCCAGTGAACCTATCCTTCTCAAAAGTCAGCAAATTCTTTCTGAGATGCTCTTTTTCAAAGTAAGGAAATCAGAAAGCATTTACAATTTGGCATAACCCAATCTTGTTCAATGCCATATTTGGGGATTTAGATTTATTCAGCTCTTAAGTTTGAGTTTTCTAGACCGTGATATTGTGGATATTCAGGAATGTATAGTTTTACCTTTGGCTGGAGTTATAGAGTCATAGGGTCATGCAGCCTGGAAACAGACCCTTTGATCCAACTAGTCCATACCAAACAGATTCCCAAACCAAACTAGTCCCACTTGCCTGCATTTGGCCCATATCCCTCCAAACGTTTCCTATTCATACATTTATCCAAATGTCTTTTGAATATTGTAACTGTATTTGCATCCACTACTTCCTCTGGCAGTTCATTCCACATACAAACCACCCTCTGTGTAAAAAACTTGCCCTGCATGTCCTTTTTGGACTAAGCTGTAGATTTTCTTTTTTGGTTGCATTCAAATATTGTGGAAAAGGACATGGAAGATATAGAATGTAGGGAAATAGTTGATGATATCTTGAAAAATGTCCATATTACAGTGGAGGAAGTGCTGGATATCTTGATACATATAAAAATGGATAAATCCCCAGGACCTAATCAGATGTACCCTAGAACTCTGTGAGAAGCTAAGGAAGTGATTGCTGGGCCTCTTGCTCAGATATTTGTATTGTCAATAGTCACAGGTGAGGTGCCGGAAGACTGACGGTTAGCTAATGCGGTGCCACTGTTTAAGAAGGGTGGTAAGGATAAGCCAGGGAACTATAGACCAGTGAGCCTGATGTTGGTGGTGGGTAAGTTGTTGGAGGGAATCCTGAGGGACAGGCAAGAACTGATTAGGATAGTCAACATGACTTTGTGCATGGGAAATCATGTCTCACAAACTTGATTAAGTTTTTTGAAGAAGTAACAAAGAGGATTGATGAGGGCAGAGCAGTAGACATGATCCACATGGACTTCAGTAAGGCGTTCGACAAGGCTCCCCATGGGAGACTGATTAGCAAAGTTAAATCTCATGGAATAAAGGGAGAGCTTGCCATTTGGGTACAGAACTGGCTCAAAGGTAGGAGACAGAGGATGGTGGTAGAGGGTTGTTTTTCAGACTGGAGGCCTGTGACCAATGGAGTGCCACAAGAATCAGTGCTGGGTCTACTACTTCTTGTCATTTATACAAATGATTTGGATGGGAGCATAAGAGGTATAGGTTGTAAGTTTGCTGATGACACCAAAATTGGAGGTATAGTGGAGAGTGAAGAAGGTTACCTCAGATTACAATGGGAATTTGATCAGATGGGCCAATGGGCTGAGAAGTGACAGATGGAGTTAAATTTAGACAAATGCGAGATGCCACATTTTGGGAAAGCAAATCTTAGCAGGACTTATACACTTAATGGTAAGATCTTAGAGAGTGTTGCTGAACAAAGAGACCTTGGAATGCAGGTTCATAGCTTCTCGAAAGTGGAGTTGCAGGTAGATAGGATAGTGAAAAAAGTGTTTGGTATGCTTCCCTTCATTGGTCAGAGTATTGAGTAGAGGAGTTGGGAGGTCATGTTACAGCTGTACTAGACATTAGTTAGGCCACTTTTGGAATATTGCGTGCAATTCTGCTCTCCTTCCTATTGGAAGGATGTTGTGAAACCTGAAAGGGTTCAGAAAAGATTTACGAGGATATTGCTAGGGTCGGAGGATTTGAGCTATAGAGAGGGGTTGAATAGGCTGGGGCTATTTTCTGTGGAGCATCGGAGGCTGAGGTGTGACCCTTTAAAGGTTTATAAAATAATGAGAGGCATGGATAGGGTAAATAGACAAAGTCTCTTCGCTGTGATGGGGTAGTCCAGAAATAGACAGCATAGGTTTAGAATGAGATAGGAAAGATATACAAGAGACCTAAGAGGAAACATTTTCACGAAGAGAGTTGTACATGTATGGAATGAGCTGCCAGAAGAAGTGGTGGAGGCTAGCACAATTGCAACATTTAAAAGGCATATAGATGGGTATATGAATAGGAAGGGTTTGGAGGGATATGGGCCAGGTGCTGGCAGGTGTAACTAGATTTGGTTGGGGTATCTGGTTGGCATGGACAAATTGGACCAAAGGGTCTGTTTCCATACTATTACATCTATATGACTCTATGACTCTAAATCCATCATGACTTTTACTGCTGCAGTCAGGAATCAGCTTTGGTTTCACTGTTGAATTATAAGCTCTGCTGCTATGTAATTATTCATATAATACTCAAACAAAGATTCTTAACTTGGTAAGGGAGCTTAGGGTTAGGTTTTGGGTTAGGATTAGCAAATCTTGGTATCCAACTCACTTGTTTTTAATAATTGTCCAGTATCAAGCAGGCTACCCACATGAATATCTGGATTATCCAACTCTTCTTGTTAAAATGCTCCCTGATCTTTCGTCAACAACAATACCTTGAGTGTAATACACCCTCAGGGCTCATTCTGGGTAATCATCTGCCTTCCATTTCATATTCCCCATGATAGAGATTGCTATTTGAAGGTTTGTCAGGCAAGTTTAGGAGTTTGTAGCACAATCAGAAGCTCCTCACTTGAGTCCCGCTTATATCTTGATGCCTAAGGAAGGTACATTTGTATGTGTCCATACAGGTTGGTTATCAATCTTCAATTCCTTGCAATAACTCAATTCCTTCCAGCAGCCCAGACTAACTGAGAGATCTGTAACACTTACAGATCATCTTTATAATTGCATGAAATAGTCTTAAACACAATTGTGTTAAACCAGCTAATAAATCATTATACAATGCAATATTGCATGTATATTTTTATGGTGCAGTCAAAAAGATTAAAATGGTAACATTGTTCACACTCCAATGCAAACTTGGATTTTGTTTCCTTTTGCTATGAGACTCAAATAATTCAACTGTATCTTGAGAGGTAACAACTCTAACAGTTTAAACAGCAAATTCTCCACAACTCTACTGATTGAATAGATCATTTTATGATCAATTAAGTTATTTTACACCCGAGAAATGGGTGAAATGTGCATTAATTTCTACTCCACAATAAAAGTAATGCTTCCTTCATTGTGCTTCCAAAACAAAGATTTTAAATCATCTGCTTTACACTAGGTCTCCTTAGGAGAACTATTTCATCTATGGTCAGATCAAAATCCAGCATTAACCGGACAACTGCACCACATTGTAAATTGTAAGTGTTAAGGGATTCCTGTTCAGGTTTGCAAACTGGAAAATGTTGAAGCAAATTATTATTTAGGCTTTAGACTATGCACAGGAAAATCTTTGAATTCTCACTATAACTTCTAAGTGCGTATCGTGATCCATTTTTTTAATGCATTATTTCAACCAGTAGCTTTCCTCATATTTGCCCAGCTTGTTCAATATGAGATACACTCACCTCTTTATAATAGCTTTGATGCATTATTCCTTAATGGATATTCCTTTATATATTTATAAAAAATATGGGAAAGTGTTGTCCAAACAACTGAGAAATGCAATATTTACGTAATGTACTTTTTCTTCATATGTCAAGGAGTATCCTAATAAGAAAGACTGAATGTGAGACAGGAAATGTAGCATGTACTGTGTGTCATTCAAGTGCTCTCTCCTAGCAAATGTATTATGCCAAAAAGAAAATAATAAAAGCATTTCTAAATATTTAATCACAGAGCTAAATGTCTAATAATGAATGCCTCATTCTGGGCCTACCAGTATGGGAGAAAACAGTGAAGATAACAGCCCACCTTAAATGTTTAACTCAACTGGTTTAAACCCACCATTATAAAATGTCCTTGCACCTTGAGGTTGTGTGTGACTTGCTGCATTGGCATTCCTGTTGCACTGCTATGCTGAGATGGGAATGTGATTGGGTAATGATCCCATACCCGTGGTTTGGGACAGGATTGTGGTAGGGCTAAGGCAATGGGAAGATGTTTTTATTCTAGTATCTATAACTTAGTTTAAACACACATCCTGTTCATAAAGAAGAAGTGAAATATAACCTCATGATTCAAAAAATAAAAATAAAAATGCCTGAGTAAGTAGGGTTAGGTCACAGTAATTCTGATTTCCTGTTCTATTCAAAATGATAGATTTGATAGGAAGTGGAAGTGTTTTCGGAACTTCTGTTGAAATGAAGATCTCTTATAATGCTGAAGGGTGTTATGGTATCATATGGTATAATAATAAATTGTACCATTGATCAGAAGGAGTTAAGATTAGAATCTACATTTTTTTACCTGTTGATTTATAAAGGATTTCTGGGTGTTCGGAGAAGCTCTGTGAAAATATGAAGTGGTTCCATTTAAAGAAGGAATACATATCAGAGGAGTGAAATAGTGGAATTTTGCAGAGTTTCTTTTGAATTACTATGAACAACTACAATGTAAGTCAAATGAGGTGAACATTTACCAGAAATGGAGAACATGGAACATATGATACAAAACCTGTATTTAGGGCTCTACTTTAAGAGCATTGATTAAGCAGCAGACCGTAGATTTCTGATCCAAAAATAGTGTCTGAAGGATTAATTTCAGATTTTTTGTGAGTGCCAGACTGGATCAAACAGTCCACAATCTGACAGTACAGCACCACATATGAGGAGACTAGGTAGCCTTCGTAAACCAGCTGTGAAATTTGCTTCATGGAGGTACTTTAACAAAGCCATTTAACATAATGTCAAGTGTGCATATTTGCAAAGATTTGTTAAATTACTTTTCATTGTTGAAGTTGTGTAATGAAATAGGAAATAATTTATTAGTGAGAAAATCATCTTTTAGGATACATGAAAGGTAAATCATTAGTCTTCTTCAAAGTTTTCCTGATTTTTTTTGAATGGTCTATGGGATCTTTAACATTTATTCGGGGGGCAGAATCTCAAATGAGAGATGGCAGTTCTGACAAAATGTAATCATGAAGGGCTTTTGCCCGAAATGTCAATTTTCCTGCTCCTCGGATGCTGCCCGACCTGTTGTGCTTTTTCAGCATCACTCTAACCTTGATTGTAATCTCCAGCATCTGCAGTACCCACTTTCACCTAATATTGTCTCAGTATCCACCCTGAAATTTCAGCCACCTTTTTCTGTTCAAGTGTCTGGCATGGGACAATGAAAGCACAACCTCTGTTGACTTCGAGGTAAGTGTTGACTACTGTGCCACAACTAATACCTTGAAATATGATTCTTCTTGTGAATACATTTTACTGACATTAAAAGAGCTTTCCTCTTCTGACTAGTTTTAAAAAATGTGGAAGCTGCAATAAAGACAAATTACAGAATTTAAAAAATAAATTGGAAGACTCAAACGTAGAATGTAGAATTTTGAGAAAACTCTCTTTACGCATTAGCATAGGAATAATACTGACAATATCCCACAGATAGTTCATTCTACCCAAATAAACTTTATTACTGAAAATGCTGACATCAGTAATATACATAATAAATTTACAAATGTATTAAATAATAACATTCTTGTCTTGATCATAGTTACAATGTTATCAATGCCCTGAAACTTTAATATACATCTTTTGAATTTTTACAAAATAAGTCATTATTAATAATTGTTTGATTTTATATTACCAAATAAATTTTAAAAATGAAAAATGCAAGATTTAAAAGCTTCTCCCATTCATAGTGATTATCATTTATTTTGTTTAAAAGTTCTATACAATTTTAAACCACTTCATCTCACTCTCAGACTTGAAATTAAAGATCTGTTCCAGGAGGTGAAGAATATAATTACTGGTTTAGTTGTTACTATATGAATGATGGCCATAATATGGCTCTTTTTTAAAATTCATCTAGTGGATGTGGGCTTTGTTGGCTGGACCAGCATTAATTTCCTTTCAGTAATTAATGTGGTGATGATCTGCCTCCTAGAATTGCTGCAGTCCATTTGGTGTACATAGACCCACAATGCAGTTAGAGAGAGAGTTCCAGGATTTTGACTTGGCAACACTGAAGAAAAACCAATATATTTCCAAATCAAGATAGTAAATGGACTGGAGGGGAACCTGCAGGCGGTAGTATTTCTCTGACACTTTGCAGAATTTTAAAAAAAATAAATTGGAAGACAGAAACGTAACAAGAATGTAGAATTTTGAGAGATTCTATTGCTACTTTTGTCGTTTGAAATGGTCATGATTGTAAGTTTGGAAGGTTCTGTTTAAGGAGCTGTGGTGAATTTCTGCAATGCATCTTGTAACCGGTACACACTGCTGCTACTGTGCATTAGTGGCGGAGCAACTGGACGTTTGTGATTGTAAGCAGAGGTAAATACTGAAGTTGTGGAACTCAATGTAGAGTCCCAAAAGCTGTAAAGTGCTGAAGTTGAAAACTGGGGTGTTGCTTCTCTAGTTTCATTGGAACATTCCATCATTTCCCAAAGATGGAAATTTAAACATGAGAGCAAGGCGGTTTATTGAAATAGCAACATAAATTAAATATATTCTTACTAATATATTGAAAAGGCACTTTCAATATTCAACTTTCTTCATTTGACTGAAGGGGTGGCATGCATATAGAATGAGCTGCCAGTAGACGTTGTTGAGGTTATATTAACAACACTTAAAAGGCATTTGGACAAATACATGGATAAGAAAGGTTTAGGAGGATATGGGCCAAGTCAAGGAAATGGGGTTAGTGTAGGTGGACATTTTGGTTGGCATGGACCAGTTTGGCCAAAGGGTCTGTCTCTGTGCTATAAGACTCTATGACTTTATAACCTGAGACTTTAGAAAAGGATACTGCTGGTTGTTATGATCATGTGGCAAACACAGGCAACTCACATTGAATATACAAATCCAGCTGCCTCAGAATAGCATTTTAATCAAGATGCCTTGAAACACAGAAATGCATCAAGAAATTTGCATCTCGTGTTTTATTCATGTTCACATGATAACTTTACATCTTGAAGATGAAAAGCTAAAGTGTGCAGAGTGTTCAGTTTGAAAAAGACAATGAGCAAGAGTGGGAATACACAAATGAACTATATTTCAGTATTTGGAGATGCCAGTGTTGGACTGGGGTGTGCAAAGTAAAAAATCACACAACACCAGGTTATAGTCCAACAGGTTAAATTGGAAGCACACTATTTCAGTAGCTTGCTTTGATTGAGTTGCAGGCAGAGAAAGCAACATGGAAGTTAAGAGCAGGGATACAAAAGCTCTTTTCTCTTTCAACCTCCAGCTCAGAAATGAAAAGTAACTTGGAATGACAACAGTGAGTTATTAAGACTTCTAAGATATTGACAATGTTGCCATACAGACAGCTAAATAAAAACACAAGAAGAACTGCAGATGCTGGAAATTTGAAACAAAAACAGAAATTGCTGGAAAAACTCAGCAGGTCTAGTAGCATCTATGGAGGGAAATCAGAGTTAATGTTTCAGGTCCAGTGACTCTTCTTCAAAACTGAAGTTAAAGAGTTGGATCTGTGTAAGAACATCATCTCTCCCTGTGTGCGTGTGTTGTTATTGTATTTTGCTACACTTTTTCCAGGTACCAAAAATCTTTATGAAATCCCACTTTTTAAAAAGTTAATTCACAGGATATGGGTATCACTGGCTAGGTCAGCATTTATGAGCCATCCCTAATTGCCCAGAGGGCAGTTAAGAATCAACAACATTGCTGTGGGTCTGGAGTCACATAGTAAGCCAGACCAGGCAAGGATGGCAGTTTCCTTCCCTAAAGGTCATTAGTGAACCAGATGGACTTTGCAGTCATCATTAGACTTCTAATTCCAGATTTATTGATTTCAAATTCCACCATCTGCTGTGACAGGATTCAAACCCAGGTCCCCTGGACTTTGCCTGGGTCTCTGGATTAACAGTCCAGTGACAATACTGCTAGGCCATCACTTAGGAGAAAGTGAGGACTGTAGATGCTGGAGATCAGAGCTGAAAATGTGTTGTTGGAAAAGCGCAGCAGGTCAGGCAGCATCCAAGGAGCAGGAGAATCGACGTTTCGGGCATGAGCCCTTCTTCAGCTCCTTGGATGCTGCCTAGGCCATCACTTACCCTGCTTTTTACTCAAGGTAACCTTGGAACTGGCTTCCTTCATTTTTGATGTTGTAACCTGTTAGTTTAAGTGAACTGCAATTCACAACCTGCTCAAAAAGATAAATGTGAACTGACCGAGTATGTGACCTCTCTTCACCTAGCCATAATAGTATAAATAAAACAAATTGAAGTTTGGTGAAGAGGCGTTTTGAGGCTGAGATGAGTTGTTCAGACTTGTGAAAACAAAACAAAGCCTGAGAAATCACAGGTATAATTTTGCCAGCTTGGTTCATCAGTTTGCTCCAATGAAGCAATATAACAATTGCATTGTACACTTCACGTTTTCCAAGCAAGCATAGCAGGATTACAACAATGTTCCTTGATACATGGAGACATTTGCAGCATTTTCTCAATTCTCATTGAACCACTTATTGCAAAAATGGTGCATTCCACAATTGCATTATAACATTTGTGCAGTAAAGTGCTTTGTTAGGTGGTCCACATTATTGTTATGCATTTTTCAATCTTAATAACAAAATTTTGTTTACAGGAAGTACACAAGGCTTCCCTACAATTTTGTTAACAATACTAAATTATGAAAAAATAATGCAGTTTAATCAGTTTTTGGCAAAAGTTTAAAATATTTTCTAGTGTTTGTTATCCCAACTATGATTCAAAGTAAAATCTCCTCCACAAAAGGAGAGTTAAAAAGGTAGGTCAGGATAGTAAGCTAATATCAATAATGGTGACAATTAAACTATCAGCGATTATTGCAGAAAACATATCAGGTTCATTAATGTCTGCCAGGGAAAGAAATCTGTTACTCTTACCTGGACTAGCCTAAATATTGGTTCCAGACCCACAGCTATTAGGTTGTCTCTTGGTGATACAGGTTCTTAGTGAGACCATACTGAGAATATTGTGTGTCGTTTTGGTCTCACTCACCACAGAGGGAGTGCTGTGGAGGTTCACGAGGTTCAGGAGGGTTTCCTGACACAATATGTAGACAGGCCAACAAGAGGTGAGGCCATACTGGATTGGTTCTGGATAACGAACCAGGCCAGGTGTTAGAATTGGAGGTAGGTGAGCACTCCGGGGACAGTGACCACAACTTGGTGACTTTTACTCTAGTGATGGAGAGGGATAAGTGTGCACTACAGGGCAAGAGTTATAGCTGAGGGCAGGGAAATTATGATGCGGTGAGGCATGACTTAGGATGCGTGGCTTGGAAAAGTAGGCTTCAAGGGAAGGGTGCAATCAATATGTGGAGCTTGTTCAAGGAGCAACTATTGAGTGTCCTTGATAAGTATGTACCTGTCAGGCGGGGAGGAAAGGGTCATTTGAGGGAGCCGTGGGTTAATAAGGAATTGGAATCCCTTGTATAAGGGAAGAGGGCGGCCTATGTAAAGATGAGGCGTGAAGGTTCAATTGGGGCGATTGAGAGTTATAAGGTAGCCAGGAAGGATCTAAAGAGAGAGCTAAGAGCAGCAAGGAGGGGACATGAAAAGTCCTTGCTGGTAGGATTAGGGAAAACCCAAAGGCTTTCTATAGGTATGTCAGGAATAAAAGAATGACCAGGGTAGGAATAGGTCCAGTCAAGGATAATAGTGGGAAGTTGCGTGTGGAGGCTGAAGAGATTGGGGAGACACTGAATGAATACTTTTCATCAGTACATTCAGGAATAGGACATTGAGTCACAATTAATTAGAATGGATGGCTTTGAGTTATGTAGGGAAGACGTGTTGGAAATTCTGGAAAGGGTGAAAATAGATAAGTCCCCTGGGCCTGATGGCATTTATCCTAGGATTCTCTGGGGAGCAAGGGAGGAGATTGCAGAGCCATTGGCCTTGATTTTTATGTCCTCGTTGTCTACAGGAATAGTGCCAGAAGACTGGAGGATAGCAAATGTGGTTCCCTTGTTCAAGAAGGGGAGTAGGGATAACCCTAGTAACTATAGGCCAGTGAGTCTCACTTCTGTTGTGGGCAACGTCTTAGAGAGAATTGTAAGGGATAGGATTTATGAACATCTGGATAGGAATAATGTGATCAAGGATAGTCAGCATGGTTTTGTGACGGGCAGGTCGTGCCTCACAAACCTTATTGAATTCTTTGAGAAGGTGACTAAGGAGGTGGACGAGGGTAAAGCGGTAGATGTGGTGTATATGGATTTTAGTAAGGCGTTTGATAAGGTTTCCCATGGTAGGCTACTGCAAAAAATACGGAGGTATGGCATTGAGGGTGAGTTGGAGGTTAGGATTAGGAATTGGCTGGCTGGAAGAAGACAGAGGGTAGTAGTTGATGGTAAAGGTTCATCTTGGAGTGCAGTTACTGTTTTGGAACCATTGCTGTTTGTCATTTTTATAAATGACCTGGAGGAGAGGCTAGAAGGTTGGGTGAGCAAGTTTGCGGATGATATGAAAGTCGGTGGAGTTGTTGACAGTGAGAAAGGATGTGGCAGGTTACAGCGGGATATAGATAAGCGCAGAGCTGGGTAGAAAGCTGGCAAATGGAGTTCAATGTAGGTAAGTGTGAAGTGATTCACTTTGGTAAGAGTAACAAGAAGATGGGCTACTGGGCTAATGGTCGAATACTTGGTAGTGTGGATGAGCAGAGGGATCTTGGTGTCCATGTGCACAGATCTCTGAAAGTTGCCACCCAGGTAAATAGTGCTGTGAAGAAGGCATTTAGCGTACTGGCTTTTATTGGTAGAGGAATTGAGTTCCGGAGTCCTGAGGTCACATTGCAGTTGTATAAGTCTCTGGTGCAGCCGCATCTGGAGTATTGTGTGCAGTTTTGGTCACCATACTATAGGAAGGATGTGGAGGCACTGGAACGGGTACAGAGGAGGTTTACCAGGATGTTGCCTGGCATGGTAAGAAGATCGTATGAGGAAAGGCTGAGGCACTTGGGGCTGTTTTCATTGCAGAAAAGAAGGTTTAGGGGTGATTTGATAGAGGTGTACAAGATGATTAGGGGTTTAGATAGGGTTGACCATGAGAACCTTTTTCCACGTATGGAGTCAGCTATTACGAGTGGGCATAGCTTTAAATTAAGGGGTGGTAGGTATAGGACAGATGTTAGGGGTAGATTCTTTACTCAGCGAGTCGTGAGTTCATGGAATGCCCTGCCAGTAGCAGTGGTGGACTCTCCCTCTTTATGGGCATTTAAACGGGCATTGGATAGGCATATGGAGGAAAGTGGGCTAGTGTAGGTTAGGTGGGCTTGGATCGGCGCAACATCGAGGGCCAAAGGGCCTGTACTGTGCTGTATTTTCCTGTGTTCTATGTTCTATGAGGCTAAGACTTGAGATGGCAGAACTATCCGTTCAGGAACGATTGATTCAACCTGTCCCCAGTATTTACAATAGCTTAGAGGAATGAGAGGGGAAATATATAATTGAAACTATAAACCTCGAACAGATTGGATAGACTAGATAAAGGGCAGATGTTTCCCTGGTTGAGGAATCTAAAACTGAGGATTTCAGTCTCAGGATATGGGATAAACCATTTAGGAAACATTTCAATGAGGGAGCATTTCTTCACTCAAAGTGTAGTAAACCTCTGGAATTCTCTACTACAGAAGGCTATGGAGGCGAACTCATTGAATACATTCAAGAAAGAGATAGCTACATTTTGAGATTTTAAAGGCATTAAGGGGTATCGGGTGAAAGTGAGAATGTGCCATTGAGATAGAGGATCAGCCATGGACATTTTGAATAGTGGAGCAATTTCAAAGGGCTGAATGCTCTTAGTTTCTATATTTCTAAGACTCTTAAAAGCTGTCTGGACAATTAAGAATGGGCAACATGACCTAATGAGTGACATCCACATCTCATGAATGAATTTGGAAAATCCACCCCTTTGATGCTCAGTTGCAACTCTGCCAGGCCACTCAACCCCTGACCTCATTAGTCTTGGTTCTAACATGGGCAAAAAAGCTAAATCCTAGAGATTAAATGACAGTGACTATCCTTGATACTAAGACAGAATTTGATGCCGTGTGACATGAATGAGTACTAGCGAAATTGAAGTCACTGGGAATCAGGACTAAGCTCCTCATTGATTGGAGTCAAAGCTAGCACAAAGAAAGAAGATTCTGTTGGTTGAAGGTCAACCATCTCACTTCTGGGGTATCATTGCAAATGTTCCTCAGAGTCCTGTCCTAGGCCCAATCATTAATGACTTTCCCTCCATCATAAAGTTAGAAATAAGGATGTTTGCTGAGACCACACAATGTTCAGTACCATTTACAGCTCCTCAAACACTGAGACATCTGTGACCATATGCAGTAAGACATGAACAATGTTCAGGTTTGGGCACATAAGTTGCAAATAACATTCTTGCCACACAAGTGGTGGCACAGTGGCTCAGCACTAGGGACTCAAGTACGATTCAAGCCTCGGTCTGTGTGGAGTTTGCACATTCTCCTCATGTCTGTGTAGGTTTCCTCCAGGTGCTCCGGTTTCCCTTTTGTGGGATTCGCTTCCTGTGGACCTGATGGGTAAAACAGCCTCCTTCCCCACTGTAAGTGTTCTATGATTCTCTGAGTCTTCGTGGCAGATAATGTCCATCTCCAAAATGAAAATATCTAAACATTGTCCCAAGATATTCAATGTCACTACCATTGCTTAATTCCCCCACTATCAACAGCCTGAAGGTTGACATTGACCAGAAATTGAGTGGGACCAGCCATAGAGCAATTCAAACAAACATAAGAAATGGAAGCAGGAATCGGTCAGTCAGCCCTTTGAGCCCACCCCACCATTCATCAGCTGCTGGCTGATCTTCCACTTCAACGCCATTTAATGCCTTGTAATATTTAATTGTTGTGTAATCGAACTGTTGTGATCTCCGATGTATTATTTTACGTGAACAATTTGGTAATGTTGGGATAAAGTGTAATATGTTAGGGCTTGCCAGCTCATTTTGGAAATGATCGCTTCTCGGACAGTATTGGTTTAAAACTGCAGGAATTCAAATAATGAATTGTACTTACTGTCAAAGATTGTTTAAAGAGGCTGGGGAAATGGTGTTTACTTAGTGAACTGATTCTCAAAAATTCCAAATATCAGCAAGCTTTTTATTAACTGGTACCTTTAGGACCAAGAGTGTTGATCAAGAGATCCACATCATCAATGTAAAAGCACACACTCAGCAATAGAAACGTAATGCAGGGGGAATACACATCACTGTTATACTTTACTAACAGCATAGTTCACTTAAATAACAAGGTAAAAAACAATGACTGCAGATGCTGGAAACCAGATTCTGGATTAGTGGTGCTGGAAGAGCACAGCAGTTCAGGCAGCATCTGAGGAGCAGCGAAATTGACATTTCGGGCAAAAGCCTATTCCTGATGAAGGGCTTTTGCCCGAAATGTCGATTTTACTGTTCCTCGGATGTTGCCTGAACTGCTGTGCACTTAAATAATAACACAACTTGCTTTAAATAGAACTTACTGGCAGACAGCCTTCTCACTCGCACCCTCAACCGACTGCACTGGCATTGTGGAGATCACAATAATAAAGTACACATCTGATACTTCAGCAATATAATTGTTGCTGGTTTACCAAGAATGCCAGTTCATGCATGACATTTTTTTTTAACAATAGTTAACAACTTAATTTCTCCCAAAATTGAGTTGCCTTCTTTTCACAACAGCTTCTTAGTGCCATTTGCAAGAATAACAGAAAGAGATTGTAATGGCCTGTATTTCATCTTAAAGGATCTGACCATGAGTTGATTTACCTTGCTGAACAATAACTTCACAATTATTGCCTGGTCTATAAGCAGCAAAAACAAATAGAAAACCAAGATTGTTTTAGAAACTGGCATGACTGCATTTTATTGTTTGTTTCAGCATTTAAATGTTGGAGGGAATTTTACTAAAAATTGCCTACGTATCAATTTTGGGGCAGTTTTATGGAGCTTTGCTGGCTGTGAGGTCTATCTCACACAATTTTGCACTGCTCACCTCTTTGGGACCATGCTCGTGCTGTCATGCACCTGCCAGTGGCAATACTGACCATTGCTGGGATTTCCAGTGGCAGCATTCCATTTAAAGCCCAGCTGTGCACTTAGATCAATGGTTGCCAGCCATCAAACACCCTTCACAGCACATGTAATGGGAAGGGGAAACAAAGGAAAAGCTCCTGAGTGGGCACAGGTGCCATTTCATTGTAAATACAAACGGGGGTAGCATGGTGGCTCAGTGGTTAGCACTGCTGCCTCACAGCACCAGGGACCTGGGTTCAATTCCAGCCTCGGACGACTGTCTGCGTAGAGTTTGCACATTCTCCCCGTGTCTGTGTGGGTTTCCTCCCACAGCCCAAAGATGTGTGGGTGGCACAGTGGTTAGCACTGCTGCCTCACAGCGCCTGAGACCCGGGTTCAATTCCCGACTCAGGCGACTGACTGTGTGGAGTTTGCACGTTCTCCCCGTGTCTGCGTGGGTTTCCTCCGGGTGCTCCGGTTTCCTCCCACAGTCCAAAGATGTGCGGGTCAGGTGAATTGGCCATGCTAAATTGCCTGTAGTGTTAGGTAAGGGGTAAATGTAGGGGTATGGGTGGGTTGCGCTTCGGCGGGTCGGTGTGGACTTGTTGGGCCGAAGGGCCTGTTTCCACACTGTAAGTAATCTAATCTAATGTGTAGGTTAGGTGAATTAGCTGTTTAGGGATGTGTTGGTTAGGTGCATTAATCAAGGGCAAATATAGGATAATAGGGTGGGGGGTGGGTTACTCTTTAGAGGGTCAGTGTGGACTTGTTGGGCTGAAGGGCCAGTTTCCACACTGTAGAGATTCTATGACTCAAAGTCAGGTTTGTACATGTAATGCATCACCTGAGTGATAAACTGTCATTAACTGCAGCTATAAGATTGAAGCTACACCATCTTGGAACCATTTAAGTAAGCACTACTTTTCCCCTTCACCCGAGGTAGCAGAACATCTTGTAGTTATTCAGTGTTGGAATTTCATAGAAAGCCTTCAAAAGGTTGAAAACGGTAACCTCTACTGAATAACATGAGAAAAAAAAACAAATAATAGAAGGTAGCCTTTGCTACTGAGAACCAATGGGAGTTGCTTTCCTTTGGAGCAACAACAAATTTACAGTCAATGGATGATCATGTCTGGCTTGTTATGCATGATGCTGCAGTGCTCTACTACTTCAAAGGTGATGTTCCTACTGCGTAATGTCCTCATTATCCTCCTGCTGCCACTGTCTCAGCTTTTCAGCATTCCTTACATTCCCTTGTTGTCTGCTCCAGTTAGACAGAACACCTCCAACAGTATGTACCTACATTCAGAGGGTTGCTTAACTGAGTTATCAGCCACGGTTGCATTCAGATTACAGATCACTTGTACATTGATAAAATGAAACCCTTTCCATTGAAGTCAGCTGTGTCATGATTTCAACTCAATGTATGAACAGTCTATAACACCCTGTAACTTGGGGATGTCAGCTATGTTGGTAAAGCCTTCTGCCCAGGCAGCAATACTGTCTTCATCACAGGGAAATTAAATGAAGAGGTTGATCTGGCAAAAGTTACAGTGGTCATTGTCTTGATACACTTGTGGGCTGAGGTTTGAGGGGCTCCGCATAGGATCTTTGGAAGCAATTGGTTATGTAAAACTTAATGCAGCTGTCACCTCAACTGCAACCAGGATGGGATGTCCAATCACCATTTCAGGTCACAAGTCATGCTCTAGTAGATAACATAGTTCATTAGCACAACTGTCATCTGGAGAAAATGGCATCAAGGACAGTGGATTCTGGGCTTCCTGCACCTCTTCTGCTTTCAGAGGGAACTTTCAGTTGTGACTTCTTCATGTGGAGGTTGTTTGGCATCTGCTGGAGGTTGGTACAGGTCCTGGTCTTGTTGATGTATTTATTCCTCTTCTATTCCTCTGTGCCTTCATAGCCTCATAATCACGGCAATGATGATTCCTGCTGTAGCTGGATCCATTGGTCCTGGTTCCAAAGAACCTGTGTGGGGGTTTTCAGAAACAGAATACATTCTTCCCAATATGAGCAGTTGGTATGTGCATCACTCACAAATGATGGTTTAGCATAGTCCACCGTACAGTGGAGGATTAAGATAAGGAGGACCATGGAATGTCTCTACATGGATGTGTGACATAGGGATCTTATGTGATGAATGGAGCGTAAGCCATGTCATGCAAATTGATCTCGAGATTGTAAGTATTGTATAATTATTGACACCTTGCCCCACCACCTCCACCTCCAACTCCAACTCCATCTTCACATCACCCAAGAAAGGCAGCATTGTATGTCGGTGAATATTTACACCTCCAGGTGAGAGGAGATAAGCTCCATGCCCTTGTGCAGCTTATGTTTGTCTTTGTGAATTTATGGTCACCTGTGATTACTTCTGCTTCATAGAGATGACTATGATTATGACTATTCTGCAATAACCAATGACACAGTGAAGATTGCTTGTGGCCAGGTATTCTACACAGTTGAACACTACATGTATACCACATACTGTGTTGATGATTACAGATGTCTTCAATATAGACTGAGAAAGTGCCCAATTAATGCAATTGCACCTTTAAAGACCTCACACCACTCACAAAGAGAGCCTATTCTGCCTGTTCAGACAGAAAAGAAACACTCCTCCCACTCTGTGCTGTCGGAGACATTTTCCATTTCTATTGCACATTTATGATGTGAGTGAGGATGGAAGTGAATGTAGGTCACACTTGGTAGCTTGCAGGCTGGTAATCCAGGAGCCAGACCCCTTCAAACCTCCATGTTCCTTCCTTCTTCACATTCTCGGTCAAACTCATCAATATTGAGTTTTCACACATTCCCACCCAACTCTTTCAGTTAAATCATTATCTCCTAACATTAATCCCTGAGACCCTGTCTACAGCCAACTGTTGCACTGTACAGTCTCTCCACTGAAGCCAGGGTAATGGTGACCACCAGTAACTTCCGCCTCCTCATCCAACACAGCCCCTGCAGTAACCCATATCCTCCAATGGCATTATCATACCCAGCTGCCTGGCTTAGTGACCAGAATAAGAAGGTAAGACAGCAGTACTGAGCCTTTAAGTAATGAATTAAGAAGCTAAATACAAAAAGGGAAGGCAAGACAGAGATGCTGAGAGGGGCCAGTTAAGCACAAAATGAGCAAGTAAAGAATCCTGAAGTTGACCATCCTCCAAGGCAATTTGATGGTTGCCTTTCCCTGTGCACATAGCAGCCTCGCAGTAACATTACAATGTAAGGAGCAAAAACAGAAATTGCTGGAAACGCTCAACAGGTCTGTCAGCATCTGCCGAAAGAAAGCAGGATTAATGCTTTGGCTCCAGTGACTGTTCTTTGGAACAGTTCTGAGCTGGGTGCTGAACCTTTGCAGCAATTTGTGTTTTTGTTTCTGAATTCCAGCATCCACAGTTCCCTCGGTATTTTATGACAATGTAACATGCTGGTGTGCGCCGAAGTGTAGCACTGAAGTGGAGCATTGCATTCTAAGTGGGTCAGTGATGTTGTGTAACTTGAAAGGGTTCAGAAAAGATCCCACAGCTATCTAGATAAACTGACCGACTCTCACAGCTACCTATATTACACCTCCTCCCACCCTGCCCCCTGTAAAAACACAATCCCATATTCCCAATTCCTTCGCTTCCGCCTTATCTGCTCCCAGGAGGACCAATTCCAATACCGAACAACCCAAATGGCCTCCTTCTTCAAAGACCGCAATTTCCCCTCAGACGTGGTTGACGATGCTCTCCACCGCATTTCCTCCACTTCCCGCTCCTCCGCCCTTGAACTCTGCCCCTCCAATCGCCAACAGAACAGAACCCCACTGGTCCTCACCTACCACCCCACCAACCTCCAGATACATCATATCATCCTTCGTCATTTCCGCCACCTCCAAACGGACCCCACCATCAGGGATATATTTCCCTCCCCTCCCCTATCAGTGTTCTGGAAAGACCACTCCCTCTGCAACTCCCTCGTTAGGTCCACAACACCCACCAACCCAACCTCCACTCCCGGCACCTTCCCCTGCAACCGCAAGAAATACAAAACTTTGGCCCACCCCTCCCCCCTCGCTTCCCTCCAAGGCCCCAAGGGATCCTTCCATATCCATCACAAATTCACCTCCACACACATCATTTACTGCATCTTCTGCACCCAATGTGGCCTTCTCTACATTGGGGAGACAGGCTGCCTACTTGCAGAACGTTTCAGAGAAACCTCTGGGACACCCGCACCAACCAACCCAACCGCCCCGTGGTTGAACACTTTAACTCCCCCTCCCACTCTGCCAAGGATATGCAGGTCCTTGGCCTCCTCCATTGCCAGACCATGGCAACACAACGCCTGGAGGAAGAACGCCTCACCTTCTGCCTAGGAACCCTCCAACCACAAGGGATGAATGCAGATTTCTCCAGCTTCCTTGTTTCCCCTCTCCCCATCTTATCTCAGTCCCAACCCTCAGACTCAGCACCGCCTTCTTGACCTCCAATCTTCTTCCCGACCTCTCCGCCCCCACCCCCTCTCCGGCCTATCACCCTCACCTTAACCTCCTTCCACCTGTTGCATTCCCAATGACCCTCCCCCAAGTACCTCCTCCCTACCTTTTATCTTAGCCTGCTTGGCACACCTTCCTTATTCCTGAAGAAGGGATGTCCGAAACGTCAATTCTCCTGCTCCTTGGATGCTGCCTGACCAGCTGCGCTTTTCCAGCAACACCTTTTTCAGCTCTGATCTCCAGCATCTGCAGTCCTCACTTTCTCCTCAGAAAAGATTTACAAGGATGTTGCCAGGGTTGGAGGGTTTGAGCTATAGGTAGAAGTTGAACAGGCTGGGGCTGTTTTTCCTGGAGCGTCAGAGGCTGAGGGGTGACCTTATAGAGGTTTATAAAATCAGGAGGGGCACAGATAGGCTAAATAGACAAAGTCTTTTCCCTGGGATGGGGAGTCCAGAACTGGAGGACATAGGTTTAGGGTGAGAGGGGAAAGAAATAAAAGGGTCAACTTTTGCACACATAGGTGGTGCTTGTATGGAATGAACTGCCAGAGGAAGTGGTGGAGGCTGGTACAATTGCAACATTTAAAAGACATTTGGATGGGTATATGAATAGGGTTTGGAGGGATATGGGCCAAATGCTGGCAGATGGAACTAGATTAGTTTAGAATATCTGGTGAGCATGGATAAGTTGGTCTGAAGGGTCTATTTCCGTGCTGTACATCTCTATGACTCCATGTGCCATGATCTGGTGAGGTTGATGCATGCTGATGGTAACACCTGAGAACGGGGGTCACCGGCAATTCCTGTCCATGGAGTGAGCTGAGATGCTGGGGGCGCCTGTGCAAGATGAAGACCCAAAAGAGCAAACTGCAAGCTGAAGCTGCCAATTACCCATACTGACTTACATGTTAGGAATTGTCAGCATCTAGCTCCCATCTAGCAATGAGGGAGAATAGCAAACTGTATACAAACGAGGCGAGATTAGGTACTAATGAGATGTGAATATATGAAAATAGGCCACTAATGCTCACTAACAAGATTCTTATGTCGCTGTTCAAACATCGGTTGGAAATCAGATTGTTTTTCACAACATTAGGAATGTCATTTTAACGATTTCGCTTTATTTTCCCAACTGACTTGCCATTGCCTACTTGTTCAGGGGCTGAGAAACCCAGTTTTTTGAGCTTCCTAAATGTTACTCAGGGTTTGGTACTTGAAAAATATGTTCATTTTGCAATTTATAGAATAAATTCTGTAAATAATTGTGTGGGGTTTTCTTTAACCTTATCTCTGGTTCTGTTTGACTAAAAACCCACACACCTTTGTTGTGACTGTCTTCAATTTACAAACTCAGTATCCTGAGAGTACAGGATTGGTTATGTGAGAAAGCAAAGAATGGGCCTCCCTCATGTGATATTTATCCTCGCCTTCAGCTCTATTTCCTCCCATTGCCACTGCCTAAGGCTCAACCAGACTGACTTCCTCAATAAAACTGAAATAGCTCCACAGAGGCCGGCAGCCTGTCACCAAGTCACTAGGAGAAAGTAAGGACTGCAGATGCTGGAGATCAGAGCTGAAAATGTGTTGCTGGAAAAGCGCCACAGGTCAGACAGCATGCTAGGAACAGGAGAATCGACGTTTCGAATATGAGCCCTTATTTATATACGTAGAGTGCTTGATATTGAGCTGGCTCCCTCAGAGTCAGCTCTCAGAGTGAACAGAACCTCTGACACTCCTGTTTTTATCTGACGGCCAAGGATCCCTGATTGGAGCAGGTTAACAGCCCCAGTCAGGGAACTCATATTCTATGAGGTCCACCTGGCTGACCACATTATAATCACTACAAAAATGTTCAACCTTGAATTGAGTTTCCAATCCTATATCTTAAGGTATGTCAACTCATGATTTTATTACAATTTCAAAGCAAAATTAAGGTCCATTTGTGAATTTGTTTTAGATTCTTGGAATGTGTGATTGGTTTTCATAAAATGCTTCTTTTATGGCTCTTGATTGTCCCCATTATCTCTGAATCAACACCTAGAACGTGGTTATTAAGATCAGGTCCTGATAAGTGCATGGTAGGTACTCTTATGAAATAGAAACAAAAAGATTCAAATGAATTACAAAACCAGTTTTATACGGAGTTAAACATACTCTAGTTCCAGTTAGTGGCACTTGCACTGATGCAAGTAAGTCAGCAGTAATCTTGGTCAGAATGACATCACTTCTGGTTCAAACCCTGGAAAATTCAGAAAAAGTCTACTTTCCATCTGTGACCAGGTTAATAAAGCCTCCAATTTTTCTTTCGTTCCACCTCACATGCTTACTCCTCCAGTGCTGTGCCTAAATGCTCTCTGAGCCTTACTACCATCATTCCAATTGCTCTCTGAGGTTCCTCACACTTTTCTGGGCCCTCCAAACTCTCTTGGGTCTCCTAACCTTTGTTCCGGCACTGCTCTATTTTAAGTAACTCCACAGAGGCTGGTATCCCATCACCAGGTCACCGTTTACTTACAAGTCCATAGTACTTAACACTGGTCCGGCTTCCTCAGAGCCAGCTTTCGTATTCTATGAGGTCCACCTGGTTGACCATTATTACGACATGGGGTAAACCCCTCTACTAATTTAAACCTGACACACAGCGAAGCTCACTTCATGTCAGAATCTGTTAAATTTCAAGAGACAAAGAACTATCCTAGATCTCACTATTTAAAGTAAAAATTAATTATTTTATTCTTTAAGTCCAAAAAAGAACTTTTAAACAACAAATATTTACAACTCTTTTCTCTTAAACCTATCTTTTACCTCCCACTCTACAGTACTGGTCTGATTAACAAACCCAGATTAAGATTTACAAGAAAATAATCCCGTTTCAAAAAAAACCCACCAGCTTTGTCGATTCTCCTTCGTAGATTTTCCTCGGTAGATTCTCCTTTGTATTTTTCTTGGTCGTCTTTTCTTCAGCACAACTTTTCTTATGGACAGGTACCTTGAAGAGAGCTATTCAGCCAGCAGTCTGTATGTGTGGATGCTCTTTGCTGTTCTCCCCCAGTTGTTCAAAATGTCTGGTTTCATAACCCAAAATATTGCATCATTTCACCGGTTTAATGTCATCCCAAACAGTAAATTCAAATTCAATTGAAAATTGGTACATGGGGCATAATTTAAACTGATTGGCCGAATTTGAATTTGTTTTTGTTCCATGGCAATGCAACTTCATATAATTGCTTCAACTAAGTGTTACATTTGTAAATTGTTCAGCACACTCTGAGCTTTCAGTCAGTCCTTGCCAACTTCCTCTCTCTCTTGAAGGTACAGTACTTACCTGCACCTTCATAACACCATTGACAGGAAGACATAGGAGTAAGAAGCAGACACAGCCATCTCTCTGAAGGTAAAAAAATACTATTTTCTTAACAGCATGTTAAAAACCTCCTACATGTGCAAACCCCATAGATGCTGCCATAGAATCACAACATCATAACAGGAACACTCTTCATTGAATCCCTACAATGTGGAAGCAGGCTATTCAGCCCATCGAGTCCACACCGACCCTCCAAAGAGCATCCCATATTATCCCTGTAATCTTCCATTTCCCCTTGCTAACCCACCTAGCCTGCATATCCCTGGACACTAGGGGCAATTTAGTATGGCCAAACCACCTAGCTTTGGATTCTTCCCTTCCTGCCCAGGCTCCAGTAGCTGTGAGACCTGCTTCCACATTGCCCTCTGAGAAGACCATGTGGCATTTGGACTCTTCTTCTCACCTTCAGGTTGTAGGCTCAACCTGACTTGGATAACAGATAAGGGTTTATAAAAGATTTATTTGTAAAACATTTTCATTTGCATTCATATAGTTGTAAAAAGCTCAGATCTCATGGATTAAATAAACGACTGTTGAGCTTTATAAATGAACTGGCAATCTACGTTGGTTTATTTTTGAGGAAAACAGACATGAGACTTGTACAGTAATTTTTAAAAGTTTGTCTCATTCTTTTTGAAATGAGGCCATTACAATCACACCACCCTCTCCTTGACTTAAGACCATTGCCAACCCTGTAAATCAGCCACCAGTACAGCTCACCAGCTATTGAGCTGCTCCTAATTGTTTTTATTATCTATAATCTTAATAATAAACTATAAGAATATAAGGAACAGGAGCAGGAGAAGACCATATCAACCACTCCATTAAACCTGCTTTGCCCTTCAATAGGATCATGGCTGACCTTACGCTTTTTCTCGGGCAGCACAGTGGCTCAGTGGTTAGCGCTGCTGCCTCACAGCATCAGGGACCCAGGTTCAGTTTCAGCCTCAGGTGACTGACTGCTTGGAGTTTGCACATTCTCCCTGTGCCTGTATGGGTTTCCTCCAACAGTCCAAATATAGGGTAGGTGGGACGCCCTCCAGAGAGTCAGTATGGATTTGAATGGCTGACTTCCAAGCTGTAGGGATTCTACTTTAATTTTTCACCCTTTCTTCATATCCCTGATTCCACGAAATACCAAGAATCTGTCAATCCCAGCCTTAAACATGTTCAATACTGGAACATTCCCAACCCTCTGGGTAGAGAATTCCCAAGATTCACAACACTTTCAGTGAGAGATCTTTACTCACCTTAAATTTTCTTATGCTGAGCCTCATGATCTTTAAAATCTCAGATTATTCAATATTGTCCATCTATCACTGGTCTCTATTAGCCCCAGGGGTATTTTAGCCAACAAGAAGATTATGGTCTTGGTCTTATAATATTTTCAAAGACTGCTGTTTTTGAGGAAAACTGGGTTCATGCTTTCTTTAGCTTTACCTTATGATGAAACCAGGCATTCAAAGAGCATAACCAAGGCTTCTTCCATTTCCCATCCTGAAATGAAATTAGCCTTTTAAATTATTGTCTAGTAAGAGCTGCTTGTTTTGAAATGTAATACAAACATCAGCCAAAACTCAGGAATCGAGCTTGAAACATTTAATGCTGTTAAAACCCAAATGTCCACTTGATTGTCTGCTTGCAAAATAAAACAGATTCAAAAATGATACTTTCATTTCATGCATGATATATTCTCAAATAACCAATGTTACAAATCACAATTTGTTTGTTGTGCTTAATGATGAAATTATGTCATAATTACAGCATCCAAAGAAAATGCTTTTAGTGCAAATGCAGCCTGAATCTGAAGATTCCATCTGAAATGGGACTGAAAGGCTCCTCTTTGGAGACATAATGAGCTTTCACATACGCTTCACAAGATTAACCGCAACATAAAGCTGTTTCAATGCTACGTTTGTGGTAAGAATGCACAAAGAAATTCTGAAAGGTCGTACAAACTATTTTGTTTCAAGTTTTTCGCTCAGAGATATTTCAATCAATAGTATGGAAATGAACACGTTCAGATAGCTGAAGTATTTTCATTTTAAACCTTGCATTTCTCCTTCAACTGGAGGTCATGCAAGGCCATTAAATAGAATGGTGACTTGAAGACCATCAAATATATTGGCTTAAAAAGCCAATCTTTTCCCATTTTCTTGTCAGGTGTTATGGACCAGACCAGACACCCTCAAAATATTTCAAGAAGGTAGCCTAGACTCTAATATTTTCTTATTGTAAATGTGGATATGAAGTGTGTGTTCCAGATGCAATGCAATTGGTCAAACTATTCAACATTAAGCAAAACACAATCTATGTAAACACTGTAGTTAAAATACAAACAAAAGAAAGAGGGACTTAGAATAACTTAACTATTGGAAAACTTAACTGAATAATAGAGACAGTACCTATTACTAATTAATTGTTAGAATACAGTAACATCCTCATAAACACACACATTGGCAGAAAAGCAGATTCAGACACAGTTTCTTACATGCAGTTCTCCAGCCCAGGAGGAAAAACAATCAAGAGAAATTTCAGAGTGTAGCCATCCAGAAACACTCACGATGCCTCCAATTCTTTTGAAATCCCATCAGCTTCTGATGTTACTGATAAATCAAAACCCAGCTGGCCACGCCCATTTCAGCTGCTTCCATTGTTCCAACTTTAAAAACAACCTAAAGGCCTCAGAAGTTGTTTACCTAACTCGTCTTCAAGTAGCCAGTTCAGCACCTCTGCCTTAAACTCTCTCTTAAAACAAAACACAAACAAAATTACTTTAAAAGTGACAGCATAGGTCATATGCTGAAAGCAGCACAACAGAGAGCATCTAGAAAGGAAAAGCATACCAAGGCCTCTTATTAATGTCGCAGCTGTACAGGACATTGGTTAGACTACATTTGGAATGTTGTGTGCAATTCTGGTCTCCTTTTTATTGGAACGATGTTGTGAAATTTGAAAGGGTTCACAAACGATTTACAAGGGTGTTGGCGGGGTTAGAGGATTGTGCTATAGGAAGAGGCTGAATAGCCTGGAGCCGTTTTCCCTGGAGCATCGGAGGCTAAGGGGTGACCTTATTGAGGTTTATAAAAAATCATGAGGGGCATGGATAGGATAAATAGACAAAGTCTTTTCCCTGGGGTGGGGGAGTCCAGAGCTGGAGGGCATAGGTTTAGGGTGAGAGGGGAAAGATATAAAAGGGACCTAAGGGGCAACATTTTCACACAGACGATGGTGTGTGTATGGAATGAGCTGTCAAAGGAAGTGGTGGAGGCTGGTACAATTGCAACATTTAAAAGGTATCTGGATGGGTATGTGAATAGGAAGGATATAGAGGGATATGGGCTGAGTGTTGGCAAATGGGACTAGATTGGGTTGGGATTTCTGCTCGGCATGGACGGGTTGGATCGAAGGGTCTGTTTCCGTGCTGTACAGCTCTGTGACTCTAATTGCACAAACCTGTGAACAACTTATGATGTCTTTCAGCCCTTTCTGTGGGGAAACAACCCATCCTGGATTTTGCTTTTTGCCACTTTTTCATCCCTGAGGTATTCCCCAGATACAGAATTTGTCCAAATAATAATCCAACACATCAGTGCAAAAGACAACGCTGAAGCATTTTGATCCGATTTGATTTATTGTCACTTGTACTTATTACAATACAGTGAAAAGTCTTGTTTAGTGTCGCCACTCTCTGGAGCCAACCTAAAGCACAAAAAATAAACCAAACCACAGAAGATAAAGCTAGAAATAAAAATACAATAATAAAGTTCATCTTATAGTCTTATCTCAATATACTGGGGAGTATTACATCACACTCCTGACTTGTGCCTTGTACATTGTGGACAGGCTTTGGGTATTCAGGAGATGAGTTACTATCCACAATATTCTGAATCTCTGACCTGCTTTTGTAGCCATTGTGTTTATGTGGTGATCCAATTGAGTTTCTGGTCAATGATAATCCCCAGGATGTTGACAGTGGATGGAGTCAGATAAATATATTTGATATCAGTTCAATGGAACATCATAATCTTAGTGAACCTAGTGACTCTTGAGACCTTCCTTGTATCTTCCCTTTGTCTTTATTTACTAGAAACTTGATTATACTTAGAGAAGGCTAGTTTTTGTGATAGCAGCCAATAGGTGAGGTCCCCTGCTTATACAGGAAAGACAAGAAAAAAAATCATTCAGTTTCTGGTGGGAACATCATTTGGTTGTCCGTGATAACATTGCTAGAGTCAAAAAGAACAGACCCAAGAGGGCTTTTGTGACGTAATGGTAGTGTCCCTACCTCTCAGCTAGAAGATATGGTGCAAGTCCCACCTACACAAGACACATAGCTGAACATGTTGATGTGGAAATAAATAAATCAGACCTAGGTTTGGGTCTGCAGAAGTCTCTGGTCTAGGCTGGGACTAGCCTATTCATGCCACAAATAGTGCCTCCATTTTGGTGTTCAAGAATAAATGATGTTCCTTTCTAGTCAGGCTTTCTAAGATATTACACATGGACATCAGAAAATTCTCCAGTACCTACCCAATGGATTATTAAGTATTTTCCATCCACATTCCCAATCTTCAGTTGTCTCAACCCCAAATTCCTTTTACTTTACTTTTTAACTTTTTTCTTTTTATTGATATGACTTAATACTACTTAGGCTGTTCTCATTGACTATTGATTTAAAATAAAATTTAAACTTCTAAATTTATTTCTCCTGTTAAACTGAATGTAAATTTCCCTTTGAATTCTTGAAATATTAATTTACATCAATTATTTTGTCAATCTTGATTTTGAAAATAATTCTGTCCAGGTGGTATTTTTAAAGAGTGCTTTTATATCAGAGATACAAGTGATCGCATCCAGTTTAGGCTTCTCCCATTCTCAAAACACTTTGCCTCAGAAGACAACAAATGGCTTGACAAATCAAGGTCATGTTTCTGGAAGGCAAAGACTTTAGATTAAATCTAATACATGTACTAAGTTCTTTATTTTTAATTCATTAACTGGATGAGAGCATCACTGACCATTTATTTCCCATCCCTTATTACCCAGAGGGCAATTAAGAGTCAGACACTTTGCTGTGGGACTGGAGTCACATATAGGCCAGACCAGGTAAGGATGGCAGTTTCCTTCCCTAAAGGACATTAGTGAACCAGCTGGGTTTCCCCCAACAATCAAAGATGGATTCACAGTCATCATTCGACTCTTAATTCCAGATTTTTAAAAATTGAATTCAAACTTCACTATCTGCTGTGGCAGGATTCAATCCCAGGTCCTCACAACATTACCTAGGTCTCTGGATTAGCAGTTATAATACCACCAGGTCATCATCTCCCCAGTGCTGAGTCCTTGGCTGTGGTATCAGTGCCTGAAACCTATTTAAAACACAAAAATCAAACTCTGTTGTGGTTAGAACCCCAGTGGGTTAATAACGCCCAGTCCCATCTATAAATTTAGAAATGCAATATTTTGTAATGTCCAAAACCACACATCTAGCAATATAGTTAAGCGATTCGGTTTAAAAAACACAGGCAGCAGAAAGAGTTATCTGCAGATATGAGAAAAGTTCACCAAATGACATTATATCTTGGAACAAAACACAACCTGATTATTTCAGAATTTTTTAAACTTGCCTTTTCCTTAACTTTGCTCAAATATTCCAATTATCTCAAAATCTTTTTAGTACTTTTTGTAAGACTAAGTTTAAAAAAAACAAGCATACTGAGCATAATAATTCTCCTATCTCCTTTGTTTACCATTCTTATTCTTCAAACACTTTTCAAATGCTGCATTCAATTTGGATATCTGCCAATTTCAGCTGATCTGCACATTATGGGAATAAATTGCAAATTTTCACAGCTACTACCATTGCAGCAAAGGATGTCACAATACTTCATATTCTTGTCAGGTTCTTCCATACTTATTAATGTCTTCCTCAAACTAATTTTGAATCTTTGATTATTGCAAACAATTTTAGTAACGACTTGTTTTGAATGTAAGGTGTGGTCTCATTGTAACTGTCGTAGAATCTCTCAGGTCTGATTTCCAGTGAGCGTCTCTTTAGCTTCACTGGGGGTGAGGGATTGAAGATAAGGAATTTGTGCAAGTTGGTGACTACCCTGGAGGGTATTTCACCCATCCCTTCTTCTCCTGTCCTTGCTCTGTTCTAGGTGATATTGCATGCAGGTTTGACTCACTACATTGGAGAGGCAGAGCAGTACAGGGAGTATTCTCAACTAAAATCCAACACAGCCAAACTTTACCAACCCTAATCTTAGAGACAGTAGCCGTAGCTTTGCATGTTCACAGCCTAGTTGTAGTTGATGCTCTTTCAGTTTAGCTAACCATTATAGGAGAAGTCATGCAGGTTAGGCAGCATCCAAGGAATAGGCCGAAATGTCGAATTCCCTATTCCTTGGATGCTGCCTAACCTGCTGTGCTTTAACCAGCAACACGTTTTCAGCTGTGATCTCCAGCATCTGCAGACCTCATTTTTTACTAGGAGAAGTCATGCCCCAGCTTCTGACTGAAATTGGCATTTTCTGTCTGCAAATCAATATCCAGTTTGAATGCCGGGGTTAATAATAGTTTTTCTTTGTCTCATTTACAGCTGCACACTGTATTATATTGGAAAGCAACAAATCCTGTCAGCCATCATCATCCCCTTGCACCAACTTATGGTGGCACAGTGGTTAGCACTGCTGCCTCACAGCACCAGAGACCTGGGTTCAATCCATGCCTCAGATGTGGAGTTTGCACATTCTCCCCGTGTCTGTGTGGGTTTCCTCCGGGTGCTCAGGTTTCCTCCCACAATCCAAAAATATGCAGGTTAGGTGAATTGACCATACTAAATTGCCCATAGTATTAGGTGTAGGGGAATGGGTCTGGGTGGGTTGCTTTTCGGAGGGTTGGTGTGGACTTGTTGGACTGAAGGGCCTGTTTCCTCACTATAAGTAATCTAATTTAAAAAAAACTCCTGTAGATTTTTTTGTTCCATATCCAACTGTAAGCTGACATTCCAGATTGTTTCTATCTCATTTATTCCTTTCAGAACCTCTCTAAAAGGCTGATCCATCACACTCTTCCACAATTTCCAGTACAACTCCTGGTATTGATGCTATTATCTTTTCTGTTAAACTGTCTATCGAATATTTGAATGCTATTGTAACTTCCTGTTTCACTTAAGAATTACTCAACATATATTCAGCTATAATCTAAGACTGCTGCTTCTCAAATTTTAATCTAATTATACCTCGACTCCTCTGGATCCCACTCCTGATGCCATTTGTTAGGTTTTGGGGTTCATTATCACAGTTACCTAAATATAGGCAGTCAACCATTTTAAGGAATTTTCAAAAGGTTTAATTGTTTTTTTAGTTGCAGCAGTGTAGATATGATACATTAATTAAACAGACAAAGAAGATTATACAGTTTCCAACAATTTGAAGATGATTCACTGATACCATAGGGTGGTCGGCCAGCTGGCAGGAATGAATTGATGTCATTGAAATTGTGAAGGCAGAATCCTGCTCTCTGAAAGAATCATAGAATCCCTGCAGTGTGGAAGCAGGCCATTTGGCCCATCGAGTCCACACTGACTCTCCTAAGAGCATCCCACCTAGACCCAAGCCCCCCTACTCTATTAACCCTGCATTTCTCATGGCTAATCCATCTGGACACTGTAGCATGGCCAAGCCATCTCACCTGCACATCTTTGGACTATGGGAGGAAACCAATGCAGACACAAGGAGAATGTGCAAACTCAACACAGTCACCTGAGGGTGGAATCAAACCCAGGTCCCTGGCACTGTGAGGTAGTAGTGCTAACCAGTGAGCCCCTGTGCCAACTCAACTAAACTGCCAGGGAACTCTTTTCCTTGGAGCCTGCTGTATCTCTTCTGGTCTATCTTCCAGCTGACATGGGCATCACCCTGACTAGGAAATGAACCTAACAAGATCGACCAGATGAGGTTTGCCCTCTGACCCTGAACACTTGTCAATTGACCTTATTCCTATGTGCTGGTAGTTTATGCAGTGTCAATGGCCTGTTTAAATCCTTCAACTCAATGGACACAGAGCAGCCACATCAGGATAACCATTGTCCCTTTGTCCACTTCATCTGAAGGTTAGTTGTCATTCTTTCTAAGAACAGACTTCCTTTTTGCCAAACACTGCCTTGATAATAGGATGCACATAAGTCCTTGTTGTCAGTTCAATGGAATGTCATGATCCTGGTGACCTTTCTTGTACAAGTCCTTTTGCCTTTATTTACTAGAAATGTGTTTGTGTTTGGGGAAGACGAGTTACTGCAGCCTTTATATGTAGCCATTATAAAGTCCCCTGTCGCACAGGGAAAATAGAAAAATGCAGTTTTAAAGGGACTTCAATTTTCAGCATGGATGCTCAGCGCTATCCATGACTCCTCAGATATTGAAACAGCCTGAGCAAGACGTACAGAGAGCTAGCACACAGCTGCAGCAGGTAATCAGGAAGGCTGATGGAATGTTGCTCCTATTTCAAGGGGATTGGAATATAAGAGTAGGGAAGTCTTACTGCAAATGTACAATGTGTTGGGGAGAGCGCATGTGGAGTACTGTGAGCAGTTTAGATCTCCTTATTTCAGGAAATATATTATTTCACCAGAGACAGTTCACAGAACTTTTACGATGATGATCCCTGGTGTGAAGAGGTTGTCTTACAAGTAAGGGTCAAACGGATTGGGACTGTACTCACTGGAATTTCAAAGATTAAGAGGCGCTCTCACTGGAACACATAGATTCCTTAAGGGTCTTAAACACTACCATTCATTTCAGATCATTAAACATTTTTGCAGAACTGCATTCAGGTCCTTGGGTGCTTGACCCTCAGCATGGATCTCTATAGCTATCTGGTCCCATGACCTTTGTGTATGCAGAACAGGGCAGCACGGTGGCTAGCACTGCTGCCTCAAAACCTGTTTGATTCCACTCCCAGGTGACTGTCTGTTTGGGGTTTGCACCTTCTCCCTGTGTCTGCATGGGTTTCCTCCAGGTGCTCTGGTTTCCTCCCACAGTCCAGAGGTGTACAGGTTAGATGGAATGGCCATGTTAAATTGCCCCTAGTGTCCAGGGATGTCTAGTTAAAGTGGGTGAACTATGGGAATTGCAGGGATAGGATGGGGTTGGGTGGGATGCTCTTCGGAAGGTTGGTATGGAAGGTTGATAGTGTCTGTTTTGTGCCCAATTCAGTGAATTGTACAAGGACATTCATCACATCAACCAGACATAATGCATTGCACTTTAAGAAGAACACAGTGGTTTTATCAGTACCGTTGTAACTCATGCTAACCTCTCAGTTTTGACCCCTTTTTGAGGCATGGAACAACTCATAGCACAGTTGGTGCTGGGTTTGCATTAAATCATAGTATTGAGCAGACAACATAAAGTTGACATGCTGTGCAACATATTGAGCAAGGGAGGGGTAATCTAGCGAGGCAAGCACTGGTCCTGTTTTCAAGGTTATCAAGGTTTCCTCCCTCGAGAGTTGAGGTCAAATGTAGCCTCCGGGTGAAACAATATTAAAGGGACTGGGAATAACTGCATTTTAAAATTAGAACAATTCATTCTGACATTCTGTTCCGATTTTTTGTGTAATGTTTGATTTATCTAGAAAAGACTCAAAATGTAAGACATTGTTTCCAATTTAACTTAATACCAAACTTCCTCTTCATATTTAAGAGGAGTCAATTCTGGAACTAACCTAACTGATTATCCCTGTCTTTATTTTTATTTAACATATAATTGATGCACAAATAATTGATGCACAAAATATTAAATCTCAGAAGTTTCCAGTGAACATTTTATGCAATAATCTTTTATGTCCAGATTTATATTGGAAATTTCCCATTAAGAATTCTCATAATGTAAGTGCACCCTGTCACCAGGGATAGTGTGACAGCACTTTAAAGAGACGTGACCTATAATTACAACATGGCATTTTCAAATAAGCATATTATCAATGTGGATATCAAAAATATTATTGGAAACAGAGGAAGTCAGAAGACTTTTAGTGTAATGGTTAATTGATTAATTTCTTATGGAAGGAGATTACTTTTTCCAACTCATCATTCACACAGAGTGAAAAATTGGCATAACATTATTGTTAAAAATGTAACTAAAATGTTTCAGGACTCCAATATCTAAGCCTATGCAAAAGTCAATTGAATGGGACAGTTTTATATTCAGGTATCTGGATTTCTACATTCTGTATTAACCATTCAATGGAAGGTTAGGGGAATTTTCATCCCCTGCAGTGAGCAATGATAAAAAAGGGGAGGGCAGGGCAATACGGTAGGAATGAAAACACTCAGATTCTTAACATAAACAATATTTTTCCTACGTTACAGTTCTGCAGAGTATAAATTAGGCAATTAAGAAACAAAGACAAATGATAAACACTAGAGTCCTTCTGTAACCTGCAGTCACTACACGCCGGCAGCTTTCCACACGCAGTCGTGCTCTGTCCCTGCACTGGGCTGACCCTTGACTGGGTTCACAAGCCACTGACCGCCCCCTGTGAAGGGGTGACTGCACTGGGCCCCAGTCCCCTGACCGCCTCCTGTGACAGGGTGACTGAACCAGTCCCCCGTCCCCTGACCGCCCCCTGTGACAGGCTGACTGCACCAGGCCCCGGTCCCCCGACCGCCCCCTGTGACAGGGGGATTGCAGCGGTCCCCGGTCCCCTGACCCCCCCCGTGACAGGCTGACTGCACCAGGCCCCGGTCCCCTGACCACCTCCTGTGACAGTATGACTGCATTGGGCTCCGGTCCTCTGCCTCCTGTGACAGGCTGACTGCACCGGGCCCAGGTCCCCTGACCGCCCCCTGTGACAGGGTGACTGCACTGGGCCCCAGCCCCCGACCGCCTCCTGTGACAGGCTGACTGTACCGGGCCCTGGTCTCCTGACACCCCCCGTGACATGCTGACTGTACAAGTCCCCGGGCCCTTGATCGCCTCCTGTGAAAGGTGGCTGCACTGGGCCCTGTCCCCTGACCGCCTCCTGTGACAGGCTGACTGTACCGGGCCCTGGTCTCCTGACGCCCCCCCGTGATAGGCTGACTGCACCAATTCCCGGGCCCTTGATCGCCTCCTGTGAAAGGGTGGCTGCACTGGGCCCCGGTCCCCTGAACGCCCCCTGTGACAGGCTGACTGCACCAGGCCTGGGTCCCTTGAACGCCCCCCGCGACAGGCTAACTGTACCGGGCCCCGGTCCCTGACCACTCCCTGTGCCAGGCTGACTGTACTGGGCCCCTAACTACTCCCTGTGAGAGGCTGACTGCACCGGGCCCCTGACCACTCCCTGTGATAGGCTGACTGTGCCGGATCCTGGTCTCCTGACGCCCCCTGTGACAGGCTGACTGCACCATTCCCCAGGCCCCTGACCACTCCCTAGGACAGGCTGATTGTACCGGTCCCCGGTCCCCTGACCACTCCCTGTGACATGCTGACTGTACTGGGCTCCAGGCCCCTGACCACTCCCTGTGATAGGCTGACTGTACTGGGCCCCTGACGCTCCCTGTGATAGGCTGACTGTACCAGCCTTGGTCTCCTGACGCCCTCTGTGACAGGCTGACTGCACCCGGCCCCAGGCCCCTGACCACTCCCTGTGACATGCTGACTGCACTGTTCTCAGGCCCATGACCACTCCCTAGGACAGGCTGACTGTACCAGGACCTCCGCCCCTGACCACTCCCTGTGATAGGCTGACTGTACCCGGCCGCTGACCACTCCCTGTGATAGGCTGACTGTACCAGGCCCTGGTCTTCTGACGCCCTCTATGACAGGCTGACTGCACTGTTCCCCAGGCCCCTGACCACTCCCTAGGACAGGCTGACTGTACCGGGCCCCAGGCCCCTGACCACTCCCTAGGACAGGCTGAATGTACCGGTCCACGGTCCCCTGACCACTCCCTGTGACAGGCTGACTGTACTGGGCCCCAGGCCCCTGACCACTCCCTGTGATAGGCTGACTGTACCGGGCCGCTGACCACTCCCTGTAATAGGCTGACTCTACCAGGCCCCTGATGCCCCTGTGACAGGCTGACTGTACCAGGCCCTGGTCTTCTGACGCCCTCTATGACAGGCTGACTGCACTGTTCCCCAGGCCCCTGACCACTCCCTAGGACAGGCTGACTGTACCAGGCCCCGGTCCCCTGACACTCCCTGTGACAGGCTGACTGTACTGGGCCCCAGGCCCCTGCCCACTCCCTGTGACAGGCTGACTGTACCGGGCCCCAGGCCCCTGACTACTCCCTGTGACAGGCTGACAGTAACCATCCCCGGACCACTCCCCATGATAGGCTGACTGTACCAGGCCCCTGACGCCCCCCATGACAGGCTGACTGTACCAGGCTCTGGTTTCCTGACACCCCCTGTGACAGGCTGACTGCACTGGGCCCCGGTCCTCTGACTGCCTCCTGTGACAGGCTGACTGTACTGGCCCTGGTCTCCTGACGCTCCTTGTGACATGCTGACTGTACCGGTCCCCGGTCTCCTGACCGTTAGCTATCCCCACCCCATTAGTGACTCCAGTCCTTCCTGGGTCAGTTGACTACTATCCGTCCCGTCCACTCCAGCCCACCAATATTTGACCGTTCTGCTCAGCTCCAGCACACCGACATCTGGCCATCCCACCTCAATCCAGCACACCGATATCTGGCCATCCCACCTCAATCCAGCACACCAATATCTGGCCATCCCACCCCAATCCAGCACACTAATATCTGGCCATCCCACCTCAATCCAGCACACCGACATCTGGCCATCCCACCTCAATCCAGCACACCGATATCTGGCCATCCCACCTCAATCCAGCACACCGATATCTGGCCATCCCACCTCAATCCAGCACACCAATATCTGGCCATCCCACCTCAATCCAGCACACCGACATCTGGCCATCCCACCTCAATCCAGCACACCGACATCTGGCCATCCCACCTCAATCCAGCACACCGATATCTGGCCATCCCACCCCAATCCAGCACACTAATATCTGGCCATCCCACTCTGCTCCATGCTGTCTAACCGTCTGTCTCGGGCCCTCAACTGCTGCTAAGCTCCAACGTGCTGTCCACAGGGTAAGTTTTTAAAATAAGCTACGAGAGAAAAATGGGAAAAAGGAGGGAAATAAAAGAGAAGTGGATGGAAAGGGTGAGTCGCAGGTTGACTCTGGATGCTCCCAACTCTGCTGCCCCCATCTTGGAAGCAGTATTGGTATCTCATTAAAATCCCAGCTCACCTTATTTCAATGTCGCTTCCAATTTTCCCCTTCTCTGCCCCAGAAACTGTACGTGTCAAATTCCTGCCCTGAATGGGCACCTGGTGGTGCAGCTCACAGAATGCTCATCCCAGCCATTATGTAACTACTTCTCCAGCTGTCACTGACAGTTTCTGGGCCCCCATCCTCCTCAATCAACATTGGCAAACCACCAGCCTTAGCACACTAACACACCTGTTCTTGGAGCTACTCAAACACTATTTCAGATCTTCAATAAATTTATTTAGGTCTCAGCGTGATACTTAGCAATTACATGCTTCCACCAGGTTGCTTTATTGGGAAGTATAGCTGTGCATCTCATGTGTTTATACAGAATGCTTTTCTGCTCACATAGCTTCATGTTCTAATTGCACTTAGCTTCCCTTCTTAGCACTCACTCACTTTAGTGCTAACTTGGAAACTGCTAAACACTGTCTACTTTGCATTGCTTTCTGAATACTTACTGACGTCAGCACTGACTTACAGGCAGCCAGCTTTGTTTCAGATGCATTCCTTTCTCAGCACACATTGTCTTTAGGGCTCAGTTGCAGGTTGCCTGTGGCTTGCATTGCTTTTTAGCATCAAGAGAGAGGCAGTATTGTGCTATGTCACTGTCAGAGCTACAGTGCATTAGCAGCTTATGCCGCAGACAAACCTCATGTGGTGTGAATGACCATGTCTGAAACTCAAAAGGGGAGCATTCCTTAGAGAGGTGAAAGGGAACCACATTTGCAACCATTTACACTGCAGGGAGTTAGCTACAGTCAGGTGCTTGGTTCTTTCAGACTGCAGGGATCCACACCCTTGCAGATTGTGGATCGAGCCACAATCAGACCTGGAGGTCAAGAACAAAGTTATCTTGGGATTACAGGTAAGTCAGGATGGGTGCTGGTGAGACATCAGTCTGGGAGGGTGGGCTGTGATCAAATGGGATCATCCTGCTCAGTCAGTCTGGGATGGGGAGTCCACAATCAGACAGGGGATTAGGTCAATAATGGTCTGGGAGCTTATTAAGGGTCAGCCAATGCAGTCCTGGGGCAAGTAGACAATTTCTGTCTTCATTGTACTGGGTCTCTGAGAGAGCCGTGACAATTATAAGTGATAATTGTGCATAGTACAGTGGAATCTCTCAGTGATTTGAAAGAGACAGGGAACTCCGAAAAGGTCAAATAAATCATGGTAACCCCAGCCTCACAGTGTAGGGCCAACAAAAGCATGGGAATTTAGAAAGACACAGGCTCTGGGGGGTAAAGTTTGGATATGAATAATTACATAAAAGGGCTTAACTGAAAGGGGAAGGAGGCTGAAAGGTCATCAGGGCCAGAGGGACAGAAGGACAAGAGGGAGCATGAAGAATTGGGGAAGAAATTGTGTCATAGGCAGAGCCTGCTTGTCACACACTGTAACAAGTTTGGAACCGTGCCATTTTTGGTCAATAATTAATTGCACAACTGGCTACTGCTTTCAGGGAATAAGTCCCCAGAAGATGCAGGCACAGCAAGAAAATGGAATGTTAGTGTCAATTATATCAAACATTGGTTAGATGTGGCTGGAATATCGTGTGCAATTCTGGTCCCCTTGCCTAAGGAGGAATATACTTCTGACTGAGCAAGTCTTCCCATATTCTGGTGTTAGAACCCCAAAGGCAGCTATGGTCACGAGAGAACTCTACCCAAGCTACAAACACAGCTGTACTCCTGCTCTAATATGTACCCAAGAGCACTCTCCTCCATCCCCCTCATTCTGAGGGATCAAACTCTTTAAATTTGGAATGAGATTCACAATGGCTTGGGAAGTAGAGAGGGAATGCAACACAGGTCTACCAGACTGATTCCTGGGATGGTTGGACTGGCCTATGAGGAGTAATTGAGGAGATTGGGTCTCTATTGTCTGGAATAGAATAGAATATAAATGAAATAGAAGGAGAGGCAATATCATGGAAATATACAAAATTCTTAAAAATATAGATAGGTTGATGCAGATAGAATGCTTTCCCTGGCTGGGAGCTGTGGACACAGTCTCAGAATATTAAGTTAATTAAAACTGCAATGAAGAAAAATTATTTTGCTCAAGTCTGAAAGTTTGTTTTGCTAAATCACTGCAATTGTAGTACTTCTTTGTAGCACAATGTAGGTTTTGCAGTTAGTACTGAAAATATGACTTTTAAAGGCATCAAATGAGGATCAAAAGGAATTAGTACACTACAAAAAATAGACCTAAACAAATGTTTACTTTATTTAACAGTGTTGCCAATTGTTCACACATTTGAATACAATCCATCAATTTCCACATTTTCTTTTGATACAAGAAATTACAGTCATGGATCAAATGCATAACATCAAGGATGTAAATAACAAGAGAAAAGACCAGGTAAACTAGAAGGGGGGTCACTGTACAATGTAACCTGATTCCTGCTTGAGTAAAATGTATAATTAATCAAAAGAATACAACCAGCTTTTTACACTGAAGTATCATAACATGATCCCATGACTATAGTCATGGGACAAATTTTATAATTAATCATCAGACTTCTGACAGTAAATCTAAACAAAGGCTCCAATACATGTTAGCTGTATATTTACAGAGAAGGGAAAGTGACAAGGAAGTGAGGTTAGTATTTGGCAGTAGTTTCTTCCCCTAATTAAAAAAAAATCACCATGATTCAGTCTAAGTCTTTTGATGACAGAGATCCAAATTTCACTCAAATTAAGGAGAGATTTTGTGATGAAGAACAGTACTAACAGTAATAAACAGTAATATACAAAATATTCAAAACAAAAGCTTTGTCTTAATATAATAAAAATGCTCACTAGTTTTTAGTTCCCAAAAACTTGGCATGATGTAGGGCACATTCAGATGAGAAATCATTTCCACAAGGCATTGCTGCAATGAAAATGATGCAGGAGCTCTTTACTACCCAGCTGAGAAAATGTTTGTTGGAAACATTTTAATTAAAACCATTCTATTTTACTAAATATGCACACTGAATTTATTAAACATGTAAAACAAAATAAAAACTGTTTATTTTACAAAAAGAAAAGATTTAGAAATTTATCCTTTTAGTCCTCAGTAAAATAAACTATTTGCCAATATATATTGTAATTTTAAAAAGTACAAAAGTGTTTTTAAAGTGAATACAAAAATTGTTGAACTTCATGTAATAAGTACCTTATATTGTTGTTGACATAAATAACAGAGGTTCACAAATACTGCAATACAACAAGTGCAGTTGGTAAGTAGGCTTCCAAACTACAGGCATCTCACATCAAGTTCCGTTAATAGAGTTGAATCGATTAGATCAATTCTATTTCATTACTTGCTCTGCTCTGGCAAATATCTGTTTTAACATATTTTATAACAAATCAATCATTGATTCCAAACAACCTACCTTGGCTCTTTCACTGCTCTATATGTTTCTGCAATTGAAAGATATATTTTCAATGTCAGCAGTAGAGAATGGGCTCTGCTAAAATGATTGGCACGTCACGCCTCCATGTGCATCCTAACTGTGCATTATATATTGTCACAGCATTCAAATTTAATCTACAATTCTGAAATGTAACTTTCTAAGAACCACCGGTGGTATGAATATCTAAATGTGCTATCAATGCTAATGGCACTCTTGTGAGTTTAAAAAAGATATTACAATACAGACTTCATAAATGTTGAAATTGAAACAAGTGAAGATCCTATATATGATCCTAATATTGAGGTTCATGCCTATGGGTCTATTTGAGCACAGCAAGCACCAGTCTATAGTAAGCAGTTTATTGCATTGTTGTGCAAGTTTTACAAAGTAATGGGATGAATATTGACTTTGGTGTCTAGCTGGACTTTTTACCATTTTGTCAGAATAAGTAACCCAACATTGCTTTAGTACAGTCAGGAAAATGCTGGAATCTAATGGAATCCTAACAACAAACTTAGAATCTACTGTATGATCTGACAGAGTTAAAGAGGTTTTTTTGTAAGGGAAGTAGTGTTTTCACAAATTGGAGTACGTTTTGAGGATGTGACTAACAGGTAGACAGAGAAATGTACAGTAGATTGAATTTTCAAAAGATATTCAACAATATAAAGTTGGTTCATGAATTGTAAAGTGATATATTCACATAAATAGAGAATTGGTTAATGGACAGGGAGCAGAGAGCAGAATAGAGCATTTTCAGGTTGGCTGTAACTGCTAGAGTGTCTGCCACAAGGACAATAGATGAGCCTCAACATTTTACAATCTATTTTCTCTATTCCTTCTTAGGAGATGGGCACCACTGGCAAAGACAGCATTTGTTGCCCATCCATATTTACTTTTGAACTGAGTAACTTGCTGGGCATTTCAGAGGGCAGTTTAGAGTCAACCACCTTACTATGTCCCTGGAGTTACATGTTGACCAGACCAGGTAAAGATGAAAGGACAAGTGAATTGGATGGGTTTTTACAACAATTACTAGTACCATGGCATTGGAGAACTGAATTCAAGTTATGTCAGCTGCTGAGATGGATTTTTAAACCCAGGTCCCCAGAGCATTAGCTTAGGCAGGGAATAACCAAATTAGATCCATACAAAGGTGTCTAACTGCCTTCCTTGTTTGTCAACAGGTCATGCCTATTTATATATTTCAGCCTGAACAAGGGCTGACCATATTGTTCCAATGGAATTAAAGTACGGCTGCATCACTGACATCTTTAGGAGATAGTCAGACTGACACATAGCATGACAGAGTTTCTTTTTAGATATTTGCAATATATCAACATTTAAATGCGGTTTTCCTTCAGACGAGTGATCCAATAGTTTACTTGCTAATGAAGCTTATCGGTAAAACCTGAAATTAAAAGGCTTCTGGAGCTGGATTTGAAATCTAGAAGAGAACTTTATTTACCATATTCTGTGTTGAACAGCCCTGACCCGACCTGGGGAGTTAGTCCTTTTCTATTATTTGAGCTGCAAGTACGGTTTAGAAGTTTCATTGCTGGTGCATGAATACGTTAAGACATCTTGTCTTGTGCTTACTTTCCAATACTACACATCCTTGATTTTTTTGTTTGGAGAATCAAAATGACATTTACACTTAATAGAAGGCAGTGAACTCCTTCATAATTGTTTTTTTGTCAGAGTTACAGTAAGATACTGGCACCAATTAGAGAAACCAACTATAGGTGCGTTCATATAGTCCCCACTAAATGGCTCCCAGGGACAAAGTAGGAACAAAATCTTAATGACACACAGTCACTGTGGTAAGTCTCTTGAATGACACATTTAATTCTAATTTATTTGGAACATAATCATCTAAATTTTAAACTTTCTCTTCATTTGGTTATGTACAGAAGTAATCCTATGTTGTTATTTACTAATGAACATACATTAAAAGAGGAACACTTTATTTTGCTGTTCACTCAATTCTTTAATTTATGAAAATACTTATTTTTCCATTCCCCAAATAAAAATACCAAATAAGTACAGAGTTCACCCTACTGCATTTTGCAAAGAACACAGCTGTGCTGACTGGAGCCATTTATTTCTGCAGTTTGATCGGTTACTGTGTTCCTACAGACTCTCAGAAAAGAAAATTACCAAGTGACTTCGAAATTATTCTTCCCCTCCCCAAAACTAATTCAACAAAGACAAAAGCACTTTTTCTTAATGTATAGGCGCAGCAGTAGGAAATATTTCCTCCTTGAACTCATTGTTTATAAGATAAGATATGTAGTATGAGAAATGTCAGGCAAATAATTTTAAAGTAAATGGCTGGAATGTGTGTCTCAGAAGTGCTAAATGACCTGCAGTTAAACGTTAGGATTGTTCATATTTTGTTTCTGTTCCAATTCTCGGATACTTTCGTAGTCATGCTCTCCTTCTGTGCACTGGGATTTGTTTTCATTGGATTCAGTCTCCTTGTCTGTAGATTCCTCTTTCAGAGCTCTGATGGGCTCATATCCTGGATCAGTCTCCTCTCCCACATCATTTACAGATGGATTTTGATCTGTAACGTTGGGTTCTCTTTCATAGTCAGCGACAGATGCATACAGATGACTGGCTGTAGATGGACGCCGTTGAGGGGTCACCTCATCGATGCTGGCATATCCACCTTCCTGTTCGGCCTCTGCTTGGGACCACTGTTTTGCAGGTTTATTCACAGTGGAGTACATGGCTGCAATCTGGAAAGAAACAGTTACCCAGCTTTAGAGTTTTGATGTACAAAACAAACGATACCAAAAGTGTACTTATAGATTTTGGATCTATTGTATTAAAAGTTCAAAACTAAAACATTATACTCTAATGCTGACTGATCAAACATAAGTTTCTCCAAACTAGTACAAAGTATTCTTTCACTTGAGGCTACTATTATATTATAAATTTCTCTAAATCTTAGTTTATCTGATTATCTCAATAGGATAATGGGATCATCCCATTGTTCTATCCAAACATTCATAGTGCAATATTAGAGTTAACGAAAAATTGGCCGGAGATGGTGTTTAAAGAGTAAAGACATTGTGTCATGATCACGTTGATCATGTATATCATTATAGTTTTTAAAAAACAACTTTTAATCTGTACGTTGCTCTGCATGGTTGCTGCTGTATAGAGGAATCATGTGAGATCAATTTACGGTTAAACTGTGTTTGTGAGCATGCCGTTATTAAAACAGGGATATATTATGTAAAACGAAGAAGAGTATTTGCCTGCACGCCAACTGCCAAATTTCACAAGAAAGGGTTTTTTTTTAAAAAGTGAAATTACAAATTGATCATATTGAAAACATTACCTCAGTTAGCAACTGATAGATCTATGGATCAAACATCTTAGGAGGACAGTGGAAGCAGAACTTATTGATTCAGTCAAATGTAAATTACAGATTTTGGAAAATTGTACATAAAACAACTTGTACTTACTTATACAGCACTTCCCATATCTACTGAACCTTTCAAAATGCTTTAGTCAGTTAATTACTTTTGAAGTGTCATCACTAGTACAATGAAAGAATGGTTGCTAAATTGCACAGCAAAACAGCAATGCATTAATGTCCAGAAAACCTGTTCGACATTTCAATGTTGTGTGAGGTCGATTGAAGGATACATTTTGGCCAAGAAAAACAGGATAATTCAGCTGTTCTGAGGAAGGGTCACTTGACCTGAAACATTAACACAGATGCTGCCAGACCAGTTAAGCTTTTCCAGCAACTTCTGGGTTTATTTTGTTTTTGGGAATAATCTACCAGTTGTTTTTCAAAATAATGCCATGGGAATGTTAACACCCACCTGACCAGGTAATTGGGGCCATTGGTTAGCATTTCAGCTGAAATATGACATCTCTGTTCTGGGTCTACTTTGCCTTTAAGAGGCACCTTTCAGGATTTTATATGTGGTGTGTAAACAATGTTGCGATTCTGCTTGCCAGTCAATCTGCTATAGATTTTGCAAACTGAATGCAGAGAAATCAGTTGCATTACTGTTATGCCTGATTCATAGCTTGAGTTTCACTGTTTTAAATAAACTAACCCACAGAGTTAATAAATCTGACACGAGACTGATCATTAGACCAGATAATAATCTCTTCTAATAAAAAGAGGAAAGCATAGTTACACAAGTAGAAAACATTTATTTTGTGCAACTTCCTGACTCGAAATATTTGGTTAGAGATCTGCAGGTTGCTAAAAAGCTGAGAAAGTCTAAACTGTCAGTTTTTATGTATTCATGTAAGAAAACATCACAGTTAACAGGAAGGAACAAGGCAGAATCAGTGATGTCAAACTTAAATACTTGGTATCAAGGGGTAACTTTCCTGGATTTGAATCTGTGTAAAATGCTGATGCTGGGAAATAGATTGAATTTTCATTTTGCTAGACGTTTTAAGGTCTATCATGCTTGAACAATCAACAAGCAAGTTAATGTGCAGGTGAAACACATATTTGACGGCAGTTTTAAATCATGCTGCAGTGTATGAAACAATCCTCAACATGCTCTGGAGAATTTTGAAAACACAGTTGCCAGTAAGCATTCAAGGGGCTAGTTTAATTCACTTAATAAATGCAATGATCAGGCCATCTGCTACAACAACAACAAGCAAAGGAAGGTCAAAGGAATATCGTGAAAATGTCCACAGAAGTTTCTGTGCAGGATCAATTGTGCTGGAGTGCAAGTATGGTCATTTCACCTGGATGTACCAGATGTTCCAAATCACAAACACTACTGAAATAGCATGCCATAATTTCTCACTAGTCACAATTCATTTAATCAATCAGATTTCAGAGACTCAAAAGTCATTGTTTTTACCTAGAAACTATAGCAGACTATTCAAGGAATAACTTGCAAAAAGTGGAATAGAACATCTGACTTTCTTCTAAATTAGTGGAGATAAAATCTTAGCACTCTGCTGTGAAGAGAAAAATGAAAGAAGGATAAATTTGAGAATATCATCTCAGAGATGATGAAGTCTTTAGATTGTACCTCTACTCAGCTAAGACAGGTGAATGAAGAGCTGGAAGGAAAGAATAAAAGCAAGGTGAACCACAAGCTCTGTACCATCGCTCAAATGAAAAGAATGCAGGGAGATCTGGAACAACTCACACATCAAATGTAACGCTGGAGAAAACGGTAGACATTCAGAAACAAGTGGAGACACACTGCACCCACTAGGAGCTATCAATCAATCAGGAGACGGAAGTAAATGTCAGCATTGATGGTCCAGTGAAAGAACTCAAATGGGACATACAGGAAACCAAATAATCACTGAAGCAGCAAGTGGAAGAGTCCACAGTTTTTTCCACAAAAACTACCAAATCAAAACGCTAGACAGTTATTAGAGCAGGTTATGAAGAAGGAAAGTATGCAGGACCAAAAAAAGTCTAAAACTTTGATCAAATTTAAAGAAACCAGGGTATGAAACCAGAAGGTTCAAAATGAGTTGGAAGTACTTGAGGAACAAAACAGCAAATCTCAGAATATTTGAATCACTCAAAATAGTTGGAGGAATGACATCACAGTCAGTGGCTAATCTGAAGCATGACTGGCTATGGATTATCTGACAAAGCAAATGCTGCAACAGAGCTGGGAAAAATAGTATTAGATTATATATAACATTTTTAAGAGTTAGAATTTTGAAATAGTGACATATGGGATTGGTTATTTTACTAAAGTGTTTTAAAAAAAAACACTTTTGGCCATCTTTCTGGAATGGGACTCAATCTAGTATACAGAGGAACCTCGATTATCCAGCATTCAATTATCCGTATATTGGATTCTCCTGCAAGATTGCAAGGTCCCGATACTTGGCTAAACTATGTTATCCAGCACTCGTTTATCCGAAATTCCATTAACTGAATGAAATAATCCCCGCCCGTGTCCTACAAATAATCAAGATTCCTCTATATGTGTCAATTTGCAGGGACCCCCTGGAAGACTGCTTGTTCTATGTTGTTTGCAACAAGAAACATGAGGATTGAAGGCCATTAGCTTGTTGTGGTTCAAAATAAGAATTGATGTCAGCTTAGTAAACTCAGAGACTAAACATGTTGTTAGTTTTGCATAGTCCTGTGTGTGGTCAGAAGCAAATATAGTTTCTCTCCTAATAATAATAATAATAAAAAAAGAGTACAGAGGGAAAGGACAGTCACCCCTAGTCAAAAAATTATTTTGTGCAACTTCCTGACTGGAAATATGTGATCTAGATGAATAACCTTTCTGGATTTGAATCAGTGTAAGGTGATGATGTTCGAAAATAGATTGAAACTTTGCTTTGCTTGACATTAAGAATTTTATTTCCTATTTACATTATAAATCTAGAAAATGTGGTTTCTTTTCTTTTATTTTTGTCCTTTGTATAAAAAACTTCTGTTATTAAAGAAATTCTGCGGGCCCATACGACCATGTTTCAAAAGAAAACTGACCACCACATTAACTTAAATAAAAGATCTATCAAGCCAGATTTCATCCTTTAATCTGACTTGTCCAGTAGTACTGTCAGCTGAGATCATATTAGAACACAATAGAAAGTACAGACAGCAAACAAAAAATGCTGTGAAATTGCAGCAGGTGAGGCATTATCCTTGAAGCAAGATCAAGCTAACACTGAGTTTAGATGACTCTTCATCAGAGCTAATGGAAGGGGCAGCATTTATGCAATATTGAGGGGTTGGAGAACTAGGGGAGAAAGGGTGTTGATAATGCAGAATAAGTGATCGGAATGTGAGAATGGCAGAGTGGAGGTCATGACTAGTAGCATCACATCAGGTCAGCTTGGTGATGTTGGTCATGTCTAGCCAGGCCAGTATAGTCGATGGAAACTTGCTCAGATTGTGTGGAGGCTGAGGGAGCAGAGGTGTGGTGAAGATTGCTGTTGGCTCTGGTGAGGAGATGAGGGTGTCAGATCTGGGTAGGGATGGACCCAGGGTGGAGAGGGGTTGGGTGTTAGCTCCAGCAGAGATAGGTCAGAATGGAGGAGAGGTGATGGTTCTGGGTCCAGTGAGGTGATGACAGGGAGATGGCAGTGGGGCTGGAAGGGCTGGGTCAGGTCAGGAGGGGCAGGTTTCAGAAAGGAGAAAAAAAACTGATGTCTCAGGAGTTGGGGACCTCCTTATGACTCTGTTTCATTCAGTTTAACAGTCACTCAGGAGTAAGAGCAGGTTTTTAAGGCTTTAATATTTCCTGAATCCCTATTAAATTGAAGTCAGTCAGAACCCTCCGACTTTCAGGGAGCTCCAAATGCAAGTGACTTGTCCATCAGTATTGTAAAATTCCCAGGCAATTCCCTCAAATTCAATCGTGTCAGTTATTCCATATGGTCCTGATATAAAGCTCCAGTCTCTGCTACGCTAGTGACTATTTGAGCCATTATCTCTAGGTGAGTGTGGGGTGCTGGAAAAGCACAGCAGGTAAGGCAGCATTCGAGAAGCAGGAAATTAACATTTCGGGCATAAGCCCTTCATCAGGAATGATTTTCCTTCTCGGATGCTGCCTGACCTGCTGCGCTTTTCCAGCACCACACTCTCAACTCTGATCTCCAGCATTTGCTGTATCAAGTTCAAGCTAACATGATACTTTCTCCATTATCTCTAGTTACCAATCTGCAGCTGATCTTTATTATTTAAGGCATTGCTGGCTCAGAATCTAAATTCTGATTGCCTTTGAATTACCTGAAACGTTTATTCTTGAAAGTGATGACAAGTGACCTCTGATCATATGGTTATTAGCTTCACAACCGGCCCAGTTATTAAAATATCACATAAATGCACCATATCACAACTGAACAAAAACAAATGAGATATCATGCAAAAATGCCAACCCATGGATTTTAAGAAATAATTCATGGTTAATGCACTATTGAACATGAACATCTTACCGACATGATGTGCATTTGAGATTCCTGCTGGGCTCTGTCAAATTATTTAGTACTAGCCCAGTCTTAAAATAGTAAGCAAAACTAGCGGCTAATGGGGAGAAAGGTAGTTTGCTAAAGGTAAAGAACTATAGATCAACAATTCAGAGATTCAAAGCTCTTAATCAGCCCCAGGGAATGTGCTGAAGCAACTTGCATGTAAAGAGAGTTCTAAATAACACCTAGAGGAACAGTAGCAAGTTAAAAGCAAATTGAATTAACAAAAGGGTATGAAATAGAACTAATAAATTGCAGCTGGATTTTACACACCCTGACTAGCAGTTTTGAAGGCAATGGGCATGTAAAATCCAGCCAGGGGCCTCTCCTCCACCTAATGCTCTCCCCATGACCCATCTGAGATTTTTATGGGGGAGTGGGGAGGCTCACTCTTGGGCCAAGGAAAGCACTTAACAGGCCAATTAAAATTTATAGTGACTTAAGTGCCTCATCCTGGCCATGCCAGTAATTCCCAGCATTAAATTGCTGTGCTGACAGGGATGTGGACAAGTTCCCCAAGTCGTTTCCATCTGGGGGCAGGGATTGAGGCGTCTCATAAAATTCAGTCTATGCTACAGATTAGACACAAGAGATATCACAAATAGTTGACAACCTTTATTCTAAATTATATATCATATTATAGATGTTATAATACAAAGTAATTCTTTCCATGTATACTGTGTCTCGTCTAGTTTTTTTTCTAGAAATAGTCTTTCTAAAAGTTAAATTGGCTTGATGCATTGTTTTGACTGGCTTAGCCGTATTAAATAACTACAGAATAGTTGCCATTGCTTTGTGGGTTTAAGTAATTGTCAGCTAAATTTAAAAGGATCTATTCATCATCTCAAGCAACTGGACAATTCACATTGTTTGTATTTGAGTTCTCCCTAAAGTGGTTTTCTGTCCACTGACAGGAATTGTCCCTACAACACTAATTTTGGTTTTTTTAAACTACTTATTTATTGTGATGCAATTAAAGTAATTCGTACAAATCAAAAGTTAGACTGGTTTCATTTTTGCCACAGAATCTTCAAAAAAATTTTCACAGAAATGCAAGCACATTATGTGTTCTTGCCCTTAACCACATCTTTGTTACTCTAGCTGAAAGTTTAAGTGTGTTTTTCTAACATGGCTTCCCATTTGTAAACCCAACTGAAGCAATATAATGAAGTCACATTTCCAAATGTTTCCTATTTTGTCCTGCACAATTGATTCCAGAATGTAATTACTTGGATTCCTTCCAATTCTCTTTTCTAAATTGTGTGACTGTGCCAGGTTTTGCTAAACACAAATCCATGGATGACACAGACCGATATTGGTACAGTTCACTCAGTGAATTGTAGCATGTAAGGAATACCCATGAAATACAAATTGCCCAAAGCCTGCTGACTGATTTGCAAAGGTCCATCTTTAGTTTTTTGAAAATGGAATCTACCATTTAACCCTCTGAGTTTCATGAAGTTGCTGGGAATTAATACACTTAAAAATGCGATATTAATGATGATCAATAATTATCCCGCTACCCCCGCTTGTTTCTTTCTTTATCTATCCCATCACAACTACAGCATCCCCTGCCAAGAAAAGTCTTGATGTTCACGCACGGCTATTTCAGAAGTCTCCAGCCCAGGAGCCCTCCCACTCCCCCTTCGCAATATCATCAGGTAAGGCATCAGGTCACAATCTCTGAAGACCGATAACTTTTGAAAATAGATACAAGTTTCTCAGCGAGCAATTTAAAGAAAAGATGTTTACTCTAACATACTAAAATCAGCCTAGACTAAGCTTTTAGTAGGCAAATAACTAAAGATTTATGTATGATGAAGAGAAATAAAGCATGATAGTTTAAGGTTAAAAAGTGAAGCCTCAATTGTTTGTTGCAATACTTTGATTATACTTCAGAACAATTATTGGGTTAGATTACTCCACTTTAACTAATACAGGATGTGAAGACAACATCTTCTATTTTCCTTTATTTTTGATTGTGGACTGCAATGAGGAAAAAGGACTGATTTAAAGTTGAAGGCATTACAGCACTTTTACCTGACACTCATTGGAAGTATTGTTTACACAGCTGTTTTTTTTCAAGCAGTAGGTAAAGCCTAGTTACAGACCAGCTGGAGTCCAGGGATGTGCACAAATATTAATAGCAAAGGCCTTCTGCCTGCCAACAACTGTGTGATTGGCTCCTAAATAGCTTGAGCGTGTGAATGATTAGGATGAAGCCATTGCATCTCTAAAAGGATTGGAACTGACTCTTTTCTCTGCTGTTAAAAACACCTCGAGCCTACAGAAAGTCAACCAGTTTATTTTCGGTCAGAAGTTGCTGTAAGCTGTGTTTCATTAACCTGTAAGCCAGAGACTTTGTTATTGTGAATCAGCTTCCTGTCACTCCTGTAAGCAAGTGAAATTACTTGGAGAAGGAAATTCTGACAAACCAATAGGATTAGAGCTGAAAATGTGTTGCTGGAAAAGCGCAGCAAGTCAGGCAGCATCCAAGGAGCAGGAAAATCGACATTTTGGGCATGAGCCCTTCTTCAGGAATCAAGCTTTTCCAGCAACACATTTTCAGCTCTGATCTCTAGCATCTGCAGTCCTCACTTTCTCCAAAACCAATAGGATTACCTCAGCAAAGTTTGTGGACAGGGACCACTGAACCACCTTTTCAGCCTTTCCCTCCACCCCATAGCACTCAGGTTTCTTTTCTTATCTTTCTGGATATGAGTACAGGAGGTGTTTATAAAAGGAGTTAGTGTTATATGTTGATGATTCATAGTGTTTATCTGTGGTTAGAATCTATCTATTGGCAATAAATATTAATTCGTATTGAGCGAGTTTCTCTCAATATGGGTATTTATAAGCCAGGTAAATTGGGGAATTCTGCACATGTTCTAAAATCCTTAACTTTTGTGATGACTCCAGGATTAGCAGGGCTTGATTTCGAACAGTAATGTAACAAGGGTGACACTTGAAAGACAAATCATTCGGAGGAAATAATACTTTATCACCTCAGAATATTTTAAAAGGATTTCAAATATCCATTGAGGCTACAGTTTGGTAGCTAAAAGTCCAGAATATATGAAACAGATTATGAAAAAGAACAAATACCTACTATGATATGAAGACTGATTAAAACCAATAATATCAATCTTTAACATCCACTATGTCACCTGCCCCAGAAATCATACTCAGTGGTAATAGTGATAGCTGCCTTTGCAAACATACTGTTCAACTTTATTATTTATCAGGAGGCCAAGAATGCCACTTTTTGAGTCAGTTCTTGTAGGACTACATTTATGTACTATAGAGTACAGAATTTGAGATATAAATCTATAAAATATCTGACCAATGAATTTTCATTCAGTTTTAATCAAGGAGAGAGCAATTGGAAGAAATACAAATGAATCCCAATGAGTTTTCTTGCAAACAGAGTTTTGTGAATGTAGTAGCTGGAAAAATGAATAGAACTTGCAGTTTTCATTAACAATGACATTTTCACGTACGGTTCAAGTTAGAAGGTCCACACAATCAAAACGACAGAAATATTCTAATCCAACTCTGTCCATTTTACAGACAATGTGTTCACACCAGGGAGTGCTTTCTGTGGGGAAAATGAACACCTATGCCAAGAAAGAGCAACAATGGGACTTCCTGCTACAACCATTTAAATGAACGACCCTAATGTTTGGTTACATTTTTTCAAAATCTTTACTCACCGACAGTCAGTCAGTCAGCTAGTTTACAATGAAGTTTGCAAGTTAGTTTAACATTAACCTTCCTGATCTAAGGAAAGGATTAGCAAATTTAAGCATTGTTACAATAAACCAATTATAAAGGAAATGTTCAGGAAAATAAATGCCATGTAAAATACAGTCACTTGTGCAAACAAAATAATAAAATCATCAAGAATGGATAGAGTGATGCAGATCTGCCTGCCACTAACAGTTAAAATCATGTGAACAGCCACCAGCTACATTTGAAAACGTGCTGTCAAGTATCATCTCAGTCCTGCTTTGACAAGGGGCCTTACTGGGATTGGGGACTAGGACATAAACTGGCAACATGCTCGAGTGGACAGACAGATGGGTTGGATGGAAGGTCAACACATTTAGAAAAGTGGCACAGTTTACTCACATAGTCAACTTACTACAATTATTTCACTTGGGAGCTGGCCAAAATGCACATTATAGAGAAATACACAACATCTCAGGAGAAACAGCACGGGGCCATCAAGGGGCTGAGAAAAAGTGCTCTAATAATGATGTTTGAAAACACTTCAAGTCTATTACTGAAGCTGAGGAGTCATTTCTGCAATAAACTGATGTTATTTCCTAGTCTCTTGCGAATTTGTACAGTCAAGCTGCTTTTCCTTTTCAGTTTGGTTTATAGGTTTATAAAAAGCAGCACATGTAAGACTGAACACTAGTCTCTCGCAGGCAACACAGTAAAGTCTGCTATTGAAAATGCAAGTAAACATTTCTGGTAATTCCCGGATGTTTGTGAATATGTGCAGATTGCTGGAAAAATCAACCCTTGAGGAGTCAAAAATGGCCACCATTTTCCTGAAATAAACTCATTGCATCTTCTTAGTCAGATTGGATCCTCTGCAGGGCATAACACCTGATAGTATGTTCTAAAATATGCTCAAAGGGTTTATTTAAGTATTGAAACTGAAGATACACAGCATCATCTTTTTCAACACATTTAGAGATCTGGGCAACTTGACCACAAGATCCTAATGGACCAGCTAGTGGGAGTATTTGCAGACGCAGAGTCAGAGATGTACAGCATGGAAACAGACCCTTTGGTCCAACTTGTCCATGCTGACCAGATATCCCAACCTAATCTAGTCCCACCTGCCAGCACCTGGCCCACATCCCTCCAAACCCTTCCTGTTCATATACCCATCCAGATCCCTTTTAAATGTTGCAATTATACCAGCCTCCACCACTTCCTCTGGCAGCTCATTCCATACACGTATCACCCTCTGTGTGAAAACGTTGTCCCTCAGGTTTTTTTTTAATATCTTTCCCCTCTCACCCTAAACCTATGTCCACTAGTTCTTGACTTCCCCACCCCCGGAAAGAGACTTTGTTAATTAATTCTATCCTTGCTCCTTATGATTTTATAAACCTCTATAAGCTCACCCCTCAGCCTCCAATGCTCAAGGGAAAACAGCCCTAGCCTATTCAGCCTCTCCCTATAGCTCAAATCCTCCAACCCTGGCAACATCCTTGTAAATCTTTTCTGAACCCTTTAAGGTTTCACAACATCTTTCCACTAGGAAGGAGACCAGAATTGCATGCAATATTCCAACAGTGGCCTAACCAGATTCCTGTACAGCCGCAACATGACCTCCCAACTCCTGTACTCAATACTCTGACCAATAAAAGAAAGCATACCATATGGCTTCTTCACTATCCTATCTAACTGTGACTCCACTTTCAAGAAGCTATGAACCTGCATTCCAAGGTCTCTTTGGTCAGCAACATTCCCAAGGACCTTACCATTAAGTGTATAAGCCCTGCTAAGATTTGCTTTCCCAAAATGCAGCAGCTCGTATTTATCTAAATTAAACTCCATCTGCCACTTCTCATCCCATTGGTACATCTGATCAAGATCCCATTGTAATCTGAGGTAATCATCTTCACTGTCCACTACACCTCTAATTTAGGTGTCATCTGCAAACTTACTAACAATACCTCTTATGCTCACATCCAAATCATTTATATAAATCATGAAAAATAGTGCACCCAGCACCGATCTTTGTGGCACTCCACTGGTCACAGGCCTCCAGTTTGAAAAGACTCTCCACCACCACCACCCTCTATCTTCTACCTTTGAGCCACTTCTGTATCCAAATAGGTAGTTCTCCCTGTATTCCATGAGATCTAACCTTGCTAACCAATCTCCCATGGGGAACCTTGTCGAATGCCTTACTGAAGTCCACATAGGTCACATCTACCGCTCTGCCCTCATCAATCCTTTTTGTTACTTCTTCAAAAAACTCAATCAAGTTTGTCAGACATGATTTCCCATGCACAAAGCCATGTTGACTATCCCGAATCAGTCCTTGCCTTTCCAAATACATGAACATCCTGTCCCTCAGGATTCCCTCCAACAACTTGCCCACCACCAATGTCAGGCTCACCGGTCTATAGTTCCCTGGCTTGTCCTTATCACTTTTTTTAAGCAATGGCACTACATTTGCCAACCTCCAGTCTTCCAGCACCTCACCTGTGACTGTAAATGATAAAAATATCTCAGCAAGAGGCCCAGCAATCACTTCCTTAGCTTCCCACAGAGCTCTAGGGTACACTTGATCAGGTCCTGGGGATTTATTCACTTGTGTGTACTTCAAGACATCCAGCACTTCCTCCTCTGTAATATGGACAACCTCTCCATGTTACAATGTGAAGAAGAGCATCCCATTACCAAGTCACCCTGTATTTACATGTGCATAGTACATAACACTGATCCAGAGCTGGCTCCTAGATGGAGCAGAATCCCTGACACTCCTGTGTCAGCTAGGATTCTCTGATTGGACCAGGTTAACAGCCTTAATCAGGGAATTCATATGCTATGAGATTGACCCGGCTGACCTCATTCAAAACACTACAGTGAGGTTCCCACCTGCTTCAAAAAGGTCAATTTCATCCCGGATCCAAATAACAATCAGACAACAGGCCTGAATGACTGCCGCCCAGTGGCTCTGACATCCACCATTATGAGGTTCTCCAAGAGAGTAGTAATGGCATCAACTCCAGCCTCCTAGATTACCTCAATCTGCTACAATTCACCTCCCATCACAACAGGTCTACAGCAGACACCATCTCCCTGGCTCCATGCTCATCCCTGGAACATCTGGATAACAAGGACACCTATGTCAGGCTCACATTTATTGACTTTAGCTCCGCTTTCAACATCATAATTTCAACAAAACGCATCGCCAAACTCTGAAACCCAGGATTCTGCTCTCCCTTCTGCAATTGGATCCTTGACTTATAGAGTTATACGGTACAGAAACAGACCCTTCGGTCCAACCAGTCCATGTTGACCATAATCCCAAACTAAACTAGTCTCACCTGAGATGCTGCCTGGCCTGCTGTGCTTTGACCAGCAACACATTTGCAGCTGTGATCTCCAGCATCTGCAGACCTCATTTTTTACTCACCTGTGCATTGGCCTATATCCCTCAAAACATTTCTTATTCATGTATTTATCCAAATGTCTTTTAAGTGTTGTAACTGTCCCGTCATCTACCACTTCCTCTGGAAGTTCGTTTAAAACACTCACATTTTAAAAACTTTGCCTCTCGTGTCCTTTTTAAAATCTTTCTCCTCTCACTTTAAAAATACACCCCTAGCTTTGAAATCCCCTACCATAGGGAAAAGACATTTGCCATTCATCTTATCATTATCTCTCATGATTTTATAAACTGCTATACGGTCACCTCAAAATCTCCAATGCTCCAGTTAAAAAAATCCCAGCCTCTCTCTCAATAACTCAAACCTTCTATTCCCAGCAGCATCCTGGTAAATCTTTTCTGAATTCCTGACCTGCAGACTGCAATCAGTGAGGATAGGCAACACCACCTCCTCCACAATAATCCTCAAAACCAGTGCCCCATAAAGGCGAAATACAAAACTCCTTATTATGTTCCTTATACACTCACAATTATCTGGCCAAATTCAGTTCTAACTCCACCTACAAATTTGCTGATGACAGCACCGCAGAAGGTCAGATCCTAAACAACAATGAGACAGATTACAGGCAAGAGATAGAGAGCTTATTAACATGGTGTAATCTTTCCCTCAATGTCAGCACGATGCAGGTTCTGGTCATCGACTTCAGGAAGTGGAATGGAGGACATGCCCCTGCCTGTATCAAAAGTGCTGAGGTGGAGATGGTCATAAATAACAACAATGATCAATCCTAATCCATCCATATCAAGAAAGCACACCAATGCCTCTCCTTTCTCAGTAGGCTAAGGAAACTCAGTATGTCCATGATGACTCTTCTCAATTTTTCTACATGCACCATAGAAGGCATCATATCTGGACGCATCACAGCTTGGTATGGCAATTGCTCTGCTGAAGACCACAAGAAATTGCAGAGACTTACAAATATAACCCTGTCCATCATGAAAAGTAGCCTTCCTTCTATTGACTCCAATCTATACTTCCCACCGCCTCAGGAAAGCAGCCAACATAATCAAAGACCCTTCCCACCCTCGTTACACCTGTTTCCACCCTCTTCCATCAGGTAGAAGATACAAAATTTTGAAAATACGTACCAACCGATTTCAGAACAGCTTCTTCCCTGCTGTTAACAGACATTTGAACAGACCTCTCATGAATTAAAGTTGATCTTTCTCTGTAGCTGTAACTCTATATTCTGCATTCTGTTCTATTACCTTGATGTACCCACATAAGGTATGATTTGTCTGGTTAGCATGCAACATAATACTTTTCACTGTATCTCAGTACACGTGACCTGAATAAATCAAATCAAGTCAAAACCAATCCCAGAGCTCAGATGAGATAATGGACCAATTTCTTAGAATTAAAGAAATGTTGGCACAGAAGGTGGTCTCTTTAACCCCATCACTCCCACCAAAGATCCTTCCATATGTCTTTTTTTTCCAAATATTTAATCCAGTTCCTTCAAAATATTTTTTGTCTTTCCCTCAATAACTACATACCATCTTCTTAGACACCAAAACTGCTCATGTCAATATGTAGCAAGATCTGTATAACATTCGGGCTTGACCTGACAAGTGGCAACATTCATTTGAGACAATGACCGCCTCCAATAAGAGAGAATCAAACCATCTCCCCTTGATGGTTAAATGGTAGTACCATGGCTCAAACCCAAACCATCTACATTCTGAATATTAATGTTGACATGGAACTTAACTTGATCAGCAATACAAATACTGCGGCTACAAGACCAGATCAGAAGGAATTTGGCTGAGAGTAATTCACCTCATGACTCCTCAAAGCCTGTCTAACATCTGCAATGCACATGTCAAGAGTGTGATAGATACTTTCCGCTTGCCTGGATGAATGCAGCTCCAAAATGGCTGCAACATTTCCAATCCAAGGTCCCAATTGCCCATACAGCCATAAATGGTTTTTGGATGCATAGGTTAGTTAGCTGGCTCCAAACAAGTACATTTTGTGGATCTGGAGTGTTTTAAACACGCCACATGGCCTTTTTAACCCTTCTGATCTGGCAATGAATACAAAAGTACCCAATTATCTATCAGTTAAATCATGAAGTTGATGTTAAGTGGTAACAAGAAGCACAATGGTGGTAGCATACTGTTCTTCATAAAGATACCATCAGGTGGAGTCATTATTTTTGTTTGAAGGGTCTCAGACTGAAAGCAAACAAATGGATTATGCGGGTTAACAACCTAGGACGACGTAATTCTTCAATTTGATTTTATTCTATGGTAAGAAAAAGGCTTTTGAACATGAGTCACCATGAAAACCCTGTAAAATTATGACCCATTCAATATAATTAATATAGGTAAAGCTGAGATGGATGATTTCACAAGGCCGACTGCTTATGGCTTTGAGAACAATAATATTTATCAGAGCTCAGTAAACGCCTGCTGAAGCATTGGCAGATTCGCACTTACAGAAAACAAATGGCAAAATCTTCAATACAGTAATGTGCAGGAAGGCAGCAGTTAACACAGTTAAAATATATTGCACCACTCAATAAATGCTTTCAGAGTCATCAAAGTGAACAGGGGCTAAAAGCATTTATTTGCTCATTGATTTTCCCCATGTTCAACCTTGTCAGCATCTCACTTCTTCCAAGTTAAGTCTCCTTTAATTTTACAGACAGAAACCCTGCAAATTTATCAAACAAGTGTTCCTTCGGTTATTTGAAAATTCTTATTGTAAAAAGACAAAATTTGTTTCTTAAAATGCCAATTTAAAGTCAAACCTACCCTCAATCTCAATTTATTCCATTTAAGATGTTCTTCAAGACTATATAAAAAAATTGACTCGTGTGAAATTTGTTTTATTTGAAGGAAAAATATTCTTGGTAACAATCACCATTAGTATCAGAAAAAGGTCAGATATTGCATTCTTGAAGACAGGATATTATCCTAATCTCAAAAAAGAACTCCTCACTGCCTCAGTGTGACTTTTCTATTTCCAATTCTAGCTATCCTTTGACATCTTTGTGGGCGGCACGGTGGCACAGTGGTTAGCACTGCTGCCTCACAGCGCCTGAGACCCGGGTTCAATTCCCGGCTCAGGCGACTGACTGTGTGGAGTTTGCACGTTCTCCCCGTGTCTGCGTGGGTTTCCTCCGGGTGCTCCGGTTTCCTCCCACAGTCCAAAGATGTGTGGGTCAGGTGAATTGGCCAAGCTAAATTGCCCGTAGTGTTAGGTAAGGGGTAAATGTAGGGGTATGGGTGGGTTGCGCTTCGGCGGGTCGGTGTGGACTTGTTGGGCCGAAGGGCCTGTTTCCACACTGTAAGTAATCTAATCTAATCTTTGGTAATCTAATCTTTGGGATTACTGGTTTAGCACCAAGTTGAGGTAGGGTTATTTTGATTGTGAAAGAATGAAATGGAGTCTGCCCAGTATCCATTTCACATTACCTTTCTCTTACAAAGGTAATGTTAATCCCATCATTCCACTTTAGATATAGATACAGCACCAGAAGTGAGGCATTAGTGTCCAACCCACACATTTATCCCCTGGAGTAATGGGGGTCAGCTAATTTGGATGGCTGGCTTGTAATGCATTTCAACGCCAACAGCGTGGGTTCAATTCCCAAATTGGACACCACGAAGGACCTCCTTGTTATCCTCTCCCCTTGCCTGAAGTGTGTTGACTCTCAAGTTAAAGCCCCACCAGTTGTCTCTCCCCCTCTGGGACTATAGTGATTTTACCTGTACACTTTTAATAATCAGACAATTCCAAATTAGTTAGAGATACCTTGCAGTATGTTGTAAATCAAAGACAGTTCAGACTATCAAAACAAATGATCAGACCGCTCAGAACACATTTGCACAATTTATTTATACAAGGCCCTTATAGTCCAGCATTACAGGAAATGCCATAACCATAAGTCTCCCATGTATATTAAACTTTCCAGATGAACTAGGTCATAGGTGGTGTTTTGTTATAGTTTGACATTGTATAATTAGCTTTTAAACAGTAAATTGTGCATGAAATTACAGTAAGAAATCAATTACAAAGAAGCCTTTTTTAAAATTGGATTATTTGAAAGATTGGGATTTTAAAGAATATAGATTCTAGGTACAATGATGGAGTGGGTTTCACATCTTGAAATGATAGGTTAGGGTAGAAAGCAGACTGGTTCCAGCAACTGAGGAATCTAGGTTGAGAGCCAAGTAGAATAAAGAGATCTAGAAGAGGGAGCAAGAGAAATTTCTTCACAAATTGTGAGGCTGTGAAATTCATTTCTAAGATTGGTGACTGATCTTGAAGTGATGTTAACAATGACAATTAGATTGGATATTGTAATGTAGTGATTGGAACCAGGTGGATCTACCCACCATTGTTGTGGAAGAATCACTCAATGTTCTATAAAAAAATTACCAAGAGACACAGAAAATCCTTCACAAAATTAAACTTCAATCTTGCAAAATCAGAGCTGTGGCAGCCAGCAAAATGTTTTTGCAGACTGCCAGGATTCTTTTTGTTCGTCTGCAGTTTATACAATTGTTGGTCCCGCGCTTGCTTTGTCTTTAACTAATCATTTTGTCTTTGTCTTAAACTAATCATTGTCTGCCACACTGGTTCCCTACATTAAACTTAACCTATCACATTACAGCACCATTGTCTTCAGCATTCGCTTATCTAACAATGATTTAACTAACCTATCACAATGCACTACCATTATCTGTTCCTGGAGTCCTGTAATATGATCCCCAGGCATGCTTACAACACTAAGTTAACAACATAACTGCCAGAGTAATTTCCATCCTGAAAATGTGTTGCTGGTTAAAGCGCAGCAGGTCAGGCAGCATCCAAGGAACAGGAAATTCGACATTTCGGGCAAAAGCCCTTCATCAGGAAACTACTACTAGAGTAATTTCCATACCATGAGATCCTTTATTAGGGATATTAACCTGGGCCAGAGCACTCTGGCTGACAGATATAAACAGGAGATTCAGAGAATCCCCTCACTTCAGGGACTGACTCTGAGCTGGCTGGTAACAGCCAGTATACTGTGCTCATGTAAATCAAGGGTGACTTGGTGACAGGATACCAGCCTCTGTGCAGTTATTTCAGATGGGAAAATGAAGAAAAAGATGGAGGAAGACAGAAACAAGAAAGTGACAAAAGTGATCTGGATGCTATACTTTTGGAACATAAATGTCAATATGAATTTCCAGGGATGAATGACCTTTGCCTCAGTTTGAGCTTCTAGGCACAAAGATTCCCATTCTGTGGAATTACTTCTTTAAAACTCCAATATTCCAGCTGAGTTTGTTGAAGGATTACTTGGGACTGGGAGAAAAATGTAAAACAATCAGTTTGAAGTTTGGATATTTAACAATAAAAACATTAGCTAAATGACTGTAGCATGTTGCATAGATGTGGAGGCACAATGGTCAAAATTGTCTCAGAGTGAACGTTCTGATGGACACAGTCATTTCTGCAGCCCAGAATGGGAGTTGTGCATCAGGAACATGAGGAATTCTTGGAAATTGTCTGAGAAATTTAAAATTCCAATGGCCAATTCCCCTGAACCTGGAACCCTCCAAGAATTCTTTAAAACTTGAGGGAATTTGGAGGGACTGTTCTCCATTTAAGATTAACAGTAATGATTAAGATTGATAGGAACTGATGGCCGAGAGGTATTATCACTAAATTATTAATTCAGACAGCCAGATGATGTTCTAGGGACATGGCAGGTGGTGAATTTAAATTTGAATTCAATGAAAATCTGGAAATTAAATGTCTAATGATGGCCATGGAAAAACCCATCTGATTCACAAATGCCCTTTACATCACCACTAGCCCCTATCTCCTGATCTGTTCTAACATGGAGCTCACCCTATCCCAAACTGACCATCCCACGCCGTAACACCTGAACCCCTTAGACCCACCACCACTTATCAAACCTTACTCCTAATTAGGCCTTGAATGAACTCACATCATCACCGGCCTCACAGATTCCCCCTCCAGAACTGAACATTACTTAGCCTGCCGGTTTGGCAGATCCTGGACAAGACAATCTTTCCCACTTAAGGGCCTTAGACTTCTCCTTCACCTCACCCCAGACCCAACCTCCTATGAATAGTCACCACGTTTCCCCCCACCCCGCCCCAACTCCAAGATCCGAACCCAATCTCTCTGCCATCTTACATCCTCCCATCCTAAGCAATCATTCACATACTTGGCAAGCCACCCACCTGGCATCTCACTGACCAGATATGCTGCCAACTTTACCCACCTAGAATCCTACCCACCTGGCACACTAACTCCCTCAGCCACCTGGCACACTAGTAAAAAATGAGGTCTGCAGATGCTGGAGATCACAGCTGCAAATGTGTTGCTGGTCAAAGCACAGCAGGCCAGGCAGCATCTCAGGAATAGAGAATTCGACGTTTCGAGCATAAGCCCTTCATCAGGAATAAGAGAGAGAGAGCCAAGCAGGCTAAGATAAAAGGTAGGGAGGAGGGACTAGGGGGAGGGGCGATGGAGGTGGGATAGGTGGAAGGAGGTCAAGGTGAGGGTGATAGGCCGGAGTGGGGTGGGGGCGGAGAGGTCAGGAAGAGGATAGCAGGTTAGGAGGGCGGTGCTGAGTTGAGGGAACCAACTGAGACAAGGTGGGGGGAGGGGAAATGAGGAAACTGGAGAAATCTGAATTCATACCTTGTGGTTGGAGGGTTCCCAGGCGGAAGATGAGACGCTCCTCCTCCAGCCGTCGTGTAGTTGTGTTCTGCCGGTGGAGGAGTCCAAGGACCTGCATGTCCTCGGTGGAGTGGGAGGGAGAGTTAAAGTGTTGAGCCACGGGGTGATTGGGTTGGTTGGTTCGGACGGCCCGGAGGTGTTCTCTGAAGCGTTCCGCAAGTAAGCGGCCTGTCTCACCAATATAGAGGAGGCCACATCGGGTGCAGCGGATGCAATAGATGATGTGTGTGGAGGTACAGGTGAACTTGTGGCGGATATGGAAGGATCCCTTGGGGCCTTGGAGGGAAGTGAGTGTGGAGGTGTGGGCGCAAGTTTTACATTTCCTGCGGTTGCAGGGGAAGGTGCCGGGGGTGGAGGTTGGGTTGGTGGGGGGTGTGGATCTGACGAGGGAGTCACGAAGGGAGTGGTCCTTGCGGAACGCTGATAGGGGAGGGGAGGGAAATATATCCTTGGTGGTGGGGTCCGTTTGGAGGTGGCGGAAATGGCAGCAGATGATACGTTGTATGCGGAGGTTGGTGGGGTGGTAGGTGAGAACCAGTGGGGTTCTGTCTTGGTGGCGGTTGGAGGAGCGGGGCTCAAGGGCGGAGGAGCGGGAAGTGGAGGAGATGCAGTGGAGGGCATCGTCGATCACGTCTGGGGGGAATTTGCGGTCCTTGAAGAAGGAGGCCATCTGGGCTGTGCGGTGTTGGAATTGGTCCTCCTGGGAGCAGATGCGGGGGAGACGAAGGAATTGGGAATATGGGATGGCGTTTTTACAGGGGGCAGGGTGGGAGGAGGTGTAGTCCAGGTAGCTGTGGGAGTCAGTCGGTTTATAATAGATGTCTGTGTTGAGTCGGTCGCCCGAGATAGAAATGGAAAGGTCTAGGAAGGGGAGGGAGGAGTCTGAGACAGTCCAGGTGAATTTCAGGTCGGGATGGAAGGTGTTAGTAAAGTTGATGAACTGTTCAACCTCCTCGTGGGAGCACGAGGCAGCGCCGTTAAGTCATCGATGTAGCGGAGGAAAAGGTGGGGGGTGGTGCCAGTGTAGTTGCGGAAGATGGACTGTTCCACATATCCTACGAAGAGGCAGGCATAGCTGGGGCCCATGCGGGTGCCCATGGCAACTCCTTTAGTTTGGAGGAAGTGGGAGGATTGAAAAGAGAAGTTATTCAGGGTGAGGACCAGTTCAGTCAGTCGAAGGAGGGTGTCAGTGGAAGGGTACTGGTTGGTGCGGCGGGAACCCCCCAGCCCCTCACCAATCTGACAACTCATTTTGAACCAGCTGGCAGTTTAACCCCACATTTATACTGCGTACTTACCTTTTCACTGGAGCTGTCAAAGTGCCTCGCTGTTCTGTCAGATACTAAAATCGCTGAACATAGCATAGAAACATAGACACAGGAACACAGAAAATGGGAATAGGAGGCGGCCATTCAGCCCTTCAAATCTCTCTGCCATTGGCTGATCATCCTACTCAGTACCCTGTTCTTGCTTTTGGCCCATTACATTTGATCTGTTTAATACCAATAACTGTATCCATCTTCTTCATGAATACCTTTAAAGTTTTGGCATCATTGCTTTCTGTTGTAGCGAATTCCATAAGCTCGCCACTCTTCAAGTGAAGAAATTTCTCCTCATCTCAGTCCTAAATGGCCTAGACTATGATCTCTAGTTCAGGATTCCTGGTCATCAGGAACATCTTTCCTACACTGGTCACGAGCTGCCACTCAGAAAATTATCCATTTATTCCGACTCTTGGTTTCCTGTCTGCCAAACACTTCTGTATCCGCACACTAACCCAATTCCATGCCCATTAACTTTACATGTTAATGTCTTATATGGGGGCTTATCAAATACCTACTGAAAGACCAAGTAAACTACATCGACTGGCTCGGAGTTGATAAAACGTGGAGCTGGAAAAAGCACAGCAGGTCAAGCAGCATCAGAAGAGTAGGAGAGTCAACGTTTCAGGCAGGAGCTTTCATGGAGTCCTGATGAAGGGTCCTGATAACACCCCTGTTCCTCTGATTCTGCCTGACCTGCTGTGCTTTATCCAGCTCCATACTTTATCGACTCTGACTTTCCAGTATCAACAATCCTCACTATCTCCAAGTTACATCTATGGGCTCCACCTTGTCAATTCTACTAGTTATTTCCTTGAGAAATAACAACAGATTTATCAAGGATGATTTCTCTTCCATAAATCTACATTGACTCTGTCCAATCCTGTCACTGTTTTCAAAGTGCTCTGCTATTAAATCTTCTATAAGGAGCTCAGCATTTTCTCTACCACCGAGGTCAGGTGAACTGGTCTATAATTCCTTGTTTTCTCTCCTGTTTTAATTTTGAGGTTACATTAGCTACCCTCAATCCATAGAAGCTGCTCCAGAGTCGTAGAATCTTGATGGGTTGACCACTATTTCTAGGGCCACTTCCCTATGTACTCTGTGGTGTGGAGATTTGTTAGCTTTTAATCCCAAATTCCTCAAGATAATTTTCCTACTAATACAGGTAGGCAACCCTTTATCTGAAATCCCAAAATCCGAAAAGCTCCAAAGTCCGAAGGTTTTTTTGTGAATTTTTTTTCTCATTAACAAGGTTGTTTGGCATGCAAACAGTTAACCCAAGTCCACACCCACTTGATAAGTGTCACCCAGATGCGACGTGTGGGGGCTTGACCCAGCACTGGCAGGCCTCAATTTTGGTTTAGAGACTGTTTTACTCACAGTAAGTCTATTCTTCGGAAAGATTTTTGAAAATTTCATCATCAAACTGCCACTTATTCTGAAATTCAAAAAAAATTCTGAATTCCCAAAAAACTAGCTGGACCGGATCAATTCGGATAAAGGATTGTACATCTGTACTAACTTCCTCCAGTTCTTCTCTCTCACTACACCTATGTTCTCCATCAGTTTTGGGAAATGGTTTATTACATCCTTTATGGAGACTAAACCAAAATATGTATTTCTGTCACCTCTTTGTTCCCCAAATTAGCTTTCCCAGATTTTCCCCTCTTAACCAATCCCTTTGTCCTCCTTTGCTGAGATCTAAACTGCTCCCAATCCTCTGGTCAGCTGCTTTCTTTGGCCAATCTATGTGCCATTTACTTGGATCGAAAACTATCCCTAATTCCACTTGTTAGCAGTGATCAGACCATTTTTCCCATTTCATTTTTATGCCAGACAGGAATGAATACTTGTTGCAGTTCCTCCTTACACTCTTTAAATGTTTGCCATTGTCTATTCATCTTCATTCCTTTAAGTAACCCTTGTGCCTTATACCATCACTGTTTCCTCTATTTAGATTCAGGACTCTAATCCCGACCACAACATCACTTTCCATCTTAATGAAGAATTCTATTATATTATGGTCACTCTTCCCTGAGGGGCCCCACACAGTTAGGTTGTCAATTATTCCTTCATTACAGAATACCCAGTCAAGGATGGCCTATCCTCTAATTGGTCCCTCGACATATTGATCCAAATAAAATATCTCTTGCAAACTTCAGGAATTCCTGATATGACTTGCCCAACCGTACGCAGACTAAAGTCACCCGTAGTTGTATCGTTAACTTCTCGTTTAAAGCCTTCCCCAGCATTACTGTAGCAGTTTGGGGGTCTGTTTAAACCTCCATGATCATTTTCTGCCCCTTCAAAGCTTTACCCCTTTATCGGAGCTAATATACCTTCCCCACTATAGTGTTAATAATTGACAGCAAACTGACTGCCACAACAGGAAGCGGGTTTTTCACACACATTCTCTGCACTGCTGGACTCAAGGACACATGGAAGAGTTCATGAAAGGAGGCATCTGTCCAGGAAGCTCCAGCACAGAATATACCTAAAGATGTGGGTAATTGTTTAATCCAATTATCTGGAACAAACAAAAGCTTGAACTGCCAAATATGAGCTCAAAGAAAACTGCACAAGCAATATATTGAAGATCAATTTTCATTTCTGAAATCCATTGAGAGGATCCCTGTTCTCAGTTTTCTTTTACTGAAGTTGCATTTCATATTTGCACTAAATGTTTGTTGAATGTTATGTTAGGAATTTCCCTTCAAATATCACTCATTGTGCATGGCAGGTAGCTAGGTGAATGTTGCAGAGCTAATTTCAGTTATAATGTTGGATAGCTCGATGCTGTGGTCTCCCTGGTAACATGTTGCAGAGTCCAACACACAGGCCTTGAATTTTCTGCTTGGCTGATCAACAGAAAACCCTGAAAATATTATTTTCTCAATCAAAACACGCTGGAATCCAGCCATTCTAATTAGGACGTATCCAAAAACAAAATAGATGTTTCTTTGCCTGATTTTCTAATGTGATCAGGAAAAAGCCAAAACCAAACCAATGGGGTTACAATTGAAGAGAAAATATTGTCTTCTGATAAGGCAGAGGAGCAGCTTCTTAGTCTCTAGCATAGCAATAGCCTCCAACCGTTCCCGTCTCACAAGTGACCAACACACAGGATAATGCAGTAAGGTGAAGGTTTTACATTTCTTATATGAGGTAGTGCAGTTCCTTCTTGATGAAACTAAAGGAAGGAGGAACCAGCTTAACCCCTTCCAACTATATAGCCCCCATCTGAGCTATGGACCAGAACAAACCCCCTCAGAACATATCAAGGTGATAGCTTAGACACTAACTTTTATCTTATTCAAGGCTAATGTCAGGCGCTGTGTTCCAGATGTGATTTGACTGGTCAAACTACTAGGCTTTAAGCTAAACACATTTTTTTTCTTACATCCCAGTTAAAATACAAACAACAATAAGAATTGGCATAACTTTAACTCTATCAGAATACTTAACAAAATAAAATATTATTTAACTACTACTCATCAATGGGCGGCACGGTGGCACAGTGGTTAGCACTGCTGCCTCACAGTGCCTGAGACCCGGGTTCAATTCCAGACTCAGGCGACTGACTGTGTGGAGTTTGCACGTTCTCCCCGTGTCTGCGTGGGTTTCCTCCGGGTGCTCCGGTTTCCTCCCACAGTCCAAAGATGTGCGGGTCAGGTGAATTGGCCATGCTAAATTGCCCGTAGTGTTAGGTAAGGGGTAAATGTAGGGGTATGGGTGGGTTGCGCTTCGGCGGGTCGGTGGGTCAGGCCCCCCGAAGGGCCTGTTTCCACACTGTAAGTCTAATCTAATCTAATTGTTCCAATATAACAGCATCCCATAAACACACCTTTGGCAAAGGTAAATTTAGCAAAACAGATTTCTCTCACTTGCTGCCTCCTCCAGACCAAGAGAAGGAATACTAACAGAATGAATTGAGCAACAAAGAGAGAATGCTCTCTTATCTTCAGAGAGATCTAGCAGCCTCAACTCCAAAAACACCAACTTCAACAACTGAAAGCAAAAATAAAACACTGAGGCTATGGGAGCCTGACCTCACCAACTGATAATTCTTTTGTCTTGTTTTTTTTATATAAAAAAAAAGTATTTTACTCTGCTTTTCATGGAGCAGACAACTTGTCACCAGATCGACATGACCTGTCTTCGAGGGGTCCAGGACAGAACAACTCCCTCTTAAAGGCACATATTGTCAATCTGTAATGTACAGACAAACAGGGTGCAATAAATTTGTTTTCATACATGTGAATAGAGTGGTGGAAGATGGAGCAAGAAGTTCAATGATCTGATCAGGTCATGATTTGGAGATGCCAGTGTTGGAGTAAAAAGTGAAGTCTGCAGATGCTGGAGATCAGAGCTGAAAATGTGTTGCTGGTTAAAGCACAGCAGGTCAGGCAGCATCCAAGGAACAGGAAATTCGACGTTTCGGGCCAGAGCCCTTCATCAGGTATCAGTTTCCTGATGAAGGGCTCTGGCCCGAAACATCGTATTTCCTGTTCCTTGGATGCTGCCTGACCTGCTGTGCTTTAACCAGCAACACATTTTCAGCAGATGCCAGTGTTGGACTGGGGTGTCCAAAGTTAAAAATCACAACACCAGGTTATAGGCCAACAGGTTTACTTGGAAGCACTAGCTTTCAGAGCGCCGCTCCTTCATCAGGTGATTGTCCACAACTACCTGATGAAGGAGCGACGGTCCGAAAGCTAGTGCTTCCAATTAAACCTATCAGACTATAACCTGGTGTTGAGAGATTTTTAACTCTGATCAGATCATGCGTTCGCGTTCTTCCCTGCACACTGTGAGCATCACAATAGAATGGCGAATGCGAGGACTGCAGATGCTGGAGATTAGAGTCAAGAATGTAGTGCTGGAAAAGCACAGCAGGTCAGGTAGCATCCAAGGAGCAGGAGAATCGACATTTCAGGCAAAAGCCCTTCATCAGGAGCTTCCTGATTAGTCTATTCAATGATTTTTCACATGATAAGCTGCAAAAGATACAAACAGTAGCCCTTCAGGAGCATATAATACTAATTTCTCCCTTATTTTTCAGTTTGAAAAGTAAGAAAGCATGCAAAATTGGAATTATGTCCCATGGAATGATATTTTGCTGCTACTGGTGTTTGGGGAAGGATGAGGACATTGCCTGCTTCAGATAATGAAATGAGGAGAGGATGGGGTAGGGGGCGGGAGGAGGAAATGTCCAAGATTTGGGTTCAGATATGAACCCACCCACATGGCTTAATTCTCAATGCTTCCAGACAGAGGTCAATCCAGTGCCGGCAAAAGTAACCAGTTAGACTCTTAGAGTAATACAGCACGATAAAAGACCCTTCAGTCCAACCAGTCCATGCCGAACATAATCCCAAACTAAACTAGTCCCACCTACCTATTCTTGGGCCATATCCCTGCAATTAATTGAAAGCAACATCAGTTGAGACCTGCCAGTCACTTTATTAGAAACTGCCACTAGCAAAATATCCATCCTTCCATCAGGATGATCATAAACAAGTAAAATAGTGAATTAAAGATTAATTGCTATTTAATACAAAGAGTTCGACTTCTATTGGGTAGGAGCTCGTCAATCAAAAATGTTTACATTTTCATTTGAAAGTGAACTTAAGTTCTTTTAAATTATGTTTCAGAAAATACTTTCCTATGAAAGGCATGGTAGATGTCTTTTTTAATAGTATAGGCATCAATGGGCAAGAAACACAGCAATGGTATAGAGAAAATGAAGTACTTCATTTTCTCCCCGTGAAGAGAATATGAAGAGAAAATAGTGGTTAGCACTGCTGCCTCACAGCGCCAGAGACCCGGATTCACTTCCCGCCTCAGGCGACTGACTGTGTAGAGTTTGCACAATCTCCCCATGTCTGCGTGGGTTTCCTCCGGGTGCTCCGGTTTCCTCCCACAGTCCAAAGATGTGCGGGTCAGGTGAATTGGCCATACTAAATTGCCCGTAGTGTTAGGTAAGGGGTAAATGTAGGGGTATGGGTGGGTTGCGCTTCGGTGGGTCGGTGTGGACTTGTTGGGCCGAAGGGCCTGTTTCCACACTAAGTAATCTAATCTACTTTGAAGATGAAACAGAAAAAAGGTTCACAAACACAACACATTTTTTAAAATATAAAATCATATATAAAAATAAAAATGTCAACAACACTATTGAACAAAGTTGAAGAGATCCCTGTAGTGATTATAACATGGTCAGCCAGGTGGACCACATAGAATATGGGTTCTCTCATTGGATCAGATTAGCAGCCCCAATCAGGGAGCCCTGGCTGACAGATCAACGGGAGTGTTACAGGTTCTGTTGTCTCTGAAAGCTGCCTCTGAGGGGGATGGATCAGTGTCCATGTGTAAATAAAGGGCGACAGGATATCAGCCTCTGTGGAGTTATTTCAACCCCATCTGGTAGATCCTTCTCGACCCAATGAGAGAGATTTAGTATTTCGAAGAACAGATATGAAGGAGTAATATCAAATAGCTCACCTCTGCATTTTTACCATCCACACTCTCATTTTCACTCAGTTCCTTTATTGGAAGCGGTGGTGATTCATCCTCACCAATCACCATCTCTTCCGTTGAAGTGCTCTGCTGATTCATTTTCACCTTGCTTACTGTTGCATATTCTGGAGTAGCACCAGCAAGTTTGGGATTTTGGCACTGTACCACAATATTCAAATCCACGCATTCAGATGGAGAATAAATTTCATTTTCCACGCTGCCAGATTCATCTTTTAGCTCCTTCACAGTTTCATAGAGAGAGTCTTCAACAATTATATCTTGCGAAGAACTGTCCTTTAGCACCTCGTAGGGCTCATATGCTCCATGAGCAGTCTCTCTTTCAGTCACTGTTGTCGATTCATTGTTTGGTATGGAATCATTCCCAGGTATTTGTGGCAGTTCTCTACTCTGGGGACATTTTGAAGTCTTACAGGAGCTTTCTTGTTGGTTTACTAAAATCGGACGCCCTGCATTTTCAGAAGAATGACTATTTGGAATCTCATCTGAAAGAACTGTCAAAATAAAATGATTTATTCATCATTCCATTTTAAAAGATAATGTTGCTATGAGACATGTAGAATTATTTGCATTTGGGTGACAATTGTTCCAAAATCTAACAGTATGAAAGAAATGTGATGCTTTTCAAATAATGTGAACAGAGTAACAGAAAATGGCAATGACCCAACTATTTGACAAATACACAAGTGACATTTTTACAAAAAGAGCATTTATTAGGTCTTATGAACTACTTAAGGAATACAGGTCTTTCTGCTATAACATGCATTTCATTAATGCAAATTTGCTGTAACACAAATGATGAACTGGGGACACTGTTTCTATAGTGTGAATGTTTAAAACGTGTATTGGATATAACGCGATTCTGGCCCAATTAGTTTAAATGGTGCTGTTATTACACGATTTTCATAGGATGGCATGAGAACAGTACTATTGTGTTACAGCAGAACTGACTATAAATACTACCTAATGGAATATTACCAAGCATGATCACTTTATGATTGCTTAAGTCAAATAAAGAGAATATTACTTTAAATGCCACTATGTTCCAAAATGCTAATTGCTCACTTACTGTCTCCATTTGCAAGGCTGTCAGCATGTCCATTTACTGGCACCTCATTCCCAAAATTTGTAACTGAATAGCTGTTGGTCTCTTTCTCTGAAGGCTGTAAAATACATCAGCAAAATTGGAACATGATCTTGATTTTATAAAGAAGTACATTTATGATCTGCATTAAGACATTACTTTAAACAAGCAAAAATAACTGCTTCAAAATTATCTATGTCAAAAATAACTTGACTCTTCCAGTTCCTCTAGTGCTTTTCCTTAGACAATCAATTTCATCTTCATACTATAATTGTAAAAAAATTGAAAGCGATTCCCTCAAAATAAAGCACAAAAGAAAACATCTTGCAACACAAAAACTTAGATAGTCGACTTCCACGTAAACATGTATATTTATGGTCTTGTCTGTTATGTGGTTATTTTAATTGATGCATATGTGGAGCTGTTCATAGGAAATTAATATTTTGTAAGATTAAGTTTCATCAAACAAACCGTTTAACCACAAAAGGAAAACTTTAAAAGAAGAAACTGTCACCATTTTCACAATCATTGAATGTAAACACAAAGGGTGATAAAAGTTAGAAACTCCCTTTTGGAAATAGCAAGGTTGTTAAATTTAAAACGGAGAATAACAGGCTACTGTTAATCAAAGCAATTGAAGAGAGTCGGGCATAAATGTAAAAAGAGAGAGTGTTTTGGGATGCAGATCAGCATGATCACACCAAATAGGATCAAGGAACAATTGCTATGAAAATAAAACCTCTGAAGCAGTGTAGTCACACAATTCAATCCACCGTGGGGCGGCACGGTGGCACAGTGGTTAGCACTGCTGCCTCACAGCGCCAGGGACCTGGGTTCAATTCCCACCTCAGGCGACTGACTGTGTGGAGTTTGCACATTCTCCCCGTGTCTGCGTGGGTTTCCTCCGGGTGCTCCGGTTTCCTCCCACAGTCCAAAGATGTGCGGGTCAGGTGAATTGGCCATGCTAAATTGCCCGTAGTGTTAGGTAAGGGGTAAATGTAGGGGTATGGGTGGGTTTCGCTTCGGCGGGTCGGTGTGGACTTGTTGGGCTGAAGGGCCTGTTTCCATACTGTAAGTAATCTAATCTAATCTATAAATTCACCAGAATATATATACTTGTAATTTTATACAAAGAGTTTAAAATTAAATCTGTGACACAAGACAGAAAAGGGAGAGAGAGAGAGTGAGAGAGAGAATGGAATCATTTACTTCCTCTTTTGTTCCTCATAACTTGCAAGAACACCAAATACCAAACACAGTTCACTTGGTCACCATTTTGGTTGGAAAAATATGGTACCCATACTAAATAATAGAAGAAATTAAGAGGGAGACAAGATTTAAAAAAAAACTTTTAAAAAATTATATGCATTTGCTGGAATTTCAATTTTAGCAGCAACTGAATAGCACATGATATTCATTGCACTTAGTTGAGCTCTCTCACTGTGACTTAACAGTTTTCAGACATTCAAAGCAATGCTGCAAAGTCTGTAGGGAACAGGAGCCTGTGTAAGCAAGGCGAACAGAATGTCTCTCCGACCAGTGGGATGGAAGAGTTCTCATCAAAATACACAGAATCCAAACCTGGAAGTTCACAGAATTCTAAATAATGAGGGGAAAATAAAGATGGGATTGAGAATGAGATTAAAGGCAGAAAATAAAATATTTTAAGAAACCTCCAATTGAAATGTGAAGCTATGGAGACTCCATATTTTGTAAACCAAATGTCCAAGGCCAGAGAGGTTGATTATCAGCAAGTAAAATTTAATCACACCATTGGAAATTCACCTACATTTGTATGGACAAGTCCTAAATATTTTAGTCAGTATCAATCACATAGTATCACTAACTCACCCCATTCAGAGTATTTTGGAATAGAATCACTTGGCATGGTACTGCTAGAGCAAAGCCTTTAGAGCAATGAAACATTTTCAATTTTCGTGCTTAACTGCAGCTATGCAGATGTCAGAGGTTACTATCTAAGGTCCTCCTTAATAATGGTGAGTATATATAGACATCCCATTGAGCTCATGGGAATGTAAAAGCACATACAATGCTACAGGGTTTCAACAGCAGATCCACTATTGCTGTGCTCCCACCTCAGTCAAGACAAGCAGAATTGTGCACTACTCTGATAACAGTTTACTGGAGGACAAAAACTCAAATGTCTTCAAAAGATTTTCATTTACACGTCCAGAAAGCAGCGAGCAGATCAGATGCTCCGACTGGAGGATTATTTCCATAGTGGTGTGCATTTTAGGAATATCTTATGTGGCTGTGTAATAAGATTGGAGTGAAAACGTTGTCCACCTCGGAACAACCAAGTTTTAATGGGCATACCTGAGGTTGCCAATTTTCTGGCACAGTTGGCTGCCAGGCAAAAGACTTTCAGACCCCCTACATCAAATGCTACAATCTCACCAAGATCTTCTCTCCTTGTTGCTTGATGGAAGTGGAAAAGGGTCTGGGAGAAGGAAAGGGATGCTCTGAAAGAAAGTGTTCAAGTTTCTAAAGTTCTCTTCATGACCCAAGAACCAATGTTTCACCTAATCCTTTTGTACTAGATGAGTTTCAAATTCCTCTGACCACCGTGTGTTATTTATGGGCAACTTGCATATTACAATTCGTTGTATTTCTATACTGTTGTAAGCTGCCAGTTCATTCCAGCTTGTGGAGTGTTCTAGATTGCTGCATGGCTCAGAAACTGGTATCTTGGAGGGAATGCTGCTTTCTTCATTCTCGTCCTCCCTCTCCTTCAAGTTCTCATCCACCTCCACACCTCACCTGGTTCCAATCCACCTCTCTCCTCCTCCTCATATATGCCCCATTCTAACTCTCCACTCACTGACTGCATTCTATTTCTCTTCATACATCCCATTCTGTCTTTCCTTACACAGCATAAATTTGGAGTGTTACTTTTCCTTTCTGAAAAAACATTGCACTGTCAGGAGTTAGGAAAGGTGTAAGGAGGGGGGAATTGTACATAGCTTGAAATCCTAAATCTAGATCATAAACTGTAAAAATCGTCCTAAAGAGTGGATGAAAACATATTTACCCAGTTCTCTTAATTGTCATCTATTAACCAAGCCAACTTCAATTAATCTACAGTTCACAGGATGCTATAAATGGCTTGGTCAATGATAAATCATAGAATCCCTTCAGTGTGGAAGCAGGCCATTTCTTCCATCAAGCCCACACCGATTCTACAAAGTGCATGCCAACCACATTCACCTCCTTACCCTAATCCTGTAACCCTACATTTCCCATGGTTAACCCACTTAGCCTGCACATCTCAGACACTGTGGGCAACTTAGCATGAGTTGAGTATGGTGCTGGAAAAGCACAGCTGAAAATGTGTTGCTGGTCAAAGCACAGCAGGCCAGGCAGCATCTCAGGAATAGAGAATTCGACGTTTCGAGCATAAGCCCTTCACAGCAGATTAATTCTCCTGCTCGTCAGATGCTGCCTGACCTGCTGTGCTTTTCCAGCACCACACTCTTGACTCTAATCTCTAGCAATCCACCTAACCTTGGACTGTGGGAGGAAACCAGAGCACCCAGAGGAAATCCATGCAGACATGGGGAGAATGTGCAAACTTCACTCCAACTGTACGCCCCATAGGTCCCATTACATTCAGCTGCATGGCCTCTCTCCTCACAAGCTGACTGAGTACTATGGCACTAACCCCGAGTGCTGCCCAGGTTGACTGACATAGAACATTACACCACAGTACAGGCCTTTCGGCCCTCAATGTTGTACCAACCTGTGAAACCAATCTGAAGCCCATCTAACCTACACTACTCTCCTTATCTATATGCCTATCCAATGGCCATTTAAATGCCCTTAAATTTGGCAAGTCTACCACTGTTGCAGGCAGTGCATTCGATGCTCCTACTATTCTGAGTAAAGAAACTACCTGTGACATCTGTTCTTTATCTATCAACCCTCAATTTAAAGCTATGTCCCCTTGTGCTAGCCATCACCATTCGAGGAAAAAAGCTCTCACGGTCCAACCTATCCAACCCTCTGATTATTGAACACGTCTCAAGACAACCCTTGACTGATGAATTTGGTGTGTTCTTTCCTTTGAAAACCAGGTCCTTTGAGGCTCCAAGGTGTTGACTGTCTTCTTGCCATTTTTTCTGTGCACTTTCCAATAACAGTCATAGCTCCACTCATGTGATCTTGCTCTGCCATCCACAGATTTGCTCCATCATCCACAGATTTGTTTCACCCCACACTTTCTCCTGCTCCAATCACACATGCACCTCTTGTATGCAACTCTTCCACTCCTTGAGTTTTTTCTTTCCACTGCTTGCTAGAGCTCCAATTACAGATTCCCTCTTTGTTGTGATCACTGTTCTGCCAACCAAGTCTATGCCTTTTCCCAATGTCACTCCAGCTATTTGCACTTGTAGCCATCTCCACCCACACAAAGTTAATTGTGTCAATTTATCACACTTGGGTGCGCACTATGAAGAGCACTGCTTAGAATATCTCACAGCACATGACAGCCAAAGAAGTATACTTTTGAAGTATAGTCACCTTTGCAAAGTAGAAAATGTTAGGGCCAAATTATACACAGCAAGTTCGCACGAACACCAATGCGTCAATGACCAGATAATCTGTTTTTTTCATGTTGATTGGGTGATAAATATTAATTAAGGCACCATGGAGACCTGCCCTGGTCTTTTCCAAAATAGTGTCCAGGAGACCTTTACATTCAAATAAGCATACAGAAAAGGCTTTGGTTCTCAGTTTAATATCTTATAGGATATGTGTCACCTCTAACAATTCAACTATTCCTTTCTACCACACTAAAGCATCAGCTGAGATTTTTGTTCAAGTTTCTGGAGCAGGCCTAGACCCACAACCGTTGGTTTACAAGTGTTATAATGTTACAGCAGAAAGGAGAGGAAGGAAGGAAAGGTAGACAGGCAAGAAAGGGGTAGGAGAGAAATGATTTGCCAGGATGCTGCCTGGAATGGTTTGAGGTGGAAGGAGAGTGTGACACGCTTGGACCTTTTTCACTACAGCATAGGAGATAGAGGGTGAGATTTATAAAATCACGAGGATTACAGATAAGATGAATGGCAGGTGTTTGTTTCCCTAGAGTGGGGTTTTGAAGACTAAAGGGATATTTTTAAAGGTAAGAAGAGAAAGATTTTAAAAAGACATTGAGGGGCATTTTTTTTTTACACAGAGTGGTTCGTGTGTGGAATGAACTTCCAGAAGAAGTGGTGAATGCAGGTACAGTTACAATGTTTAAAAGACATTTAGGTAAGCAGATGAATAAGAAATGTTTGGAGAGATATGGGCCAAGAGAGGGGATGGGACTGGTCTAGTATGGGATTATGATCAGCGTGAGCTAATTGGACCAAAAGGTTTGTTTCCATGCAGTATAGCTCTATAAGGAGGAAAGACGGGGCACAAAAGGACACCGACAGAAAGAGCAATTTCAAGTATTCTTGCAATACAAAACTGGCATGGTATTAAGCAGTTTCTGTTATCAACCCCTCATCGAAATGAATCCTCAGTCAGTCCTTTCACTACTTAAAAAGTTGGATATCATTTCTACACAAGATAATGCTCAACTATTTTTGGGTATACAAAATTCTGAAAGGATATAGACACTGACTTTGATTTTCTTATAAAACAGCGCAGAGGCAAACGGTGGTATTAATGAAAAGGGGGTCATCTGCATTGCTCCATGAAACAATGAAACCATGAGAAATGAAAATGCTCTATTCTGATTAAAATAGCTTAAAATCTAAAATCTGATTGAAGATTTGTAGCTCGGGTATCCGTTGTTGTGGTTCTGCTCGCCGAGCTGGAAGTTTTTGCTGCAAACGTTTCGTTCCCTGGCTAGGGAACATCATCAGTGCTGTTGGAGCCTCGTGGGAAGCGCTGCTTTGGTGTCTCCAAATCGCTGATCTCCAAGCGCTGATCATCAAAGCAGCGCTTCACACGAGGCTCAAACAGCACTGATGATGTTCCCTAGCCAGGGAACGAAACGTTTGCAGCAAAAACTTCCAGCTCGGCGAGCAGAACCACAACATAGCTAAAATCACCTAGAAAAATGCAAGTTAACATTTACAAGTGAAAGGATGTCAGAGTGGTATACTTATTTTTATTTGTTTTAAAGACACCATATTGTTATACAGTACATTGCTGGATTTTGATACAGAGCTACTAATTGTATGACACATACCACACTCATTAGATTTTCATTGTCTCCATTCTGTTCGGCAATGTTCAGGTGTCTGGTAATGGGAAAGGCATATCATTAGATCGGTTATAAATGTGTGCTTCATGCATTTGAACAAGACAAAACTTGTATTTTTAAAAATAAAACAGCAGTCATCCTTCACTCCTCATTGACCTGTGATGTTTACAAGTGTTGCACATTAAATTGAAATTTACTTGTTTGAATGTTACATTAGAAAACACAACGTACAACTTGAATGCATTAGCTATATTAATGATCCTAAACCAATCAGAAACAAAACTTTATGGTCTTGAAAACACAAGTCCACAGAATAGAAAAGCAGCTGTCAATATTGCTCCAAAAATCATCCTCAGGTATTGTCTCTTGCAGCAAACTTTGTAATCACTCGGAGTCATGAGGCCATCATACCTTGAGTTGTATTTTGATACCTATTAGTAGAGGTTTTCTTATCTAAATTTCCTGATATAAATTGTGAGCAGAGGTAAAAATAGTATTTTAAAGGTTGAGATATACTCTATAATCCAGCTTGGTGCCTGAACTGATTTGCCAATTCAGTTTCGGGACAAAAAATATTAAGTTGCAACTTGTCACATGAATGACAGTGATAAGAAACCATGAAAGGGTGATATTGTATTTCTGATTCTGTTCTAAGAGTACTTCCTGATTGTTACACAGCAGTATTACTGCAATTCATGAATATGTTCACAACCTGAAGCACTCTAGTTTCACTTGAATAGCTACAAGGTATTGCAAAGCTGAGGAGTTGATTGATGTCACATTATTTACCCTCCATCATTAGAAACACATGAACAAATATAGGTGAATCATCTGCTAATGCTTGTATGTAATAGTTAGTTGCAATAAATGTCTATTGGATTCTTCAATAAAAAAAATGGACCTGCATATTATGGTAATGTTATGAGAGATAACATATGCATTGATGCATCAGGTATTACACCATGCTAGAGGCAAACTCTTATCACATCATGTTACTGAATATATTGCCTAGTGTTAATCCATGTAGGCTACTACATCCATAGGATTTCAATTTCTTTTCAGGTAAGGTTCCATATAACGCCAATAAGTTGCACTCAAAATAGGAGAAGACATCCCTTTCTTGTTGAGTGTTATAATTGCTGCCTGTAATTTAGCAAAAATCTTAAAATTTGGATCACGTGCTCATTCTGCAATGAATATTCTTAGGAAATCATTAAAAATCAAGATGTTTTGGCTTTCTTTCTATCAAAACATGTTGACTAATATCTGGAACAGCTCTATTTCTTAAGTTTCATAGTCCTTTGTACATTTTTTGGAAAGGCAAGGACTAATTAGGGATAGTCGACATGTCTTTGTGTGTGGGAAATCATGTCTCACAAACTTGATTGAGTTTTTTGAAGAAGTAACAAAGAGGACTGATGAAGACAGAACGGTGGACGTGATCTATATGGACTTCAGTAAAGCATTCAACAAGGTTCCCCATGTTAGCAAGGTTAGCAAGGTTAGATCTCATGGAATACTGGGAGAACTAGCCATTTGCATACAGATCTGGCTCAAAGGTAGAAGACAGAGGGTGGGAGTGGAGGGTTGTTTTTCAGACTGGAGACCTGTGACCAGTGGAGTGCCACAAGGATCAGTGCTGGGTCCGCTACTTTTCATCATTTATATAAATTATTTAGATGTGAGCATAAGCTTGCAGATGACACCAAAATCGGAGATGTAGTTGACAGCGAAGTAGGTTACCTCAGATTACAACAGTATCTTGATCAGAGCATGGATAGGATAAATAGACAGTCTTTTCCCTGGGGTGGGGGAGTCCAGAACAAGAGGGCATTGGTTTAGGGTGAGAGGGGAAAGATAAAGAGGAGACCTAAGGGGCAACCTTTTCACACAAAAGGTGGTATGTGTATGGAATGAACTGCCAAAGGAAGTAGTGGAGGCTGGTACAATTTCAACATTTAAAAAGGCATCTGGATGAGTATATGAATAGGAAGGGTTTGGAGGGATATGGGCCGGGTGCTGGCAGGTGGGACTAGATTGGGTTGGGATATCTGGTTGGCACGGACGAGTTGGACCAAAGGGTCTGTTTCCATGCTGTACATCTCTATGACTCTAATTAGTGAAGCACATTCTGCAAACATCATCCCCCATTGCAGTCACATAGTTGCATATCAGCCCCTGGAGAAACTATTTTGTACCGTAATAGAGGGAGGGAATACAATAGCAAAACATTCCTTTGGGAAAAAGCTCAATGTATAACCTAATTAAAAAACATAGGCATATGACAACATTTTATTCAGTAACTATTTGATGATCAGGCCATAATGCAATTTTGACTTTACGCTGTGCCCCTTCTTGCACATTGACGATGCAGCACCACTCCAAAAGCACTATTGCCCTCTGGTGCCTGGTATAGATGCAAGAGGAGTAACTGGCAGAATTTCTGGCCCACTACCTCAATTCACTATGATCTAAATTCTACAATAGGTGTTTAATTGGGGAAGACACCAAGAGTAATGCATTACAGCATCAGACCCAGAAATGCACTGTAACCTCAGCATGGCAGAAATCCAGACTGAGAAATCCAAAAGGTAGTTTTAAAAATTCTGAAGGAACAAAAAGATAAACTCCACTTCAGAATTTCAATATTTTAAATCTTGAAACGCCACTAAGCATTATCCCTATCATTCATTTGAAGATAAGTTCATCTTTATTTTGATCCATTGCCAAGTTACCATGTTACACAAACCTACTTTGCTCATTCATCTTGATACTCATACTGCCTCATTACAATGCCTGTCATATTCCCCTCTTCAAAAAACAAAATCTGCTTCTGTTCCATGAAAACTCATCGGATTAGAGACTGTTGGATATCCAGAGACACACACATTTTAATTACATTGGAAAAAAATTGAAAAATTTCTTTTGAACAACAAAAGAATTCCATGTCAGTTACTATAATTGGTGTGGGATCATTTGAAATATAATAGTTTGACAGTCACTGTTATCACTTTGTGACATAACAGAGTACGATACCCACAAGCCATTTTCCCTGTGAAGTGTCATTCTTACCTGTCACAGTTACTGCATAGAAAAACTACAATGGTCAGGAGCAAAACAGCACAGACCATGGCAAGCAGAACCCAGAGAATGACTGGGTGTTGTCCACTTTCAAATACCCCTGGCACACGACCAACAATATCAACAGAATTTGGAGCCATTAGGGAAAAGGAAACAAATTTCTGTTGTCCAACCACATCAGGGTAGAAAGAGTTCTGTAGTACCTGTAATACAAAACACAAAATAATCCTGATTAACTGCATTATTGACAGGTGGCTAGTAAAAGAGTAACCTTTTCTTACATACACAATGAAGAATCTTCAGTGCTTAAATTGTTACAACACAATTAGGAGGGGTGGACTAATTACTTTCCTTCAATCGCTCCCTCACACTCAAAGTTTGAATTTTGAAGATGACATTGCCAATCATACAGCATATACCTCAGTATCAGAAACAAATCAGCCAGTAATCAATCTGGCAAACCTAGCCAAACAAAGCATCCTGTCACAAAGATTATTCACAGATTATTTAAACTGTGCAAATATTTACAATGATTTTTATTGAAGAATTATATACGCACTCAGAACCTCAAAGGGAATTTTGGGCAACTAACACTCAGATTCAGGAAAAAGAATTATTCACAGATTATCCAAATGTTTGTCTGCAGCCAAAGTAATTTTGCATACAAGTTCTGGACTGTCTTCCTGGATCAGGTATGGTCAATTGAATTTGCTTTTCTAGTTGTCCACTTGTGGTGACGAGTACTTCTGATGAGTTTTGCACTCTCAAGTTTTGATGAGAGGGGTTTCAAAGAAAGACCGAGGGAAAGGGCTATTGCACCAGGAGCTTTATTACATTCTCAAACTGGATAAGTCGTCTCCATCAGCCTGAATTTCTGGAGTTAGAAAGGGAACCCATCAGTCATGGTTCTTGCTGCTCACTACCATGTATTGAAAAGGATCTGAAGGGGTTAATTCTCAAACGTGTACCACAAACACTACCCACTGCAACTATGTCATGAGAATGTTGTTAGAAGAACGAGGGAGCTTGTAGGGGGTCATACCTGGGGGGTGGTATTCTTTGAATTGTCAGTTGTATTTATGTAACTGTAAATAGTTGCAATGATGCAATTAAGTTCATATCAGCCACTCAACCAGGCTCTTCCAGTTAGACTAGAAAGATGCACATCCTAATCCATGCCAGATCATTTCATGCTTGAAGGAACCCACTCAATAGATATTGTTTATGCTGAGAAGGGAAAGATTTAAAAGCGACCTGAGCAGTAACGTTTTCACACAGAGGGTGGTGCATGTATGGAACAAGCTGCCAGAAGAAGTGGTGGAGGCTGGTACAATTATAATATTTAAAAGCATCTGAATAGGTATATGAATAGGAAGGTTTTAGAGGGATGTGGGCCAAATGCTGGCAAATGGAACTAGGTCAAATATCTGGTCGGCACGCACAAGGTCTGTTTCCATGCTGTAGTACCCTAAGACTCTCTGAAAGTATTGAAGTATCTGAAAGTATTGTAGATTCAGTCACTCTAATGGAGCAACTTGTGTTCATTGCAAGTACATTTGTTTCCTGCTACTGTCAGTTTCCTTTGCTTTGCAAAGAGCCCTTTCCAAAAATAATCATGATACAGGTACACGTTGTTAACAATATCCTATCAATTGACACATTTTCATTAGAGTCTAACAATGAGAAAAGGCAAGTGAAGCATGTAATTTACTGCAAATATCATATAATGAATCATGAACTATATACGTGGAAAGGTGAGCCCAACGGGTCAAAATTTGGCAGACGGACTGTGGAGGAAACCAGAGCACTCTGCAGAAACCCACACGGACACGGAGTGAATGTGCAAATTCCACACGTACATTACCCAAGATTGGAATCAAACGCAGGGATTGGCTGTGCCAATTACCCCATAGTGTCCAGGGATGCACAGGTTAGATGAATGGTAACCATGGTAATGACCCCACACAGGGTTAGGAGGATGCAGTTAAGGGAGGTGTGTCTGTGTGGGATGCTCTTTGGAGGGTCGGTTCAGATCTGATGGACCAAATGACCTCTTTCTGCACTGTAAGAATTCTATGATTCTATGAGTTTTAACTTGGATAACTGTGAGGTTATCCATTTAATTTGAAGGGACAGCCAACTTATTACTTGAACGAAGAGAAACAACAGTGCTTTTGCGCAGAGAGATCTGGGAGTCCTCGTGAACGAATCACAGAAAACTAGTAAGCAGGGCTGGATGAAATGTATCCCAGTCTGATAAAAGCAGCAAGGGAGGAAACGGGCACCAGCAATCATTTGATTCATTTATTGCCATAGGTATTGTATTACAAAATACAGTGTAATGTGTTGCATAGTTCTTTTTGTGTGTTTTAATGTGGCAATACTAAAACAGATTACAGAGGCAGAAGGTTAAATAAATAGTGTCCAACTTTACAGTCCTTCTTGTTAAGTGCCCCCCTATGGGCTACGGGGCCTAGTAGTCGGGCACAGGTCCCCTTCACCATGCTGCTGCTGGTGTGAAAGTTACCACCCTTCAGTGATATCTCGCTTCCACCGATGTCCCGCCACTATAAGTCCATGCTGGACCTCACCAATGCACACATCACTGAATGTGCCGGATACCACACTGGCCAAAACCAGACTCTGCCGTGGCATGAGTCTGCTTCAGGCCAACCTCTCTGCTGCTGATGTCACCAGGTCTCCTACTGGGCCCAAACCCACCTCGACTGCTACCTTCATGAGTTGGCATTAGGATCACCTCAACAATGCAGAAGCTGCTGGGAACCCACGGTTGTCCCTGATGGCATCATAAGTCTGCACTGTGTCCACTCACTGACCACCACCAGTCCACACTCTGGACCCGCTCACTGACCTCAACCAGTCTGTGCTCTGGGTCCACTCACTGACCACCACCAGTACCCACTCTGGGCCTCTCTGCCACTACCAATGCGCTTTCCATGATTGTGTCCAAAAGGGAAGTAAAATATTCATGAAAAGTAGAAAATGTAAAAAAAGAAAAAGTGTAAAAAGATATGAAGAGATAAGCGGAAAAGTCCCAGGTTCAGATGCTGTACTCTGCCGCCATCTTACCGAAAACCCTGGCTACAGGTGAGTTGCCAGAGAATTGAAGGACAGCCAATATGATACTGTTATTCAAGAAAGGGAGCAACCGATAAACCAGGAAACTACAGGCCAGTCAGCCTAACTTCAGTGATGCGGGAACTATTAGAAACAACAGAGGGACAGCATTAATCCTCGCATGGAGAGGCAGGGATTAATTAGGGACTGTCAGTCTGGTTTTGTTGGGTCATGGCTGACCAACTTATAGAACATAGAAAAATACAACACAGTACAGGCCCTTTGGCCCTCGATGTTGCGCCGACCGAAGCCTACCTAACCTACACTAGCCCAATAACCTCCATATGCTTATCCAATGCCCGCTTGAATGACCATAAAGAGGGAGAGTCCACCACTGCTACTGGCAGGGCATTCCATGAACTCACAACCCGCTGCGTAAAGAATCTACCCCTAACATCTGTCCTATACCTACCACCCCTTAATTGAAAGCTGTGTCCCCTAGTAACAGCTGACTCCATACGCAGAAAAAGGTTCTCACTGTCAACCCTATCTAAACCCCTAATCATCTTGTACACCTCTATCAAATCTCCCCTAAACCTTCTTTTCTCCAATGAGAACAGCCCAAAGAGTCTCAGCCTTTCCTCATACGATCTTCCTACCATGCCAGGCAACATCCTGGTAAACCTCCTCTGCACCCGTTCCAGTGCCTCCACATCCTTCCTATAGTATGGCGACCAAAACTGCACACAATACTCCAGATGCGGCCGCACCAGAGTCTTATACAACTGCAACTGCAACTTGATTGATCTTTTTTGCAGAAGTGACCAGATGTGCAGTGACAGCACTTGGACTCCAGCAAGGCCTTTGATAATGTCTCATGGAAGACTAGTGGCAAAGGTACAAGGCCATGGGATCCAAGGACATTTGGCTAATTGGATCCAAAATTGTCTGACTGGTAGGAAGCAGAGGGTGATGTTTGAGGGGTGTTTTGTGACTGGACACCGGTGTACAATGGGATTCTATAGGTGAGTAATGGGACCCTTGCTCTTTGTAGTATATAAAAATGATTTGGAATTAATGCAGAAGGGTTGATCAGTAAATTTGCAGATGATATAAAAGTTGTTGGCTAGTAAGGAGGATAACATTGTCTTATGAAGACAAACAGTGCAGTTTAGCCCAACTCTCTGATATTTGGTAAAATGTTTAGGCCTAATTCTCTGACATTTGTTAGATTGCGATACATAAGATGCTAAAGTGAATTGACAAAGTAGTCGTAGAAAGGATGTGTCCTCATGTGTGACAACCCTCTTGAACAAGAGTCATAGTATTCAGTCTGCTGCCCTTTTCCTGAAAACAGGGATAAGGAGAAATTACTTCTCTCAAAGGCTTGGGAATGTGTGGAATTCACTACCTTAGAGTGCAATGGATGCTGGGACATTGAATAAATTGAAGGAGGAAATAGAGAAATTTTTACTTAATAATGGTTTCAAGGGTTATGGAGAGGGGGCAGGAAGGTGGAGTTGAGGCCAAGATGAAATCAGCCATGATAGTACCAAAGGCAGAGCAGGCTCAAGGGGCTGAACTACCTACTGCAGCTCCTAACTCTCACGTTCTTTAAGAAAGGGAGTCAATGATTCACTTTAGCAAGAATGCTGTTATATCAATGTTTCAGAGATTAACTTGCGGTGCAATGTCTGAGCGTTGCTTAACCAATTTTTTTTAAAGAAAACAAAATGTTTTCTAGATTGAACACTGCTTCATTGCTAAAGAATGCAACATCTCCTTTAACTTTTAGTGGTCTATTCCTACATTGTATCTGACACAGGATAAATAGGAGTGAATTAGTGGTGCACTGATCTGTCGTATTATGCAGATCATATTACATCTTGCATGAGGAGTCATAAACAACAGATTCTTCCAAATACAAGCAGTTTCAGTTCGAAGCTATTATGTAGAATTATTTATGGTGGATTTGGAATTAATTCCCCTTATTTTAGCTATGCAAATAAATCTCTTCTGAAACTGAAAATACCCCAGTGCCAGCTTGTGTTTTCCTTCAAAAGGAATGTGCCTCTAATGAAGAAAGCAAAGGCTGAATGTTTTGCAAAAGAACTGAAGTTACCTCCGACCTTTAAGTTCCAAAACAGCTGTTCTGGTAACTGTTTTTAGTGGGTTCACAACATTGCAGACTTGTTCAACTGAGAGTATGGGCAAAGATGTTCTGACAATGGGATATGAACAAGCAGAAGTTCAAAACTTTCTTCCTTGGCACACGATGAAAGAATTTGTATTCATTCCCCTCTCCTGCTCCAATACTATACTCCCATTGCAAGCAGCTTTTAAATGTGCTGGAATCACAGTTTAATTACCAAAATAAAAAACAATTAAAATTCAAATAATTTTGCAGATGGAAGTACTGGGGTTATTTTATATCTCTCTAAATGTGCAGATCAGGTGAATTGGCCACGCTAAATTGCCTGTAGTGTTAGGTAAAGGGGTATGGGTGGATTGCGCTTCAGCGGGTCGGTGTGGACTTGTTGGGCCGAAGGGCCTGTTTCCACACTGTAAGTAATCTAATCTAAACATATTCCAATTTCTGAATTCACATTTGTACTGATGATGCCATCTCTGGCAAGACTTCCTTTTTCCTCAGGTAAAAAATGAGGTCTGCAGATGCTGGATATCACAGTTGAAAATGTGTTGCTGGTTAAAGCACAGCAGGTTAGGCAGCATCCAAGGAATAGGAAATTCGACGTTTCGGGCATAAGCGAAGGGCTTATGCCCGAAATGTCGAATTTCCTATTCCTTGGATGCTGCCTAACCTGCTGTGCTTTAACCAGCAACACATTTTCAACTTCCTTTTTCCTCATCCCACCCACTCTGGCCCAATTGTGTTTGACAGGGCCTTTAGTAATGTCTAACCCATCACCCACACATCTACCTTTACCCCTCCTCTTTCTCAGAACCACAACAGGGTTCCCTTTGTACTTATTTTCCATTCCACTAATATTCAAAAGGATCATCCTCTGCCACTTCCAGCAGGATGCTACCACTAAACACATCTTCCACTCCACTGTAGGCATTCCACAGGGACTATTCCCTCTGTGACACCTTGGTCCACTTTTCCGTCAGTCCTAAAGCTTCCTCACTCCTCCTTGGCACCTTTCCATGCAATTGGCAGCAGTGCAATTGAGGAACTTCACTTGCCCATTCACCTCCTTCAAAGCCCCAAAAACATCATCCAGATGAAGCAGCATTTCACCTGTACTTCTTTCAATCTAGTCTACTGCATTTGCTCCTCACATGACATCTTTTCAAAACTGAAAGAACTGCGGATGCTGTAAATCAGAAACAAAAACAGAAGTTGCTGCATAAGCTCAGCAGGGTCTGGCTACGAGGAAAGGTCACTCGATTTGAAACGTTAACTCGGAGTTCTTTCCAGAGATGCTGCTAAACCTGGTGACCTCTTTTACACTGGCGAGACCAAATGCAGACAAAGTGACAGCTTTGAGGAACATCACTACTGTTATCCCACACTCCACCCCTAGTTGCTTGCCTTTTCGTTAAACTATCTTGCTCACATGCTAACATTTCTACCCTGAACCCACTCCAATGTTCCAATTAAGCACAATGCAAATTTGAAGTATAACACCTCATTTTTGTCTTACAGGTCTCGATATTGAATTTCGCAACTTCACAACCTGATCGTATTATATCTGTTCTCCATTTTTCTTAAATTCATTCCAGCACGACCCCTTGTCTTGGTTGGGTCTTCTTTACTTTGCTGTTACTAGCAAGGAACCAATCGTTCCCTTTCACACTTTAATTTACACTCACTTTACATCATCACTTTTTCTCTTTCTCCGCCATTAAGAACTCCTTTGCATTTTGTACTTAACCTCTGTCTGTAAGAAAAGTATGTAAAAAAAATTTTTCCAGCATCATTCAGTTCTGAAGGAGAGTCAACCTGCACTCGAAACGTTAACTCTGATTACCCCTAATTGTGGAAAGAATGTTTTCAATGTTGGGCAAGTCCAGAACTAAGGTTCACAGTCTAGAATAAAGGGTCAGCCACTCAGGACTGAGACAAGGTAGAACTTTTTCCACTCAAAGTTGTGAACCTGTGGAATTCTCTCTCACAGGAAGCTGTTAGAGCCATTTTATTAGACATATTCAAGAGGGTGCTGGACGTGACCCCTGTGGTTAAAGGGATCAAGGGAATAGAGAGAAAAAGTGGGAATGGGATACAGAGTTTGCATGACCAGCCGTGACCACATTGAATGGTGATGCAGGCTCGAAGGGCCTACTCCTGCACTTATTTCCTATGTTTCTAAGTTCTTATTCTCTCTCCAAAAGATCCTGTCCAGATCTGCTGAGTTTCTCCAGCATTCTGTTTTATTTTCAGATTTCTAGCATGCACAGTAAGTTTTGCTTTCATTTTGATCTGTTAAGCGCTTGAAAGGATGCACATTTTCAGTGAAAAATATCGTGCGAAACCCTTCCGAACATTATAACACAACAAGTCAGGGAGAGGGAGATAAAGGGAAGAAGCTAGTTTAGTTAGGGAAACTTGGTTGGAATGGACAATTTGGACAGGAGGGTCTGTTTCTCTGCTGTTACTCTATAAGTAGCAATTATGCCTCCTTTCAGCTTCAAGGTTGGGGGCCCCTGTGGCTTTCCAATGACCAACAGCCCTTGGATTACATCGAGTTAATTCTGCTTGAATGTGTATTCTGGTTGTGTCGTTTTGCATGACTGGCAAATCAGACGCCAAGTAATGTGTAAACAGTTGAGAACACCAGTCACATTCATACACCAATTGTATTTTAAACATACTTAAAATATAAAATACATAAAGGCACCACAATAAATCTTCCATGAAATTTCAGCAGCCATACATACAACACAATCCATAGATGAGTATTAGGAGGCAGCAATCTGCATGCCACTGACCTACTTAAAACTGTGTTGTTGACAACTAAAATGCCTAAACTGATTGCATTATTAGATCCACGTGGTCATTAAGGATGATAAATGCCATTGGTTGATTTTAATTTATCCTTCCAAAGCAATCCTAACAGCCCAGCACTACAGCATCTGATTTTACTCCAGCAAGTACACACTGGTTAAACTATAATAAAAAGGTTTTTATTAATTAATTGGTTACTTTGAATAAGTTGCACTCACTATTGTGATATGCTCAGACTGGGAGATCCCATGCTCCAAATTTGCTCGATTTAATGGAACAAAGGAATTACTCTCCAAAATGCAACAATACATCTATCACTTGATTCATGTTAACTTAACAATAAAGCATCCATCTGAAGGATACTTCAAATTAATGTTAAAAGTCAATGTACATTAAGCCATATTTTATATTACATTTTTCCTGCAGATATCACGTGCAACGAAAGCTTTGCTGACAATTTGTGGGCATCCCGACACTTAAAGCATTACAGAGTTCACTTTGCTTGAGAAAGTTGAACATTTCCAGTAGAATGGGCTGTGATTTCAGGTCGCATTGTGGCACTGTCATTTATGAATTCAAAATAAAGACAGGATAAGGGACAGCAAATCTTAAACAGAGTTAAGAAACTACTTCTCCCAAAGGGTTGTGAATCTGTGGAACTCACTACCCCAAAGTGCAGTGGATGCTGGGACAGTGAGTAAATTTAAGGAGGAGTTAGACAGATCTTTAATTGGTAATGGGTTGAAGGGATGTGGAAAGAAGACAAGAAAATGGGGTTGAGGAGAATAATTGCCATGATTGAATGGCAGGGCAGACTCGATGGGCCAATTGGCCTAATTCTGCTGCTATATCTTATGAACTTATGGCAGTAACATAGAACACAGAACATTACAGCGCAGTACAGGCCCTTCAGCCCTTGATGTTGCGCCGACCTGTCATACCAATCAAGCCCATCTACCCCACACTATTCCATGTACATCCATATGCTTGTCCAATGACGACTTAAATGTACTTAAAGTTGGCAAATCTACTCCCGTTGCAGGCAAAGCATTCCATACCCTTACTACTCTCTGAGTAAAGAAACTACCTCTGACACCTGTCCTATATCTATCACCCCTCAATTTAAAGCTATGCCCCCTCGTGCTTGCCATCACCATTCTTGAAAAAAGGCTCTCCTTGTCCCCCCTATCTAACCCTCTGATTATCTTACATGTCTCTATTAAGTCACCTCTCAACCTTCTGCTCTCTAATGAAAACAGTCTCAAGTCCCTCAACCTTTCCTCGTAAGACCTTCCCTTCATACCAGGCAACATCCTAGTAAATCCCCTCTGCACCCTTTGCAAAGCTTCCACATCCTTCTTATAATGCAGTGACCAGAACTGGACACAATAGTCCAATTCTGGCCGGACCAGAGTTTTATACAGCTGTAGCATAACCTCATGGTTCCAGAACTTGATCCTTCTATTAATAAAACCTAAAACAGTGTATGCCTTCTTAACAACCCTGTCAATCTGGGTGGCAACTTTCAAGGATCGGTGTACCTGGACACTGAGATCTCTCTGCTCATATACACTACCAAGGATCTTACCATTAGCCCAGTAGTTTGCATTCTGATTACTCTGACCAAAGTGAATCACCTCACACTTTTCTGCATTAAACTCCATTTTCTACCTCTCAGCCCAGCTCTTCAACTTATCTATGTCTCTCTGTAATCTACAACATCCTTCATTACTATCCACAACTTCACCGACCATGGGGTCGTCTGCAAATTTACTAACCCATCCTTCTACACCCTCATCCAGGTCGTTTATAACAATAAGGAACAGCAGTGGACCCAACACCGACCCTGGCGGTACACCACTGGTAACTGGACTCCAGGATGAACATTTCCCATCAACCACCACCCTCTGTCTTCTTTCAGCAAGCCAATTACAGATCCAAACTGCTATATCTCCCACAATCCCATTCTTCTGCATCCAGCAGCTCACCCATGCTATTGAAAGAAATAAAATGAGGCCTTATTGAAACATAGAAGATTCTCAGGGGCTTAACTGGGTAGATGTAGAAATGTTGTTTCCTGCTTATGGAAGAGTATAGGACCGGAAGCATAATCTCAGAATGTGGGGTTCCTCATTTAAGTCAGAGAGAAGTAAGATCTTCTTTTCTCAGAAGGTAATGAATTTATAGAATTCTTTACCACAGAGGGCTGTCATGGTTGGGTCATCAAGGCTGAGATAAACCAATTTTTCATCAGTAAAGGGATCAAGGATAGTGAGGACAAAGGCAGGGAAACTGAGTTAAGGATTATCACATCAGCCATGATTTCATTGAATATTGGAGAACACTTGATGGGCCCAATGGCCTACTTCTGTTCTTGTGCCTTATGGTTTTCATAAAAACAAAAATAATCTTAGAAATCTTCTTTACAGATGCACAAAAGAAATCATTTTCTGATGTTGACATGGTGACTTCAGATTCAGGTGAGAACAAAAGAACTCGGACCAACAGTAGGCTGTTCAGCCCCTCGAGCCTGCTCTGCCATTTAAGACTATCATGGGTGATCTCATCCCAGCCTCAACTCCACTTTCCTGCCCAAACCAATAACCCTTTAAAACAATTCTAATTAAAAGGAGATACAAGGACAAACATTCACTCCAAGTCCACTTTGGCAATTCTCTTTAGCATTTTGATACCTTAATTAGATTAGCTTTCATTCTTCTAAACTCTAGTAAGTATAGGCTTAAACTGTTCAAGTCTCCTCCAAAAGCCAAATCTTTCATCTTTGAAATTAATCTAGTGAACTTTTTCTGAACTGCCTCCAAAGCGATTACATCCTTCAAGTAAGTGGAAGGAAACTGAACACAGAACATCAATTGCAGTTCCACCAATGCTTTGTTCAGTTGCAATAACACATCCCTTCTTTTATATTCCACTCCGTTAACAATAAATGCCAAAATTCCATTTACCTCCTTACTAACTGCTCTCCGCAACACATGTATAAAGAACCCCAATCCCTCTGCACTGAAGTATCTTGAGGTTTCTCTCCAAATAGATAATAGTAGAGTCATAGAAACAGGCCCTTTGGCCACTATGTCTATGCAACCAACAAACATCAAACCACACTAATCCCATTTACCTGCACTCAGACCTATTATGTCCTGACATCTTAAGTGCTTGTCCAAACGCTTCTTAATTGTTGAGAGAGTACCTGCTTCCACCAGTCTCTCTGGTGGCACGTTCCATGTGTCTACCATTCTTTGGGTGATTTTTCTTTCTCAGATCTCCGCTAAGCTGCTTGCTCATCAATTCAAACTTATGCCCTCTGGTCTTAAACACATCCACCACGAGAAAGAGATTCTCATGATCTACTCTGTTTATGTCTCTCAATTTTGTGTAAGTCAATCAGATCTCTCTTCAGGAGCAACAAACCCAGCCTCTCCTCATAACAGAGACTTTTCATTCCAGACAATATCCTGGTGAATCTCCTCTGGAACCTTTCCAATAGTGCAGTGATCAGAACAACAGAGTGTTCCATCTGTGGCCTAACAAATGATTTATTAAGTTGTTACAGGAATTCCTTGCTCCTCCTATATTCTAGGCCCCAGCAAATGAAGGATACTATCCCATATGCCTTCTTTACCATCCTGTCTACTGACCTATGCCAACACCTTCAGGGACCTATGAACCTGTACAGCAAAGTCCTTTGCTCCTCAGTATTTCCTGGAGACCTGCCGTTCACCTGTGTATATCCTTCCCTTATCAGGCCTCCCAAAATACTTCGCACTTACTGGAAGTAAATTCCATTTACCATTGTTCTGCACAATTTACCAGCTGATCAAGATCAGACTGTAGCCAGAGATCACCTACTTCACTATCAACAACATCCCCAATTTTCATGTCATCTGCAAATTTATTATACCTTCTCCATTCACATCTAAGTCATTAATGTACAGAACAAACAGCAAGGAGTCCCAGCACCGATCTCAGTGGTTCTGCTGGTCACAGGTTTCTAATTACAGAAACAACCCTCCATCATCTCTCTTTTCCTCCTTGCAGGTTAGGTGGGGACTGGCCATGTTATATTACCCTGTAGTGTCCAGGGATGTGCAGGTTAGTTATGGAAAATGTGGTGTTACCTGGATAGGATGAGATGCTCTTTGGAAGGTCGATGCAAACTCGATGGGCCAAACGGCCTCTTTCTGCACTGTAGGGATTCTATGAGCCCAAGACATGGGATAGGTAGATAAAGATTGAAGATGGTGATCAAATTTGGAAAGGTGATAGATAGCTGCTTCACAGATGGGGTCTATTTTAGAGACTAAGTAAGCCATGAGCTTCCCATGAAGTCAGAAGTCACACAATACCAGGTTACAGTTGATCAGGTTTATTTGAAATCACAAGCTTTCGGAGCGTAACCCCTTCGTCAGGTGAAGACTGTAACCTGGTGTCAAGTGATTTCTGACTTTGTCCACCTCAGTCCAACACCAGCATCTCCACATCATACTTTTGTAGGAAATACTACAGGATTCAAGACCGATAACAGAGTGCCTGAGCACCGCAACACTGGCAGTAGTGATGCGCTAGTTGGAAAGCTGAACAGGGAGTGAGAAATTTGAGTGTATTGAGAGCTTGTTCCTTTTCAAAAGGGCAGCAGACAGTCAATTGTTTGGAGGAAGTTTGGGATTTGTGGAATGTAACAGAACAAAACTGGTTCTAATGACAGAGATTCTTGTATTTACCCATATTCTAATTTGTGAAATGCAGTTATAAATAGAACACAATGCAAGTTTATCAGTCCAAATCTCTGAATTCGGGATTTCACTCCTACAGTTTGTTTACAAATAGCCCTGAACAGTATTCTTCAATGTTAGTCAGGTTTTGGCTACAATCAGAAAACCTGCAAAACATCACAGCTTCAGATCCACGATAAAAAAGCTGTATTCAAATCACTCTTGGGATGTACTAATTCAGATCAAGAGAAATTTTGGATTAAAGGTTCTCTTTTCCAAATAGGAAATCTTTATTTTGTTCCACATCATTCAAACTTTGCGTTTTGATTATCCCTTCTGGAGCATTATTTAAAAGAAAATCATTAACTTCCACTTACTGCTGTTGGCTAGATGCACCACTAACCCAGTTAAACACAATGTATTTGTGAGTGTGTGTTACTGCCAGCAGCTATTGCCATATTGATTTTAAACGGAATAACGTGTTGCACATGACTCATCTTGTGTGATGTTAAATCTAACATTTAACAGATTCAACACTCCAGTTCAGCTGCTGAGAGTGTGTGCATTTTTAGTGGTGATGAGATGTTAAAATGCGGTCACATCTGCCCTTTACAGGTGATCCATGACACAGGGGAATTATCTCTCAACTAGTATCACAAATAAAATCTAATCATAATTATGCCGTTTCCTGTATCTTGCTGCATGCAAACTGCTATCATGTTTTCTCCATCGCAACCATCTATACTTTTAAAATACTTCAAGTTGCATTGTGATGGTTTTAAAGTAGTTCGGGCTTCCTGTGGTCAAAGATACTTTTCACAAAAAATTCACACCTCTGTTGCTGCAGTCTTGCAATGCATTTCCATTTTCAAGCTGTCATTATTATATAGTTGAATTGGCAATGGCAGCATATACCATGACAGTTAGTGCTGAAAGGCACATTATATAATTGTTTGTATATGATGTACTCACGATTTTAATGATCCCAGTTACATTTTGTAAGGAATGTTAGAGATTTAGCGTTAGCTATTTATGACCTTTAAAAGTACAAGTAAATTTTGAAAGTACTGTAGCTTTGCATTACCTCCCGGATAAGTATTTCAAATTGGCGAAAAACAACAGATTTTAAAAGTCTGGTAAACTGCATACAGAAAAAAAGCTTTCTACACTCTGTACTGAGAAGAATTACTGCCCCCCAGTGTTTGCACATGGAATCACATTACTTGTTTGTCATAAAGTATGGAAACCCTTCGGTCCAACCAGTCCATGCTCCCAAACTAAACTAGTCCCACCTGTCAGTACTTGGCCCATATTCCTCCAAACCTTTCGAATTCATGTACTTATCCAAATATCTTATAAAAAGTTGTATCTGTACCCACACCCACCACTTCCTCTGACAGTTAATTCCACACAAACCACTGTCTGTGTTAAGGTTGATCCCATTTCTTTTTTAAATATTTCTCCTCTCACCTTAAAAGTATGCTCCCTAGTCTTGAACTCCCCACCTCAGGGAATAGACCCTTGTCATTCACCTTATCTATGCTGATGATTTTCTAAACCTCCACAATGTCATCCCTCATCCTCCTACGCTCCAGTGAAAAAAGTCCAAGCCTTTCCAGTCTATTTTTATATCCCAAACCCTCTGTTCCCAGCAAGCCTTGCCAAAAGAACTCTTAAACTGTCATTCAGCACAGCAAAGCTGACTTGGGGGAAGTGAGGCTTAGTGATATCATTGCTGCACTGTAATCCAGAGACCCAGGTAATGTTCTGGGGACAAAAACTAAAGTTGCTGGGAAAGCTCAGCATCTGTGAAGAAAAATCAGAGTCAATGTTTCAGGTCTGGTGACCCTTCCTCAGAAATGGGTACCCACATTCAAATCACACCATAGCACATTGAGGAATTTGAATTCAATTTTTTTAAAAATCTGGAATTAAGAGTCTGTTGATGACCATGAATCTATTGTCGATTGTTGGAAAAACCCATGTGGTTCATTCATGTCCTTTAGGGAGGGACTCTGCCATCCTTACCTGGTCCGATCTATATGTGACTCCCGGCGCACAGCAATGTGGTTGACTCTTAAATTTCCTCTGGCCAATTAGTGAATGCCAATAAATTCTGGACTAGCCAGCGACACCCACATCCTGTGAATGAATAAATTAAAAAACCTGGTCAGGTGAAACATTTACACAAGTGATTTGCAAAAAAAAATACTAATCTTCCTATTCACAAATTAGTAACAAAATGTTTCAAGTGAGGACTAATACACCTAGCTTTTTAACGTATCTCAACTCAGAATTAGTCTGATGACTTCAGTGACACAAATGGCAGTAGTTGCAAAATACATCTTTATTAAGACTGTTCTTGTGTACCGTAATGTTACACAGTCCAAGTAGGAGACCAAAGCATCATTACCGATGAGGAGAAAGTGAGGATTGCAGATGCTGGAGATCAGAGCTGAAAATGTGTTGCTGGAAAAGTGCAGCAGGTCAGGCAGTATTCCTGAAGAAGGGCTCATGCCCGAAACGTCGACTCTCCTGCTCCTTGGATGCTGCCTGACCTGCTGCGCTTTTCCAGCGACACATTTTCAGCATCATGACCGATGAGCAGTACACTTTAAACAAGAACAAATGAAGGCTGAGCAAGATTTTATATCAAAAACAGAAAATGCTGAGAAACTCAGCAGCTCTGGCAGCATCTGTGGAGAGAAAGCAGAATTAATTTTTTTAGTCCAGTGGCCATTCTCCTAAAGTTGGAATTTCCATTTGCTTCACCGCCTCAGATCTTTGTAGCAATGTTGCTGTTTTGTCCCCTTAATTCTCAGTGCTTCCCCTCCTTAAATAATTGTTACCAAGTTAGGTTTGACTTGACTAATCAACTTGACTTGACTAATCCATGTCTTTCTAAGCAATAGTTTATTTTGTTCTTGATTCTGGCTTGCATAATCAATGCAAGGTGGAGTGTCTGTAATTTTCTGGTTTATCCCACTTGCCTTTGTTGAACAGCGATACAAAGTTAACAATCTTCAGCTTTCCAACATTCCTCCAGTAACTGTTGAGGACAGAAGTTCCCCTCCCCCCCCCCCCCCCCCCCCCCCCCCCAAAATAGACTTGAATTCACAGGTATTACTCACGAGGCCAGCATTCAGATATTTTGAACCAACCCTTCAGGTATATTACAAACATCTCTGAAGCAAGTGGGAATTGAATCCAGGCCTTGAGGACCAGAGGTAGAGACACTACCAGTGCATCACGAGTCAATTCTAAAGCTAGCATTTATTTCTTATCCCCATAAGTGAGGAATGTGTGAGGTAATTTCAGAATCCAATTAAAAGTCAAATATATTGCTGTGATTTGGAAGGCTCAAATAAACCAGACAAGAAAGCTGGCAGGTGGTAGCTGCCTTTCCTAAGGACTTGAATTAAATAGATTTGATGAAAATTCAATTGTTTCATAGTCACTATTTCTCTCAACAGTTTACTACAAAATTCTTAATTAGCCGAATCAAAATCCTCCATCTGCAGTGACAGATTTGACCTGCTGAATTAGGATCTTCAAAACACTGGATTACCCAACAAGCAACAGAAGCCCTATCTTACTGAGATAACTCTGCTGAGGCCAGTATGCCACCACCAAGTTACCATTTATTTTCATATGGAGTGTCCTTGACACTGATCCAGCTCCGTCATAGCCAGCCCTCAGAGTGAACAGGACATCTGACACTCCTGTTCTTATTTGTCAACCAGGGCTCTCTGATTCCAGATTAACAGCCCCCAATCAGGGAACTCATTCTATGACTTCATTACAGTTGCTATAGTTACCACATGCCCAATTACAGGGTGACCAATGGGCTCTATTTTTGCCTTCACATCCGTCAGCAACCTGGAATGCATTTCATCTGGACCAGGTGCTTTATCAACTATCAGTCCTACTAACTGTTCTGTGAACAATCCTCACTGCTGACCACAGTGTTGTCGGATCTTCTGTGCTGCTGCTTACCATGAGGCAGATTTAGTGCCACCATCTTCTTGTAGATGGAGATCTGCTGGGTATGCTGGGTCTGATGGGTAAAGGAAAAAGATTTTCTAATCTAACAAGAGCCTTTTATCTTCAACACTGTCAAGGCAGTGCAACAACGCCTCTTCTTCCACAGGCATCTGAGGAAATTTGGCATGTCCATAAGGACCCTCACCAACCTCTATAGATGCACCATTAAAAGCAAATGGTCCAGGTGCATAATGGCATAGTATAGCAACTGTTCTGCAGAACATTGTGTGCACAATCTAGACCATTACAAAAAATTGAAACATGTGTTGCTGGAAAAGCGCAGCAGGCCAGGCAGCATCCGAGGAGCAGGAGAATAGACGTTTTGGGCATAAGCCCTTCTTCAGGACCATTACCAAAGCCAACCTCCCACCCATTGACTCCATTTACATTTGTCAGTGCTGCAGAAAGACTACCAACATCATTAAAGACCCCTCCCACCCAGGTAATGCTCTCCTACAATCATTGCCATCAGGCAGAAGATACAGAAGCTTGAACACACACACACACACACACACACACACCCCAAAGGTTCAAGGAGAATGAACTCTCTAATTTCAATAACGTTGATGTTGCTAATGTTGATCTTGCTTTGTGCACCTCCCGTGCAGTTGTAACTTGTATTCCTCACTCTGTCTAAATACTTTATGATCTGTATGTCCTTGTTTGCTATGATCTACTTGTACTGCTCGCAAAACAAAGCTTCTCACTGTACTTAGGTACACATGACTACAATAAATGAAATGTAATCAAAGTAAATCAAGATCTAGTTTGTTGCAAGGTAGAAATTAAGTAAATGTTATGTTAATATGATGGACATTATAATAGAAACAAAAGATGGTCCTGGATAGTAGATCTTACTCCTTTGAGATGCTAGTCCAAATGACACCATAATGGGTACAGCTTAAGCCATTCCTGAGTATTAACCCTTCCAGAGCCTTATACAACATTAACCCTTTTAGTCTGCCTTTTCTACCATAATGGTTATAACGTTGCCATAAAATTCACATCACCTGCTTCTTTTCTGTATAATTAAGTGCAAAGTATTAACTTAACAGAAATTATCTGGCTCTATCCTAAATTTTTCTTTTGATGATTAATAAACAAATTTTTCCTTATCTAACTGCTTACATTATTTGGATTTATAAAACATTCTAAGATTCAAAATAACATTGCCTGCTTTAAACATTTTAAACAGCTTGCTGTTTTAACCAGATCAGTAATTACTGATGACATGTACGAACATCGCATAACTTAAACAGAACAACTATTGCAGTGTCTACACATAAATAGACACAATGACAGGAAAAATAGTTGCAAAACATATCATGGCACAGAAATGGCTAAGATTGAAACAGAAAGGGATTGTGATAGTTTGTAGATTAACGTCAGGAACAAAAAAACAGAAGTTGCTGGAAAAGCTCAGCAAGTCTGGCAGCATCTGTGAAGAGAAACAAGAGTCAAAATTTTGGGTCAGTTCTGAGGAAGGGTCTCCAGATCTGAAACGTTAACTCTGATTTTTCTTCACAGATGCGCCAGACCTGCTAAGGTTTTCCAGCAACTTAGGTCTTCATTCCTGATTTACAGCATTCACAGGTTTTTTTGGTTATCTTTTGTAGATTAATATAATGTGCCAGGTTACTGTGAAGTGAAAGTGAATGATTTAAGTAAAATGCTTAATTATATTAAATTAAAACAAAGATTTGTTGGCGATCTGAAACAAACAAGAATTGCTGGAGAAATAGCATCACATTCTGATGAAGTATCACCAGACCCGAATTGTTAGCGCTGCTTTCTTCACAGACCTGCTGAGTTTCTCTGGAAGTTCCTACCTTTGCTTTATTTATTGTGTTAGCTCAGTCGAATACAACTCAGAAAATATCATGCCAAAACTCCTCAACTACCAGATAAGAATTTGTCTTTCACTTGGTTTTCAGAATTGATCATTAAGAAACAAGGGGAACATTCAAGTATGGATAGTGACCCATAGTGTTAATGGATTGATTAGATTAGATTACTTACAGTGTGGAAACAGGCCCTTCAGCCCAACAAGTCCACACCGACCCGCCAAAGCGCAACCCACCGATACCCCTACATATACCCCTTACCTAACACTACGGGCAATTTAGCATGGCCAATTCACCTGACCCGCACATCTTTGGACTGTGGGAGGAAACCGGAGCACCCGGAGGAAACCCATGCAGACACGGGGAGAATGTGCAAACTCCACACAGTCAGTCGCCTGAGGCGGGAATTGAACCCAGGTCCCTGGCGCTGTGAGGCAGCAGTGCTAACCACTGTGCCACCGTGCCGCCCCAAGTTTAGAGTTCTTTTGTTTTGAAGGTTTGGGACTGAGATGCAAATAGCTGATATGAAGAGTGAATTGTGGTTTTATTTGTGATGGGCAAAAATAGATGTATGGCCACACATCTGTATTCCTCTTTTCATCTTAGCTATGCAAGAGAATTAAATAACTCTACATATTACTGCCACTAGATGGAGCCAATGTAGGTTTTAAGAAGACGTGAAGATTTTAATTCGGAAGTTTTAATTGTCAGGCCCTTTACCCACCATGTCTTACCAACCAAAAAAAACACCAAACTACACTAACCCCACTTACCTGCACTTGGTCCATAACCTACAATGCCCAAGCATTTGAAATACTCAGGAGAAAGTGAGAATTGCAGATGCTGGCGATCAGAGCTGAAAATGTGTTGCTGGAAAAGCGCAGCAGATCAGGCAGCATCCAAGGAGCAGGAGAATCGACATTTCGAGCATGAGCCCTTCTTCAGGAATGAGGAAAGTGTGTCCAGCAGGCTAAGATAAAAGGTAGGGAGGAGGGACTTGGGGGAGGGGCGTTGGAAATGCGATAGGAGGAAGGTGGTTAAGGTGAGGGTGATAAGTTGAGGGGAGTGGGGGTGGGGGCGGAGAGGTCAGGAAGAAGATTGCAGGTTAGGAAGGTGGTGCTAAGTTCGAGGGTTGGGACTGAGACAAGGTGGGGGGAGGGGAAATGAGGAAACTGGAGAAATCTGAGTTCATCCCTTGTGGTTGGAGGGCTCCTAGGCGGAAGATGAGATGCTCTTCCTCCAGCCGTCATGTTGCTATGGTCTGGCAATGGAGTCGTCCAAGGACCTGCATGTCCTTGGTGGAGTGGAAGGGGGAGTCGAAGTGTTGAACCACGGGGTGGTTGGGTTGGTTGGTCCGGGTGTCCTAGAGGTGTTCTCTGAAACGTTCCGCAAGTAGGCGGCCTGTCTCCCCAATATAGAGGAGGCCACATCGGGTGCAGCGGATGCAACAGATGAGGTGTGTGGAGGTGCAGGTGAATTTGTGGTGGATATGGAAGGATCCCTTGGGGCCTTGGAGGGAAGTAATGGGGGATGTGTGGGCGCAAGTTTTGCATTTTTTGTGGTTGCAGGGGAAGGTGCCGGGAGTGGAGGTTGGGTTGGTGGGCAGTGTGGACCTGACAAGGAAGTCACAGAGGGAGTGGTCTTTTCGGAATGCTGATAGGGGAGAGGAGGGAAATATATCCCTGGTGGTGGGGTCCGTTTGGAGGTGGCAGAAATGACGACGGATGATACGATGTATATGGAGGTTGGTGGGGTGGTAGGGGAGAATCAGTGGGGTTCCGTCCTGGTGACAATTGGAGGAGCGGGGCTCGAGGGCGGAGGAGTGGGAAGTGGAGGAGATGCGATGGAGATCATCGTTTCGAGGGTTGGGACTGATTCCCAATTCATTCGTCTCCGCCACATCTGCTCCCAGGAGGACCAGTTCCAATACCGAACAACCCAGATGGCCTCCTTCTTCAATGACCGCAACTTCCCCCCCAGACATGATCGCCGATGCTCTCCACCGCATCTCCTCCACTTCCCGCTCCTCCGCCCTTGAGCCCCGCTCCTCCAATCGCCACCAGGACAGAACCCCACTGGTCCTCACCTACCATCCCACCAACCTCCATATACATCCGTCATTTCTCTCTACACTCTTCTCATAATTTTGCGTACCTCAATCAGATCCTTACCTCAGCTTCCTCTGTTCCAGGGAAAGCAAACCTAGCCTATCATATCTCTCCTCATAATTGAGACTTTTCATCCCAGGCAACATCGTGGTGGATCTCCTCTGCACCTTCTCCAGTGCAACGACATCCTTCAGATAGTGTGGCAAACAGAACTGCACACAATATTCCATCTGCGGCCCAAAAAAGGTTTCATAAAGCTGACATAAACCCTCCTCGCACTGGCTAATGAAGGCAAACATTTTGTATGTCTTCTTCACTACTTTGTCAATCCGTGCTGACACCCTCAGGGATCTATGGACTAGGATACCAAGGTCCCTTTGTTCCTCAGTGCTCCTTAGGAACCTATCCAATCTTTGTGCATATCCTACTCTTATTAGATCTCCCAAAAAGGAATCACTTTGCACTTAGAGTTAAATTATATCTACCATTGCTTTGCCCAATTAACCAGCTGATCAATGTCACGGTGCAGCCTGAGACCATCCTCCTCACTGTCAACATTACCACCGGCTTACATGTCATCTGTAAACTTAGCAATTACAGAACAACCTCGATTATCCAAACCAGACTGGCGGGTAGTATTTTGTTTGGATAACTGATTGTTCGGACAACTGATCTGATCGTAACCAAAGAAAGGCATACTGAACATAATTACGTTAAAAAAAATGCATGTTTACAGAGTTTTTATTCCAGTCAATCAATAAAATGTGCACAAACACTGGATACTACTTAAAAATTCATGATATTTTTACAAATAAAATCACTTTTTGGCTAGAGTTCAACTGAAGTCGGTGAAACATTTCGCTGATGTTTTCCTTGGTTTTATCCCAGTCCTCGACAGCAGCCAGCATCTTTCTTTTCGGCAGTGTCCCGCCATCCGGACTAACCAAACATTGTCCCTCCCTCAGTAACTGCCGAGCTCAGAGAAAGATGTGCAAAATACAGGGGGAACATGAGAGAGAGGGAAGTTTTTTTCCCCTGACTTCAGTTTCCATCCTCTCATCAATTTTTTGTTAGGTGGGTCATGTTTTCCCCATGTTCCCGCTCATCAGGCTTTCCTCCTGTTTATTTTCACGTGTGCTAACTCACTCTTCCCCATCAAAAAAAGTGACATTAAATATTCTTGTCAGCTGAAAGATATTGCACTACTTGTTGTTTGGTAATAAAGGAGCCTTCATGGGATAACAGGAGGAAAAAGCAATGGAAACAAAAGAAAATGCAAACGCCTTTTTGACTTAACTCTCTGGAGAATGAGCTGAAGAAAAAAAACATTGTTAGGTTTGCAAAATGAAGCGAGTCAATGTTGAGAGGGAATGCTGCTGTTCGAGCGTACAGCTCAGGTTTGCACATATGTTGTTCTTATGTCTTCACAGTCACAAACCTTTGTCCTCGGGGAGAATAAGTCTCAGAGAGCCTTTTTATTAAAAAGTGTAAAACTCAACTCTAACATGTCTGAAGTACATATTTGAAGTTAATTATTTATTAAAGCATATTTGCATCTATATTCCTGTTCCAATTTACAAACTAATGCATTAAATGGATGAGGAATAGAATTTTCCTTCTTCAATTGAAATGCATGTACAGGCACCATGAAATCTTGTTCAGATAATACAAAAATTTGGATAATTAATGTTCGGATAATCAAGATTGTTCTGCATTCATACCCAAGGTGTTCATGTATATAACGAACAGCAAGGGTTCGAGCACTGATCTATGTGGGACCACCCTGGCTTCCAATGACAAAAACAATCCTCCACCGTTACCCTTTGCTCCTATTGGTAAGCCAGTTTTGCATCCAGTTTGTCAACTTGCCTTGGATCCCATGGGGTCTTACTTTTTAGACCAGTCTTTATGTGGGGTCTTGTCAAAGGCCTTACTGAAGTCCATGTAAACCACATCAACTGCACTACCCTTATTATATTTAATAACCTTTTAAAAAAAAAGTCAATTCAATTAGTCAGACAGGAACTCCCTCTAACAAATTCATACTGACTATCCATGTTCAATGCCAATCTTCTGAAATTTTTTCCCAAGAACTTCCCTATTACTGACATCAGACCTACTAATCTGTAATCGCCTGGTCTATCCAGCTGCTGTTCTTGAACAAAGGAACCACATTAGTCAACCTTCGGACATTTGACATTTTGCCTGTGGCCACCAAAGTATTAAATATCTCCAGCCAGGCTCCAGCAACACCTCTCACAGCAGCCTGGGATACATCTCATCAGACTCTGGGAACTTACACACTTGTGCGCCTATTCAATCATTTAATATCTCATTATTAATGTTAATGTGCTCAAGAACCTCACCATCCCAACTGATAACCCTGGCTGCAATGTCTTTCTCCTCAGAGTAGAGATGAGAAATAGTCATTTAAGAACTCTGGCTCCACGCAGATGGCCGCTTTGGTCTTCTATTTGGTCACACTCTTTCCCTGGTAATCCTCTTATTCTTAATGTATGTAATAAAAAGGTTTGCCTGGATCCTATCTTTCAAAGATATTTTGTGGTCCCTCTTTGCCCTGCTTATTTCATTTTAAGCAACTCTCTACTGTTTACGGACCAGAACAAACACCCACTCAAATATATCCATGAGATAGCCCGGGCCCTGACTTTATCTTATTTAAAGGCAAGTATGAAGTGCTGTGTACCACATCTGATTCAATTGGTCAAGGCACTAGGTTTTAAGTAAAGTATACTTTATTCTTACACTATAGTTAAAATACCAACAAAAAAGTATTGGGATAACTGTAACTATTAAAAGAGACTTAATAAACAAAATGTAAGTTAACTACTGCTCATCAACTGTTCCAAAATACCAGAATCCCTTAAACAGACCCTGGGACATGGAAATTTACTGTGTTGTCTTCTCACTGTTGCAGCAAAGAATTCAAACTTCTGGCTGAAGAAAGAGAGAGCGGGAGAGCTGTATCTAGCAGCTTAAACTTCAAAAACTCCATTTTCAATAACTGAAAGCAAAACAAAAACTTTGGGCCTGTGTGACTCCATCCACTCCTGCTTCTTTTGTCAAAAACCCAAAGCTATTTACTCAGCTTTCTGCAGAGTAGACACCTTGGCACCAGATTGGCAACATCCCTCTTTCAAAGAGCCAGAACTGAACAAACCCGTCTCAAGACACATCGCGCCACATTACACTCTGTACTTTTGATGTGCCTCCCCCTTTTTTTTATATATGTTCTGTACCTGATATATGCTTGCTTCTTTTCCTTTCTCAAACTCTAGATATCCCTGGACTTCTAGGGGTTCCCTAGACTTGCTGCCCTTGCCCTACACTTAGAAGAACATACTGGACCTGAATTCTTACTATAATACTTCTTTTATAAGACTCTCATTTTCCAAATGACGACTTCCCAGGTTACGTTTGGCAGATTCTGTTTGATGATATTGAAATCAGCCTTCCCTCCGTTCAGACTGCTGCACGGTCCATAATGATTTTGAAACATACAGAGCTATGGTCACTACCCTCAAAATGCTCACCCACTGAAACTTCAAACACTTGACTGGTTTCATTCCCTCAGATTAGATCCAACACTGCCCCATCTCTAGCAGGACTATTAACATTTTGCCACGAAAAGCTCTCCTAGTTGCACTTTAAAAATTCCATCCTGACTAATCCTTTCACACTAAGGCGATCACAGTTAATGTTAGTGAAGTTGAAGCCCCCTACCATTATAACCCCGTTTCTCACACAGCCTTCTATATTTTGCTGACTCTCCAGCATACATTACACATCCTTGTAGATCAAATATGTCTTAAAAATATTCCTATGCAGTCCGCCCTCAAGCTGCCTCTCAGTTTCCAGTGTCTTGGGAGTTACTTTCTATTTCACAAAGGTTGTCACCAATAAGAAAAAGAATTCTCAACATGCGTCTATTGATGGACTCTCACTTTATTATTACCATCAAGCCTAAAGTATACAACGTAACTATTGCTACGATTTATAATTCAATTCAAAACGTACACCATATATTGATGGGTGTCATATTGGTTCGCTCATTAAGTTTAACATTTATATAAACGTATGTAGTGTCTCTGTAAAGTTGCAACATTAAAATAAAAATCAATTATGCATAGTGGAATCTATTATTAACCCAATGAATGGTCTCCCTCATTCTGCTAGACAATGGAAGCTGGTATGTTACTGAGTTTCAACAACCCTTATCTAACATTGAGACTTTTGTTTCTGTTTTGTCTATTTAAATTTTGAGAACTCAAATAATTTGCAAGACTAACAATATAGTACTGAAAATTTGCTGGCAGCCAAACACTTTAGCCTAAATGAACTCTTGAACTTGATAACTTCCTGGAGTGAAACATCATAGCTCCAACCCAGTAGTATTAAATTCTAGAAATTACTGCATATCCAGACAACTATGAAATTTATATAGCAATAACCCAGATACATTCATTGAAAATATGGTCTAAAAATTAATTTGGTTCTACTTTTGATGTGGTTGCTTTGGAGAGGGTACAGAAACAGTTTACCAAGATGTTGCTTGGTTTGGTGGGTGTTAACAATGGAGAGAGATTGGACAAACTTAGTTTGTTTTCAGCTAAGCATTGAAGGAAGAAGGGTGACCTGATTGAAGTTTACTCAATTATGAAATGCAATGGATAGAATGGACAGTTGGACTCTTTTTCCCCAGAGTAGAAATATCAAATCACCAGGGGGCATAAGTTTAAAGTAAAAGGAGGAAAATTTAAAGGAGATGTGAGAGGCAAGTCTTTTTTTTTAAAAAAACAGAAGGTGGTAAGTACCTGGATGGATTGCCAGAGTAGGTGGTACAGGTGGATACAATAGTATTGTCTAAGAGACATCTTAACAGATATAGGAATAGACGGGAATAGAGGAACTAGGTAAAGGAAAAAGGTTTTTAGTTTAGAAAGGTTACATATGGCCTTGATGGCTGAAGGGCCTGTCCTTGTACTGTTCTGAAAGTCAGCTACAGTTAAGTATCAACTCTGAGGAAGACACAACCAACTGTAAATGCGATGAGTAATTGGTAGTTTAGTGAAAATACACTACCCGTGAGACTGGTTGGAACCCAAGGCCCCCCAGATTAATCGTAAAGCATGGGAATGCAACCACTAATTGATATAGTTTTAATCTTCCATTTATTCAATGCCCTTTATTCAATGTAAGATTTACTAACCTCGAATAGCGATGTGTTATTGATTACAATCTGAAAAAAGGTAAAGCATGTTTTTTTTTGTCACATCCCCTCACAAGGGCATGGACTCCATATAAGCCAAAATCCCCTTTTGGAGGAGAAGGAGATTCATGTGATGAAGAATGTCAATACAGGTAATGAGCCAAGGTGTTGCCTGTTTGGGAATTGCCATAGGATTTACACAGCACTGCTTCGGAATGCAATTATTTTTCTAAAACTTATAAATGTTTTTGATGAAGCTAACCTAATGAGAGAAGCTTTTGCTGAGATGATTGCTTTGTTTACAAGTTCTGAAATACCACATCTTCAAAGGCAGAAGATATTGCACACATAGGGCTGATTTAAAAATTCAGTGTCATCCAAACATGAAAACCCACATAAGAACCACAAAAAAAAATCAAGTTTATTGAACAGGTATATTTTGACAAATGCTACCTTTAGAGGTAACTAGTACAATGCAAATAAAAATCAGAAAACCTCTGGTACACTGCAAGCAATTTCCATCTACATTTTCTGAACATTGAAGACATTAGTCAGTCTTGACAGATTTACTGTTCATTCGGAAATATGTGGAGTCATTTTTTACAACATGTACAAAAAGATGGCACTTTCTCTTTCAGTAATCTTGTGTCTGATGATTCTAGATGAAGCTACACTGTCATGCTTTTTGACAAAGTATCGATATAAATATACATCAATAGGTACTTAGAGCCAGATTCGAGTCTAACTCAAGCACAGTAACATCATGTCTACTGGGAGGCAACCTCTCATCACTATCAAGCACTGGACTAACTTCACCCTCACATGAAAACTACCTTTTAAAAGCATCCAGGTTGTTCACTGTGTTAGTAAAATGCAGAATCTCTTTCTCACAATTTAACAATAAAGGTTCATCATGCAGTCGGCCAAGCTTTTCATATGCATTAATGAATGGCGGTTTATTCACTAAGCTCATTTATTAATCAAACAAGGATCACAGGCCACAGAACAGAGTCTGAGAACTGTGGGTCAATAACCTGATAAAAGATAGGCAGAATATTAATGCTAGAAGTCAGGAACATACAGAGTGTGCTGGAAATACTCAAAAAGTCTAGCAGTGCATAGGGAAAAAGAAATAGGATTAACATTTCCAGGTTGTCAGCCTGTTTTCAAACTGGGAGCCACATCAACAAGTTTGGAATAAAATGCAGAGTAAGGGAAAGAAGGGGAGCAAAGAATGAAAGAAAAGAAAATTATGAAAACACACAATGAATGATAAAAATGATGAAGAAGGACAATTTGGGGTTATTGTGGGGCAAGTAAAATAAAAGGTGGGAGAAGCTCTAAATAGCAAAGAACCATTACTAGCAACTACTGTATAATGACATGGAAACCACAGTTAAGATCACATATAGCAAGGCGTGGGAACAATCAGGTTAGGGCTAATAGGTGACAAGTAACATTCACACAACAAAATTGCCTGGCAATTAAGGCAGAATCAAACCAACTCACCTTGAACTTGAATGCAAGTACCATTACTGAATCCCCTTCCAAAAACATCCTGATGGCCACCAGACTGCGATTAGCAGTTGGGAGGGTAATTCACCTCCTGACTTCCCCAAACCTTACCAACATTAGATGATTCATCAAAAGTCATGACTGACCAGAGACAATAAGGAATAGGAACAGAAGTAGGTGGTTTGGTCCTTCAGGCCTGCTCTGGTGTTTAATAGGATCCTGGCTGATCTGGCATTCCTCGCACCCACTTTGCCACACTGCTCGATTTCCCAACTGATTAAGAATCAATATATTCATCTTGACCTTAAATAAACACAAGGATTGGTATGGTGTAAAGTGAGGACTCTTTCATAGTTCTAGTCATGAGGAGAAAGATTAATTGCAGAATGCCAGACAGGCACGATGAAAAGCATGGTCATCCACTCAGGTAACCTTAGCAGAGAGAAAACAGAAGACATAGTGGAAACATTGGAAGAGAAGGTGACTGCCAGATCAGATGTGATGGAGAAATTGGAGCAGGGCAAGGAAAGGCCAGATAAAGAAACAAAACTTCATGGGGCATGTGAAATTGAAGGAGGACTGGACTTGGAAGTAAAGAAAAGTTTTCGAAGTGATGGTGAATGCACTTGTCCCAAGTTAAAATGCTTCTGCTAATTATCGACCACCCCTCATGTAGGTAAAGGTGATCCACTCTTATTCATATTTTCATTAAAAATATAACCATTGATTTGATTGAAGTGAATTCTCACAACTTGCGGATACACTCCAACCACATTATTGACCTCCATGAGAGGGACACGCTCTGAAGCCGTGGGATATTTAATCACATTTGCTGTGAAGGGGAGTCGTTGGATTCTATCGTACGTGATAGGGAGAAGAAATGAGAATGAACAGATGGCTTAAATTTGAAATACTGCAAGAAAAACCAAACTACAGAAAAATACTTACACCTCAGCAGCTGGATTTTTGAAGTAAGAATTTTAAAAATAAAATAATAAATTCATGAATTTGGTAAAGTCTCAGCAGGATTTATCACACTGTAGTTACCACTCTTCTCTCAGTTAAGGCTGGTAGAGATATGTTATTGTAACATTTCTGATTCAAGTCATTTTTAAATCCAGCTTTTTAAAAGAAACTATATTGCGGTGTACTTTTACCTATAACGTCCGAGATGGAATGTTGATCCAAGACTTCTACCTATTGACTAATCCGGAATCTGCAATCCTATTCTGTGAAATAGAACTCCAGCCTCTGAGTAACATGCCTTATTGTAGCAATGGAATGCAATCAGTTTCTAAATTCATTATAGATTACATTGAAGAAGACCACCTATTCAGAATTTCATTGTGTGTAGTTTTGAGATTGCTTAAAATAGACCTCTCAATGGAATCACAGCAACACATTTACTTGATACACAGTATTAGAGTCATAGAGATGTGCAGCACGGAAAGAGACCCTTTGGTCTAACTCGTCCATGCCGATCAGATATCTCATGATTCACCTCCAACTACAGACAGAGATGGTGGGGATGGAATTTAACAATCATCAAATCCCTACAGTGTGGAAGCAGGCCATTTGGCCCATCAAGTCTACACCATTCCGCCAAAGAGCATCTCATCCCACCCCTCCACCCTATCCCTGTAATCTTGCACTTCCAATTGCTAATCCACCTAACTTGCACATCTCTGGACTGTGGGAGTCTTTTAAAATTAAAAGTAATTTAGTTCCTTTTTTTCATGTCTTGTGGCCTTATGATTTTTAATTGATGGTTTCTGAGAACCATGTCTTTTATTTCTGTGTGGATTGCCAGGAGAAAAATCTATTTTCTTTAGAAAGAAAATAGATTTATCAGAATGGCTGTACATTTTCACAGCAAGAAAATGTGCATCACTATGAGCTCTATTCTTTTAGTGGCTCTGAGTTCCTGCAACGTACAGGCGACCAAGAATCCTAGGAGCCGTTTACAAACTGAAGTTGACTGGTTCTCAGTTAACTAAGCAGATCATTCCTGATGAAGGGCTTATGCCCGAAAAGTCGAATTTCCAAGGGCCAGGCAAGCCAAAGTAGGATCATCTCAACTTCGGAATTGTGAAGCAAAGACCAAAGAACTGACTTGCCAGTTTTTCTCTACCTGTGCCAATAATCTCTCTTCTCCTATTTGTTTGTCTGTGTTTGTGCATTTATAGAAGGTGGTTAGAATTTTGATTAGCAATGTTATAAACCAACAGTTTACATCTGTTTACTTGTAGCTATATGCTAAGTCATGTTGCAGCTGTATAAAACTTTAGTTAGGCCACATTTGCAGTATTGTGTGCAATTCTGATTGCTACTCTGTAAGGAGGATGTGGAGACTTTGGCAAAAGAGGTTTATCAGGATGTTATTTGGATCGGAGGTTGGACAAACTTGGGTTGTTTTCACTAGAGCATTAGAGGCTGAGGGTCGACCCGATAGAAGTATGTAAAATTATGAAAGGCAGAAATTACAAAATTTGGGTAGTCAGGCTTTTTCCCAGGGGGGGCAAAATGTCATATACCAGGGGGCAAAGGTTGAAGATGCCAGGAGGAAGGTTTAAAAGGGACATGTCTGAGGCAAGTTACCGAGGGTGTTGGGTGCCTGGTAGCAGTGCCAGGGGAGGTACTAGAAGCAGCTACAATAGCAGTATTTAAAAGGCATTTAGACAGACATGAATGAACAGAGAATAGAGGGATACACACCAATGTGCAGGCAGATAGGATTAGTTTGGAATAGTGTCATGGTTGGGCTGAAGGGGGCCTGCTCCTGCTGCACTGTTCTATGTTCAAATTAATTTTTATAAATAATTTTTATTTAGAACAGAAATTGGTCTCTGCTTTCTCTCAACCTTGGTCTGAAATTGACAAATTGCGAGAGTGTATGTCTGTTTAAAAAGTTCATATCTTGCCTCAGCAAATAACAGGGCTTGAGTTTATGATGCACTAACCTATTATGACCCATTAAGATAAATACCAATCCTGAGGACAACTCATGGCGCAGAGAGGTTACATTTTAAAATGCAGAGAATGTCAATGACTACAGCAGCATTAGTTGCTTTTCCCGAACTGCACTGGAGAAGTTGGTGGGGAGGTGCCTTCTTGGTCTGCTGCAGTCCTTTTGGTGTAGGGACACCCACAATGCTGCCAGGAAAGGAACAATTCGACTTGGATCCAGTGACACTGAAAAAGCACTGAGATGGTTATCACATCAGAACGTGCATAACTTGGATTGGAACTTGCAGAGAATGGCGTTCTCAAATATCTTCATTTTCCAGGTGGTAGAAATCCAGGGTTTGGATGGTGCTGCCAAAGGAACCATCATGGTGAGTTACTGCAATAATTAGGAGAAAGTGAGGACTGCAGATGCTGGAGACCAGAGTTGAAAAAATGTGATGCTGGAAAAACACAGGCCAGACAGCATCCGAGGAGCAGAAGAATCAATGTTTCAGGCATAAGCCCATTCCTCGGATGCTGCCTGACATACTGCAATAATTAAACTAGGCAGCAGTAGCAGCAGTGTGTTGGTGGTAAAGGAACTGTATGATGAAGCCACATTGCCCCTTAGTGCAGGTTTGTGCACAGCAGCGAACTCAAATTGGAAATCAATCCTCAAATGGCATCAGCATCAACAGACCCTCAGGGTGGAAACAACTTAGAGAGAATGATAATTAAAAGGTAGTGTCAATCAGGCAAAATGATTTGTCCTGGATATTGTAAAGCTTCAGGAATGCTGCTGGAAATATACCTAACCTCTCCAGGAAAGTGGAAAGTATTCCATCAATTTCTTGATATATGTTGGTTGTGGATATGTTTGCCGAGCTGGGAAGTTGATTTGGAGGCTTTTTCTCCCCAGTCTAGGTGACACTACAGTGCTTTGGAGCCTCCTGTGAAGAGCTGCTGTACGGTGTCTTCTGAAATTTATTTAGTTCCATTCCCCCAGTTGCTCGTTCCCGTTGTTTGCTGTACTGGCCACTATCTTGGGTCTAGGTCTGTGTTGTCCTGGACAGCTGTATACACAGATGACCACAAATTTGACTCGGACAACACAACGACCATAGAACAAGCTAAACAGAGGACAGCCAGAGAATTTCTAGAGGCAAGGCACTCATCCACAGGCTCCATCAACAAACAGATAGACCTAGATCCAATATACCAACCACTACAAAGAACAACCAAACCCTGCAACCAGAAGAAGCAGAAACAGAACCAAATAAACTCCAGAAGACAGTGCTGCAACACTTCACAGGAGGGTCCAAAGGACTGAAAATGGACAGGGGACAAAACATCTGCAAATTAACTTCCCAGCTCAGCGAGCATACCCACAACCACAACAACTGACAACTGAGCTACAAATCTTTATGCAAACCTTATTCTTGATATATACTTGGCAGATGATAGGCAGGCTTTGGGGAGCCAGGGGTTATTCTCTGCATACTTCCTGGCTTCTGGTAGTCACACATGACTGCTCCAGTTCAGTTGCTAGTCCGTCAGTGGTACCCCCAGATCTTTATAGTGGGTGATTCAGCGATGACAATGTCATTGAACATTAAAGGGGCAATATCTAGATTGTCTCTCGCTGAAGATGATCATTTTGGCATTTCTAGTTGAAGATTGTTTGCAAATATTTCAGACTTACCTTTTGTAATGATGTGACCTGCTTCCCTTCAAAGAGAGTTAAAGACAACAGGATGAGAACATGCCACAACCCAAAGGAGGAGTCACGTTACCATACATCAAGAACATTTCTGAACTGACAGCCAGACTATTACGACCACTAGGACTCATAAACCAACTAGCACACAAACCAACAGCCACACTCAGACAACTCACCAGGACAAAGGACCCGATACCCAGCATGAGCAAAACCAACAAAATCCCATGCAAGGACAGCACAAAACACTACATAGGACAAACAGGAAGACAGCTAACTATCCGTATCCATGAATGCCAACTAGCCACGAAACGACACAACCAGCTATCCTTAGTAGCAACACACTCAGATGACAAACAACATGAGTTCGACTGGGACAACACTACTATTATAGGACAAGCCAAACAGAGAACAGCCAGGGAATTCCTGGAGGCATGGCACTCATCCATCGATTCAATCAACAAACACATCGACCTGGACCCAATATACCAACCACTGCAGCGGACAGCTGGAACTGACAACCGGAAGTGGCAGAGACAAACCACGATAAAATGCCGGAGGAAACAACACAGAAGCGCTTCACAGGAGGCTCCAAAGCACTGAGGATGTCACCTAGACAGGGGACGAAATGTCTGCAACACAAATTCCCAGCTCGGTGAACAGAACCACAACAACAACAGTTATTTATTCATCCTCAGTCACACATGGCAGGTTGTGGTAATGGAATTGCTTAGCTCTGTCTATCACTTGCTATCTTTGTTATTTTAGTCCAGTGTTGTAGTTTCACGACAAGGAGTGCTGATTTTTTTTTAGGTATACCTGGTGCTGCTCCTGGCATGCCCTCCTGCATCCTTCATTGAGGCAGAACGATCCCCTCGTTTGTTAGTGGTGACAGGGGGGGCAGATGTGCCTGGGTGTGAGGTTGCTGATTGCAAGTCCGCGTTAACTTTGCCCACTACCCCTAAACTTTAGTAGCCAAATTCAACTCTAAGTCCACTTACAAATTTGTTGATAACATCATTGTAGTGTGTCAGACCATGACAAGACAGAGCACACAAACGAGAGAGAGCACTTAGTAGCATGGTGTAAAGACAACAATCATTTCTTCAATGTCAGCAAAATGAAGGAGCGAGTCATCAATTTTAGGAAGAGGAGTGGAGGACACATCCTAGTATCAATGGTTCTGTGGTGGAGGTGATAGAGAGCTTCAAGTTCCTAGGAGTAAATATCACCAACGACCTATACTGATCCATCCACATCGACGCTATAGTCAAGAAAACACACCAATGCCTCCACTTCTTCAGAAGGCTAAAGGAAATTTGGCATGTCCACAATGCGCTTCCCAATTTTTATAGATGCACCATAGAAAGCTTTCTCTCTGGATGCATCACAGCTTGGTATGGCAACTGCTCTGCCCAAGTCTGTCAGAAATTGCAAACAGTTGTGAACACAGCCCAGTTCATCATGGAAACCAGCCTTCCTTCCATTGATTTCGTCTACACTTCCTATTGCCTTGGGAAAGCAGCCAACATAATCAATGACCCCTCCCACCCTGGTTATACTCTCTTCCACCAGAAAGTCAGAAAACACTTAACAGATTTAAGAACAGCTTCTTCCCTGCTGTTAGCAGATATTAGAGTTGATCTTTTTCTGCACCTTCTCTGTATCTGTAACATTATATTCTGCATTCTGTTCTATTACACTGATGTACTTATAAAGGCATGATTTGTCTGGTCAGTGAAAAGTATTGTCTTGCACACTATCTCAATGCATGTGACAATAAATCAAATCAAATCAATTCAATAATACTTCCTCTTAAAAGGTGAAAACCTCTGGATTTCTGTTTTATTCTACACACGGTTGAACTATCAAAGTTGCCGCCAGTTTCAACAGCATACTGATGGTGAATGCTGACAGTTTTGTTAAAATATCACAACACCAAGTTAGAGTCCAACAGGCTTATTTGGCAGTACTAGCTTTCAGAGCACTGCTCATTCATGAGATAACTGTTCACCTGATGAAGGAGCAGCACTCTGAAAGCTAGTACTTCCAAATACACCTGTTGGACTGTAACCTGGTATTGTGTTTTTTAAAAAAACTTTGTCCACCCCAGACCAACACGACACCTCCACATCATGACAGTTTTGCTGTCATTATTAATGCCAAGTAAAAGCTAAAAATGTTAAGAAGGGATTTGGCAAGTATCTGAAGCCAATATCTGTACAGATATTCAGGTAAGGGCAGAAAATTGGGCTTACAGCAGATTGTTCATGCAAAAGGTGGTACTGTGATAATTGTCATCTTGTTCATTTCTACTCCTATGATTTATTTATTAATTTCAAATGTGAGAATCCAAGTTCATCCATGTTAGAAAGAATAAGCTTTAAATCAATGAAGAACAAACATTGCTGTTAAGAAAAATATTCCTGAATGATTGCGGACAGATAGACCTGGGATGTTACTGATATAAACAGAGCAACTTTGGAACACCGAAGAATCATATCGGACTCAAAATGTGAATTCTGTTTCTCTCTCCACAGACCCTGCCAGACCTGTTGAGGTCTCCAGCACTTTGTTTTTGTATATGATTATCTGCTTTGCCATTGCATGCTGGATTCTCAGTAAGTGGGGGGTGGAGGAGTGATGGCCTGATAGCATTACCATTAGATTACTTGAGTCTCTGGATTAGTGAAGCTCTGGGACTTGCTTGGAATCCTGCCATGGAATTTGAATCAAGAATCGAATGATGACTATGAAACTATTGTCAATTATCGGAAAATCCCAGCTGGTTCACTCATTTTCTTTTAAGGAAGGAACCTGCCTTCCTTACCTGGTTTGTCCGATATGGGATCCCAAACCAACAGTAATGTGGTTGACTCTTCAAGTATCCCTCTAGGCTAAATCAAGAGCTTAAAAGATACAATCCTGAGGAGAGAGATACATGCTGAGTAGAGAAAAATTTCATGATCCAAAGGCTGACTTGACTGGCGGTCCAAGCAGTGAAAGAGTATTCTTCCAAAATCAGGAACATCAAGGGTAGGAATAAGACACAGGAAATACAGGAGACTAAACTCCACAGTCATCAAATGGCTGGATATAGGTGGCCATAGCAGTGGTGTAGAACTGGTAGCTGGAGAGCACCCTCAAAACAGTTCAAAGGGAATATGCTTCAAGCAAAATATCTGCCAGATAATGTGGAGGCAAGTACCTCACTCAACAAAATCACAGAATTTGTATCTAGTAAGAGAAAGCCAACTTTGATCTTGGAAGGCAGGGCAGGGAACACCTGTAAAGAGGCAGCAGAGACAACAAGTGCTGTCCCATATGATCCATGGAGACCTGACTGAACTAGACTTTATCATGGGTGATCAGGAACACGGCCCGTCTCCCATGGAAAGTACCAGTATAGAAAGAAGCTGGACAGGCCAATAGATTCAGTGGCAAAGAAGCAAAAAGGTTTGCAGAGGGAATCAAGGGTAATGGTTTTGTTCATATGTTTAGCTGGAAAAAGCTATAATTAGCCTATGATAATATCAGGTAAGCATTATTACAGTACAGAAATTGTTCAGTTGTTATGCAGGAGGAATAGAAATCATGATATACATGTAAAAGGTCACCACAACTATTGACAATGTAAAGATAACATGCTGCTAAGGGAGAGTGGGGTTAGATTTCCTCAGATCTTGGAGTCTGTTGGTAAAAATAATGTATGAATTTGGAGCAGGGTAGGACCACTGTTGGAGAAACGACTGTTGGAGGTGACCTAGCTCTATCTGGGCAAGTCAAATGGAACCATTCAAGAGCTTTCTCACAGAGCTGTGTGGAAAAAAAAGAGGTGTTGGAGAAAACTGACCAACCAAACTGAACACTACGGAAGGAAGACTAAACAAGTTGATGAATTACGATCACAGACAATAACTGTTTCAATGTTAAGTAGTGCTTAAACTAGACTGGAAGTTTCAGGAGAAATGAGAATGGAGTTATGGACAGTGACTTGTTTGAGGTTCTTCAAGAGAAAAAGGATGGCAGTTGGAGAAAGTAATTGAGACACAGTTTGTTTTTGGAAGATGACAGAATCATAAAGGAAAAAAGGAACAAGGAACAGTGTCTGGAAAGATATCCATTGCCAGTACAATCACCAAAATGTGGAGGGATAATTGGTGAGGAGATAATCAAAACAACAAGTGCCACTTGTGGAGAAGATAAACTTGGAGAGGAAGTGACGATGCAGTCTTAAGCAATAAAGGGGAAGGAATTTCTGACTACAAAAGGATCATTCTGCTAACTTTTGACTCATTGATGGGTTAAATTTGTGATAGAAAATCCCAAAAGTCACATTAAATGAAGTGATTGCCAGGGCCAAATGAAAAAAGATAAAATCCCTAGTCTCCATCTTCGCCAGTCTCTAGGGATTGTTGGGAGGATGGTTCAACTCTGGTGTGTGTTTTCCGAGATAACAATTCCAAAATACGATATGTAGATTCTACCACATGCACAGCAAGTGATAAAAAATTTGGCACTTGGAGTCACAGAGTCAAATGTCACAGAGGACGTCCTTCAGCCATGGAATTTATACCATCCCATCCAAACAAATCCCACGTTTCAGCACTAGCCCGTAACCTTGTAGTTTGTGTGTTCTCTCAGATTCTGCAACTGTTCCTCTGAATGCTCCTGTTGCATTTTCTGGACATATTAGTGGGCAGCACAGTAGTTAGCACTGCTGCCTCACAGCGCCAGAGACCTGGGTTCAATTCCCGCCTCAGACGACTGACTGTGTGGAGTTTGCACATTCTCCCTATGCCTGTGTGGGTTTCCTCCCACAGTCCAAAAATGTGCAGGTCAGATGAATTGGCTCTGCTAAATTGCCCGTAGTGTTAGGTGAAGGGCTAAATGTAGGGGAATGGGTCAGGGTGGGTTGCGCTTCGGCGGGTCGGTGTGGACTTGTTGGGCCGAAGGGCCTGTGTCCACACAGTAATCTAATTTAATCCAAAAAAATTTTGAGCCTTCTCCCATTTTGGTAGATCACAAAGCAAGGCCATATGAGTAAGCAAGGATATGTATGACCTTTTCAGGGATACTTTGAGGACATCTCTAAAACATTTCCTCTATGTTCCTGGGAATTTCTGCCTGCTACTAATTTCCAAGTAAACCAGCTGCCTCATGAGTTTAGTTTCAAACATGTCTCACCTATGGGACTGGTTTTAGTGCGACTGGCATCTCAATGTTGGGCAAATTGGCATTTGCAGTGCTGTCGGACTGCATTTCTTTCTCGCAGTTTTGGAGGAACTTTCAAAGCTTGTACTTTTACAGTGTATCGCGATAACTGACAAGTGTTTTAAACATATGGGAGTGTCTGGATCACAGTAACCCATTAAATCAGGACCATGATCTTGGAATTGAAATTCTGATTCAAATACTCCTTTCCATAATTGGTCAAAGGCTATGCTGGCATATTAGAGAGAATGATGAATTTTCTTGTCCATGTCCGACGACTTCAAGTGAAGTCTCTCAAGATGTATTGATTTTGATCAAAGTGGAACGAGGTACTGTATTGGGGCAGCTATTTGGAAATTGAAACGTATTTTTCCGGGGTTTCGTGAAAGACTTAACAATCCCCTCTTGAGCTCAGTTTCTAAGTGAAACATCGTCTGCATACTAAATCTCTACAGCTGAAGTTGCAGTGGCTTTGGCTTTGGGTAAAAGGTAGCATAGGCTGTACTGTTTCCTGCCTACACTGCTGTGAGGAAAATGGAGAAGAGGTTTGATGCAATGACACAGGCTTGTTTTTCATTAAAATAGGGTTGTGGTTCTTTGGTTGGGCGAGGTTCACAATGTGCCTGTCAGATGGAGTGGGCAGATGATGATGATAAAGTTCTGAGTTTAGCCAGATTTCAAGAGGATAACCCACAAGTGAGTCATCGACTTTTTGAAGTTAAAAAAGACCACAGAGGATGGTGCTGCTCCTTCGCACCCAATTCCAGACGAGCAGAATTTCAATGCCCAGACCATGGTCATGGTTTAATGGGTTACAGTGAGTCTGACACTCCTAGATGGTTTTTTAAAAACTGGCATCATGTATAGCAATGCACTGTAAAAGTACAAAAAACCATTGAAAGTTCCTCCAAATCTGCTGGAAATGAGAAGATCATGTCTCGGGTGCTTCTCAAAATAGAGAAAATGCACACATACTCTAAAAGACTTCAGAGACTGGGAGGGTGCAGTTAACACTCACCTTGCAATTATTTCCTTGGTTGGTGGCAGACAGCAGAAATCTATTTTACAGTTAGTAGTGTCAGATTGGTGACCCTTCATGAACATGGTCACAATCATAGTGACAAGAGGAGGAGATAGATAAACAGGATTTAAGTGCAGCTGATGAAACAAATTAGTGGGAGGTATTATAGTCAAACTACCCATTACAAGTAACCCAGCAACACTTCAAGTTTCAAACAGCATCTTATCTCTGCCAAAGGAATAAAATTAACTGACCTCCAAAACTAGAAATTTCAATTTTGGTATGCTAAGGATGAGACAGAGAAATCATGTGCTTGTGAACAGTATAATTTAATGAGCTGTTCCCATGGAATGACTATACAATATGTTCCCGCAACAGATGTGAAAAGGATTTTTAGACGAAAGTAGAAATCTGTAGAGTTAACAGCTTTGGATCAAAACACACTGCATAACATCCATGAACTGAAGCAGAGGCAGCCGTTATGTTGCTGCCCTGGTAAATTCTGTACACCTAAATGAATATTTCATCTGCAGGGATTCTACTTTCACTCTTGGCTCATCTTTAGGAAGATGCTACACTGAACATATTGTTTCTTGTTTCCTTGCTTGAGGAGTTAAAATGTTTCGCTTAATATGATTCTATTTTTTTAATTGTAATAACTGCACTTGCTTCTTTGAGCTTCACCACTAGAATTTAAAGTGGGAGTCCACCCTAATTGAAACACCATGCTGAAACTGTTGTTACCACTTGAATCGGTGACAGCATCACCTTCTTGAACTTCGAGTGAATAATGATCACAACTCATTGAGGAGTGTATTCTTGGCAATAAAAGATGATACAGGTTTGTCATTTGCGTTATTTTTAGGGACAAGCTAATGGAAGGTACAGGTGGGGGCAGGGGTTGGCAGAGTGTTGAATTGTTACTTCCAAAAAGGTCAACTGGTTTCAACAAGCATACAATTCCTCAGACATACCTCAGTATGGCTCTTGACTGGGAGATCAATTCATAAGAGCTGTGGGTTAACACAAAAATAAACTAATTAGCAAGCATTCTAAAAATAAAGATTACATAGCAGACAAACCATTAGAGTGGTTCACCACAACTATCTTTGCATTTGTAAATTCAGAGTTTACCAGCAGAAGTTTACCACACTTTATTGAAGGTAGGGCAGTTAATAATGTAACGTGAACCTGACACCCCAGCCTATTCCACCATCAGCCTGTTTTCACAAAGGGGACAGATCACTAGTTGACTGAATGGAGACAGGAAGGCACTTCACATAAATAAGGTGCTGCTAGAGAAGACTTTTATCAGGTATTTACAATATTAGCAAGGACACAAGGTCAGTCAAAAACCATGCCAATTCACCAAGTGTAATTAGGTGAGAAATCATTCAGCAGTCATGATGGATAAATGGTAGGTCTGTTAATGTATTTGCCACATGTCTTCTCAACCAAGCCCAGTTATCAGGTTTAATGACTCAACAGAGGGTAGTCCCAATTTGAATTGCTGCTGCTGGAGATCTCTCTCCCAGATCCAAAAAGGAGGCAGAACAAAAGCTGTCGGAGTAACAAGGGAGTGAAGGCCTCATCTGCGACTGAGATTTAGAATCGGTCTTCGCATCCAGTGAGGTGGCCCGGTGACGAGCTGGTTGCTACGTGCTGCAACTTTGCGGCAGTCAGGGTATTTCAGTGGCTAGAGAAAGGCCTTGGAGTCTGGACAGGAAGGACACATGGGATAAGGACATGCTGTTCACAGAAGGCTCTATAGGTGTACCAACAGAGGCTTAGCGTCGATGAATAGTCTAGGAATGCGTTTCCAGACCATGCCTATTTAGTTGGGTAATGACAGGATTAGTAAAATAAAGAGTCCAGCGACTTCTCCCCTTCACAACATTCAGAAGAGGAGTCACTGGACTCTAAATGCTAACTGTTTTCTGTCCACAATGCTGCCAGACCTCCTGAGATTCCCCAGTAATTTCTCTTTTAGTTTCAGATTTCCAGCACCATCTACAACATTTTGTTTTATTTTAGTGATGGAATTAAGTAGAATAATGGAACAGGAGATAAGGACACTGAGAAGTAGCAACAAACCAATGACTTACTTTAAAGGTGACATTGGCATGCCAATTCTTTGCCTACAGTTCTTTCCAAGGATTGTCTGCAGATCTAGGTGAGCTTTCCAGTCAGTAGCCAATCCCTGCATGGAGTGTAGCAGCAGACTGGCCTATCTATCAAATCCACAACAAGTCAGGCCCGTTTGGTTAGGAGGGCTATCAGCTGCAAGTCCAAGACTGAGTTTTTACCAGTGCAGCAGGCCATTGAAATCTCACATGTGGCCATCAAAACTCCCTCACAGTAACTAGGTGGCCTTATGAATGAAAGGGCTTTCACTCAATGTAGAGATTGTGCGTGAGCACCAGGAGGACTTCAGGTCGGTAGTCTGAGGTTTCCAGAAGTTTTCATTATTAATACATCCTCAGACAGACAGTCACAATCACCTCAACCTTTCAGGCCATGCTCATTACTAGATTCTGTGGGCAGGGGAGATATACTTAATCATGGCTTCTGACTCCTGTACGCAACTCTGATTCAGAGACAAAGAACAGACATAACCACTGCCACATGGCTATAACTGAGCAGTCTGCCAAAATCTTATAGATGGTATTCTGGTGCCTCAGTAGATTTGGGGAAGTCTTACAATACTTCTGTATGTTGTTTGCTTCACATTGTCCAACCCAGTGGTACAGAGGGAGGTCACTGTGTGAGCCATGTCTACAGAAGGAGAAAAAGTTACCTCAAAAAATATAATGGCGTCACTTGATTGAAGACAGTACAGAGGGATCGAACAATGAAAGACTGGCATGTCTGGTAGGGAGATTGGCAACTCTTTGATCAGCAGACTTTCATGAAGCACAAATGGAGAGGATGAAGAACCAAAAATCGGTCTTTCAGAGGCATGGGTTACTGATCGATTTTCAGGAGCCTTCATCATTTCCCCGTGATGGTAACTGAATGTGCAAAGGCCATCATAACAGGTGGTCTCAAGTATCTCAACTTTACAGATCAAACCTCACTGGATTTAATTTCTGTGTAATCAAGTGATGTTGTGAAATAATTTTATAACTCATTTCAATTCATACTTCAACATTTTTTTTCATCAGGCATTACACAAGTATGCCCCCCAAACTAATATACCCCAGTGAATACCTCCAGTGCTGGTCCACTTATTTAGTTTCCTTCTAGTAACTTGGATGGGTGCCCCCTGCACCTTGACTTGATGTGGAGATAGGCTGTTGCCTTCCTTGTTCTAGTCCATTAGATAGCTATGGAATGAATTCTTGATGTCCCTGAAACATACTGCATCCCTGCAAACTTTGGAGGACCTGCATCTATAGTGAAGATGTAGTCTGAAAGGAGCCATACCAGTTAAGGATAGCAGATTCCTTTCTGAAGAGTACAAGCATGGAGACAATTGAGGCTGGTTTCACAATCACCAGCACTGAGATTAGCTTTCAATTTCAGATTTCCTAATTGAATTTACGTTTTACCAACTATCATGCTGGGATTTGAACTAGTGTCCCCAAAACTAGAAACTGGTGGAAAAACTCAAAGTCAGGTGCATCTGTGGAGAGAAAGCAGAGTTAAGGTTCCGGGTCCAGTGACCTTTTCTCCAAAGTTCTCCAGCAATTGTTGATTTTATTTTTGATTTCCAGCATCTGAAGTTCTTCTGTTTTTAATTTGTCCCCAAAATTAGCCTGGTTTATGGATTACTAGTCGAGTGGGATTCCCACCTCTCCTGTGTTGCAGATGTGCATTTCCACCCAGTTTTGGGACTTCAATGTGAACAACCAAATTGTGATCAATTCATCAACTCTCTACCCAGGAGCTGGAAAATGACTTTGCATGATTTAATTCAATTTACTGGCTTTAAAGTTTAGGACACAAAATTGTTCACAATTTAACACATTCAGCTAATTGTTCATTTAGGTCATGGGAGTGGCTAGCATGCTAAATGAAAAGAAAATACAGTGATAAGAGAAGAAAGTGCTTCTCTTTGTATAAATTAAAGAAGCAGCCTTTTTACAAAAGATATAAAACACATGCTACACCTAATGCTAGAATACTTGATGTGGAATTGTGGTACATTAATTTGAAAAACCTGAAAAATTGCTACAAGTGAAAATTCCATTGCTTTTATCCAAGAAGCTACTTAACACTACCTGCAAGTCAATTAGTTGGACAAAGCTCTTCCACTATCACTATGAAGGTAAGATATACATTAAGTGAAACTAGTGGTTAAAATTTGATACTTAGGAGTTTGATTACAATACTTATAATATATAGGACATCTCCTACACTGGCCAACCAAACTTTAAAATTGGAGACAAAATCATAAAATGTATTAGATTCATTATCCCCACAATGCATCCTGACTGCTATATTACACACCAAGGCTAATTCCCATTTTATGCTGGTTTTCTATACTACAGCAATGGTTGACTCATTCTTTATACATTGTATTAAATACAAAGTTTAATCTAACATAATTCAAGAACTGGAGAATGCATGGTGCAAAAAAATAGTAATTTTGCCAATAGATTTATGCTTTTGCAGACATTTCATAACATGCTTCACTGTAGACTCTCAACTGCTCATGTAATTACCTGAGAAATTATTTTTCTAATTTTTTCTGATTCTCAAATCTCATTGTGTAAATGGCCAGTTTTCAGCTTGACTTGATATTTCCAAGGTCACAGAATTTCAGCAGCCACTGTTGTTATAAAGCATGTAAATATCTTGGACTGGCCTTAATAAATATCTTACTTAAAAGCACACATTATAGTTTAAATGGATTTCCAGTCTAAACGTCAATCATGTTTTTTGATTGTTTAAAAATGTTTGAGAAAAAAAATACTTCATTATTTTTCAATACATTTCATGAAATCGTTATTAAATTTCATATTTCCTTGCCACTTCTGACCTCTCTCCATTGTCAAAGTTTTTATTGCATTTGACTGACATGTTTGAAAAGCTACTAATTCAATCATATTAATTTTAAACCAGAGCCAAAAAAATCCAAAAACAAAACATTTGATTAGCAAAACTCACTGCATGAAAATAATACTTTCAGTACTCTGATCAACACCAGACAGGACCATATCCTGATTGCTGCACATGTCAAGGATCAAATTCTTTATCCATTTAACCTGCATGCTGACGATTTCCTGCAAGCTGCTCCAACTTCTGCCAATCACCTGCTGTGGGGTAATGTATGATAAACTAAACAGCAAGATTAAGTTTGAAAAGACGCAGTGACTATAAGGAAACATTTAAATTAACATTTTTAGCATGATGATTGTTTAATATTGGACAGATTTACTGGAATGCTGGGTATATTTTTGGTAAAAGTACTGCACAATTAAATTTCATTAAATACCATTGAATATTTAGGAGAAGAGATGAAAATTATGGGTGTGAGAAATTTATAAATATTAGAGGATGAATACACTGGATGAAGATCCCTAAATATTTTAATGATATTTGCTAAGACATTGGGAGCTTTAATGACAGCCCTCTCTATGTTAAATTAATTTTAAATGATTTTAAGATTGAATTAAATTTAATATAATTGCAACAAATTGCTGAAGATGTGAAGTCAACTTAGTGTTGGGGAAATTTATTTGCAGAATTTTGATCATGTTACTTCCAGGCTGCAAATATTTTACTTATTAAAACAGTTTTTAATCCCATTCCATATTATCACTTGGAAATATCTTCAAATACATCTTTTGTAAGGTACACAATCCAATTACTATTGTATAGGTGACAAAACTATGGCTTTTAGAGCTGGGTTTCTTCCTGTTTGTTTTTGAAGAGCCATGAGTACTAAGCTGTCATCTCCAAGCCAATAAAGTAAAAGCTTGTGAGGCCTTGTTTTTTTTTTAAGTTGGAATGATAGAAGCAGCCCGAATGGGTGGAGTCAGACTCCCACAGAAACAGGGTTTTAGTTTAGCATTCAACAACTGTTACAGTTTGGAAGTTGGCTGCAGAAGCTCTCCCTCTCTGTTTCTCTCTCTAGTTTCCTGACTTTGTCTTTGTCAAGGGCGTGTTCATGGAGTGTTATGATATTGGATCAGATGCTGTTTAGTAAAAATAATCTAGTATTCTGTTATGTTTTCCAATAGAGTTAGGCAGAGCATTTTTTTTCTTTCTTTTGTTTGTACTTTTTAAAAAATGTACTGTAAGAATAAAGTGAGTTTTGCTTAAAGCCAAATAGTGTAATCAATCAAATTACATCTGATACACTGCAATTTATGTAAGATAAATGTTAGGGTGTACGCAATCCCCTTGATATATTTCCAGGGGGTTTGATCTGGTCCATAACATATAGGCAACTTCAACAGCAGTGTCAGGCTGATAGCAATAACATGAATATTATGGAACCACCTGATGAAGGAGCGGCGCTCCAAAAGCTAGTGCTTCCAATTAAACCTGTTGTACTATAACCTATTGTGTGATTTTTAACTTTGTACACCCCAGTCCAACACCGGCATCTCCAAATCATGAATATTATGGCATCTACATAGACCTGTTGGAAGTGCTCAAGCTTAAATGGTACATGTGTGGATGCTTTTTCTCCAGTTTGGGTGACAGCATCCATTTCTGTGCTCCAGATAACAGCTTGCTGTAACAGAGCTTAGAGTAAAGAGTTTGTTTTGGAAGTCTTCTGTAAGGCAATTTACCTCAAAGCAGTTGTAGATACTAATCAATGCCTTGCTGCTGGATATGTGGCCTAGGAGAGGAAACTGATATTAAAGTGACTACCTGCCTTTATATTTGCAGGATTTTATACAGGCATTGCTGGTGGTATTTCTCTCAGGATTTGAGATTTTGTCCACATCTCCAATACATGCACAAGGTCAGGTAACATGATTGCTTGGTAGACCACGAGTTTGGTACTGGGTTTGAGGCAAAGAATGTTTTCTATTGTGGCATTTTGGTGGGGATTCTATGTGCACCTGTAATCACGTTGGTTGTCCACTATCAGGAGGGAAAATCCCATGTTGGGCTGGGGTTGTGTTGAGGTGGTGGCAAATAGCATGCTGTGGGATGAGAATAAGGGCACTTACATTGAGAATTTTCTCAACTGAGATTCACCTCATGTTGCTCCTAACAACAAGCACCGATTGACTCCCTGACCCTGTTGAGCGCCACTCCATTCTTACTCTGAACAGTAGGTCCTCATGTACTTGGACTGTAGATGGTCATGACTGCACTGTAGTATCCAAAATTAAAACTCTCACAATACCATGTTATAGTCCAACAGCTTTATTTGAAAGTATAAGGTTTCGGAGCACTCCAACAGTATTTACAAATAAACTGTTGGATTATAATCTGGCGTTGTGTGATTTTTTAACTTTGTCCACCCCAGTCCAACACCAGCACCCCCTCATCCTGAAGTATCCAAGCATGTCATGGCTGTCAGTGAGTTGCAACGTTTCCTGCATTTTTTCCAATTTTTTTTTCTTTAACCATGGGCTTTCATTAGAGCTTGGTCTTCATTTTTCTGTCAACGTATTTCTTTCCTTCACAGTTTGGTCATGCTTCCAATTCAGGAACACCTTTCAACTGTGATTACACAGCTCCTGGTCTCCTGGTTATTCTCATCAAACCAGCTTCTTTGTACAGAAACCTAGAGTCTCTTTGCAAGTGCTGCTTTTAGTGGATTTAAGGGCAAACCAGATGCTTTGGACATTCTGCAGTCCTGCTCATTGTGCATCATCAGATTGGGCGTGAGGCACTGACTGTGTAGGTCTTTCTTCACACAGTCCTCAAGCCCATCAGCTTTGAATTTTCTGGCATCACTGCTACTTTTGGCCTAAGGAGATGGAGAAAGTTTGGCATAACATCGAGGGCCGAAGGGCCTGTACTGCGCTGTAATGTTCTACATTCTATAAAGTAGACCAGATGGTCAGTCCAGTCATTAGCTTTTGTCATAACATGGTGATGTGAAGAGGTTTGCAGTCCCATGCTCAGATCATGATGTAGTTAATCGGCTGCCAATGTCTCCGGTGAGTGTGCTGTCATGTCTTCTTGCACTTGTCCTCCTTATGAAAGGATTGTTCGTTTTGACCAGACTATACTCTGGGCATTTCATCGGGGGGAGCATTACAATGGTTTTTGGTTTCCCAATGCCTTCATTGCCAATCACTGCTTTGCAGAGGTCAGTTTTTCTCACAACTTTGACGTTGAAGTCACCAAGAATCAGCTTGGGACATGGGTCAATGACTGATAAAGGCTGCAACAGAATTTCTCTTTGGCCTCATGCATTGCTTCTAGGGTCAATCGGCAAATACTACTAACTGTGGTTCTGGGTTAGGATGGGTCAAAGGGTCACAAGGCATTTCTTTATTCAAAAGTGGAGCTCACTGAGGTGGTCACCTGGGTTTTTTTTAATGGCAAAACCAATCAGAGAGTTGGTATTTTCCTGCCCACTGTCTCGAATTCAGAGCCATGGCATCAAAACACTGGAGATCACTGGTATGACAGCAGTGCAATGTTCAGGTCTGTTGCTGCTAGGGTTGCTAATGAAGCTCTTGATGTTCCAGGTCTCAATTCATTTTGATAGGATGGGTGATGTCAATGTGTGGGTCCTTTAATATCATTGCACACTATATACCTACTATAATTCACATCATAGGATACGTATCTTCATATTTTACAGTATGTAATAACTTACAGCATGAGAACTCATTCTAAAACATTGCATGAGGAGGAGCTACTTTGGAGACCACAGAAACCATAATCACTGGTCTGAGATTGAATGCAAAAACTTTTCACTGCAACACAAATAAGCTATCTTAAGTAGCTGGGTCAACATTATATACTGAAACAATTGATCACTTGTCTCCCCTCATCACCCAAGACTTTGAACATATTGTAGCCGCGTAAAATCCAAAAATGTGCAGGTTAGGTGAATTGGCCATGCTAAATTGCCCGTAGTGTTAGGTGAAGGGGTAAATGTAGGGGAATGGGAATGGGTCTGGGTGAGTTGCGCTTTGGCCGGTCGGTGTGAATTTGTTGGGCCAAAGGGCCAGTTTCCACACTGTAAGTAATCTAATCTAATCTAAAACTAATCTAAAATTCCCTCAGTCACTAATTAGCCCAAACCACAAAGGAATGCATTGTGACTTGTGAAAAATCCATTATGAAGTAGATCTGCATGTGTGATGTGCATTAGTAGTTGCAATTAAACAAACGTGTCACACATTTCGAAGCCACTGCAGAACACCACAGTGCAAAATATGGTTTCATTCAATGCACAGGTTCATCAATTGGTTTTATGTGATTATCACTACCCAGATAAATTACAGTTATGTATCCACCTGCCTGCTTGGTAAGCATTGACTATGAAAATCATAAGTTATGCAGTAAGAGCAAATATAATATCTGACTGATGCAGCTGTCTAATAACATTAAACAAATAGGATTATAGAATGTAATGAACTGAAACTAAAGTGATTTTCCATACCATAATAGTCGCTGAAGGAAGCAAACTGTTTCCCTAGAGATCCCTTGGAATAGTTCAAACATCTGGTTGAAGCACAGCATAATAATTTTCCAAACTCACTGCAGAAGATGATTCGCTCACGAATTTTCTTTGACTAATGAGCATGAACTCTGTTTTTCCCCACTCCACATGAACTTCCTAATACAATACTTGCTTAATCACTTTCCCACACAACTGCACGTGGAGAAGCTGCAAATCAGAAAGGCTCTATGGATACTGACAAACATCTAAGTGAGAAGCCTTTGCATTAAGATTCAAGCAATAATCTGTGACTGCTCATTGTCAGGTTTTAATTGCCTTTGATGCCTTCAGGAACAGTCTTCCTCACACAATATAAGTAAAAGTGCTGAACCATCCACAGTTCATTTTCAAAACTCTCACAATCATCCCAAAATAACACAAGTGTTTGTTGTACCAAGACATCTGACATGTTCAGGCTATAGCAATAATTTATATGTATTCCACAATGTAAATGCAAATCAATTTTACATTCTGGAAGGATCTACCAACATTGTGACTGTTAACAATTCAGTGACATTTTCAACTGATGTACTGGCTCTCTTATTGTACTATATTTAAATTATTAAGAGATAGTGCAGCAGTTGTTTGTTTGTGGGGGGGGGTGGGAAGAGAGGGGTGGTTGGGGGCACATGGGGTGCAATTTGCAGGTTGGTGGTCAAAGGATGTGCTGGAAATGGTTCTGGGTGGGTTACTCTTCGGAGGGGTCAGTGTGGACTGGTTGGGCCAAAGGGCCTGTTTCCACACTGTACGGAATCTAATCTAAAATGTGGCAGGGAGAGATGGAGCATAAACAGTAAATGGAGAAGGTTAATAAAGTTAACTTTGTAGACCAAGTGCAATTCACAAAAGATGAGTAACCTTGCAATAATATGATGTAATTGTTGTGTTGCTTCCACAGAGAGCCACTGGGGTGTACAACTGAGTGGGTCCTGGTAACGACAGGGGAAAAATTGTGCATGCCCACCGAGGAAATGAGTATGTCAGACAAATGACTGATGTACAGTGAGGGACTGACTGGATTCTTAATTTGTGTGTCATCAGCAAAAGATAGATCAAACATCCAAAACTGGGGGGGGGGAGAAATCAAGGGATAGAGAGAAAATAAATGAGTGTGAGAGAGTGAGAGAGAGAGAGAGAGAGAGAGAGAGAGAGAGTGAGTGAGAGTGAGAGAGAGAGTGAGAGAGAGAGTGAGAGAGAGAGTGAGAGTGAGAGTGAGAGAGAGAGTGAGAGAGAGAGTGAGAGAGAGAGTGAGAGAGAGAGAGAGAGAGAGAGAGAGAGAGAGAGAGAGAGAGTGAGAGAGAGAGTGAGAGAGAGAGAGAGAGTGAGAGAGAGAGTGAGAGAGAGAGTGAGAGAGAGAGTGAGAGAGAGAGTGAGAGAGAGAGTGAGAGTGTGTGTGTGTGTGTGTGTGTGTGTGTGTGTGTGTGAGAGAGAGAGAGAGTGAGAGAGTGAGAGGGAAGAGAGTGAGAGAGAAGGAAGAGAGTGAGAGAGAAGGAAGAGAGTGAGAGAGAAGGAAGAGAGTGAGAGAGAAGGAAGAGAATGAGAGAGAAGGAAGAGAATGAGAGAGAAGGAAGAGAGTGAGAGAGAAAGAATGAAGAGAGAGAGAAAGAAAGAAGGAAGAGCGAGAAAGAAGGAAGAGTGAGAAAGAAAGAAAGAAAAAAGAGTGAGAGTGAGAGAGAGTGAAAAAGACAGCGACAGAGAGACAGCGACAGAGTCACGCAAATGCAAAGTACTGCAGATTTTCGAAAAGGGAAATAAACACCGAAAGTGCTGGTGTAACTCAGGTGTAGCAGTATCTGTGAAGGAAGAAAGGATTAATATGTTTTGAGTCCAATATAACTTTTCTTCAGAGGTAAGAAGTGGAAAAGTGATGTAATTTTTTTGTAAACAGATGCTGGATGAAAACGATAGGGAATAAAAAGGAAGAATGAGGGACACTACAGATTCTGGGTATCATAGAACAAAATATGAAGAGTGTGTTTCAGGAGAAGAGAGTTAGGTCCAGGATAAGTGTTAATACTTCAGAAGAGTCATTGGACTTAAAACAGTAACTTCATTTCTTTCTCCGTGGATGCTGCCAGCCTGAGATTCTCTGTATACTTTCTATTTTATTTCAGATCTCTCTCAGGTACAGTACTTCACTTTTATTAAGTTAAAAAAATCACACAACACCAGGTTATAGTCCAACAGGTTTAATTGGAAGCACTAGCTTTCGGAGCGCTGCTCCTTCATCAGATGGTTGTCAAAGACTAAAAGAAATGCTGGTAAATTGCAACTTCACTTGGAAGGAGTCTTTGACATACTGCACGATGAGGAGGGAGGAGGAAAAGGATAAGCGATATGCCTCCTGAGATTGCATGGGAAGGTGCTGTGGGTCAATCATAAAAGATAGGAGCAGAAACAGGCCATTCAGCCCATGGAGTCTACTTCACCATTCAATGAGATCACTGTAATCTGACAGTTGTCAGCTCTGCTTCATTGCTTTTCTCCATAACCCTCGATTCCCTTAATCATTAAAAACCTGTCTATCTCAGTCTTGTTAATATACATCATAATCCAGCCTCAGCAGCCCTCTGTGATAATGAACTCCAGCAGACTGACTGCTCTCAGAAAAATTCTCACCTGTCACTCTGGTTCGAGACTCTCCCACAAGGGAACAACCTCTCCGCATCTGCCTGATCAGCCCTATTAAGAATCCTAAGTTTCAATATGATCTCCTCTCATTCTTCTAAACTCACCGAGTACAAGCCCAAGCTACTCAACCTCTCATAAGAAAAACCCTCCATACTCTGAGTCAATGTAGTGAACGTGTTGTGGACTGTCTCCAATGCCAGTATCTTTTCTACAACAGGATCAATAGTGTTAACGGTATTCTAGGTGTGGTCTAATTATTGTCTTGTAAAGTTTTAGCACTCCCTCTCTATTTTAATAGTCCATTCATTTTGAAAGAAAGGTCAACAGCCCATCTGCCTTCCTTATTACCTAGAAGGAAGTGAGGACTGCAGATGCTGGAGATCAGAGTCAAAACGTATGGCGCTGGAAAAGCACAGCCAGTCAGGCAGCATCCGAGGAGCAGGAGAATCAATATTGTGAACATACGCTCTTCATCATGACTTCCTTATTACCTGTTGAGCCAGATACTAGCTTTTCATGACTCATGCACAAGGATTGACAAAAACCTCTGTGCTGCAGCCTCCTGCACTCTATTTGAATAACAAATCACTTCTATTCTTTCTGTCAAAGCACATTACTTCATGTTTTCCAACACTATTATATTTGTCAGGTTTTGTCAACTCACTTAACCAGTCTTAAACCCCATGTTACACATTGTATCATCCTCACCACATACCTTCCCACCTATTTTTCTGATGACTGTAAACTTGGCCAAAGAACACTGACTTTCCTCATCCAAGTCATTAATACATATTGCAAATAACTAGCCCCAGCACTGATCCCTGTGGCTATCCCGTTAGTTACAGGTTGCCACTTTATCCCGATATTTTTTTCTATTAATTAGCCAAAACTGTATCAATGCCAATCTACTATCCTAATACCAACGGGCTTTTATCTTATTTAATAGTTTTATGTGTGAAACCTTATTGAACACCTTTTAGAAATCCAAATATGTTATATCTACTGGGTCCCTTTTATCTAACCTACATTATCCCTCCTCACAAGGACTGTTAAAAAATTGTTAGTCATGTTTTTCCCTTCGTGAAGCCACGCTAACTCTGCTTGACCACATTACATATTTTAAATGCTTTCCTATTCCATCCTTTATAATAGACACCAACATTTTGCCAACAACAGATGTTAAACTAACCCCAACCTGTTTTGTCTCCCCCAGCTTTTTTGAATAAGAGGCTAATTTCTAATCTTCTGGGAATATTCCAGAATCTAGTTTTCCAGAAGGTTACTACCGGTGTATCCACTATCTCTGGACCTTATTTCCTTTAAAATCCTAAGATGTAAGCCCTCAGTTCCAGGGAACTTAACAACATTTAACTCCATTAGGTATCTTAATACTACTTTCTAGTTATAGTTATTGTGTTCATTTCCTCCCTGCTTTAGATGCTTCATTATTTAGTATTGATGTGTGTCTTTACAGGACACCTAGCTAAGGGCAGCAATAGCCGGGAGGCGGAATACAGTATCTGGGAAGCTGCAGGAACACTGCAGGGATCTTCAGTGTGGCACTGGTTGACGTCAGAAGGTGAGAAAGGCTCCAGGTTTGTGAGTACTGGGCACCTGACAATTACGCTTTCTTATCCTGTGGATTTAGAGCAGCAGGAGCTTAGTTATAAAGTTAACATTTTCATAACCTTAGTGACAGAGTAGGAAGTCTAACAAAATAAATCTAATAACTTCTAGGCTAAGGCATTGATCGTAAATTTAGGAGATGTTAGGAGAGGCTAGCCAAGTAGAATGTGTAACGTGTCATATGTGGGGAGTCCTGGACACTGCCAATGTCCTAGATGGCCACAGGTATAGGAAGTACTCCCAAGAGCAGAGGCTGGAGGTCAGAGTATTGGAGCTCAAGCAGTGGTTAAAGACATGAGGCTGAGAATTACGTGGATAGCACATTTAGAGAGGCAGTCATGGTTGATGGATAGCTCAAGAATTGGTGCAAGGGGGAGGGCTTTAGATTCTTGGATCACTGGGACTGTTTCTGGGGCAGGCGGACCATGTACAAATAGGATGGCCTGTACCTGAACCATGCTGGGATCTACATCCTTGCAGTTGGTTTCAATGTGTTGTTGGGAGGAGTTTAAAGTCATCTGGGAGGAGTTTAAAGAAACAGACACAATGCTACAGCAAAGGAGGCAAGTCACAGTGAGTTCAGCTATGCAGAGTATCAAGACAATAAGACAAGGCTGGATGGTCTTTAATGTTAGGAGTGTAATAGGTAAGATTGATGAATGAATGGATAGCATGGATTAAAACATAGAACTACGTTCCTATTGCAATCACAGAAACATGGTTGAGGGAAGGGCTGGACTGGCAACTCAATATTCCATGATATAGGATCTTTAGGTGAGATAGAGAAGTGTGTAAAAAGGTTGGTGGTGTAGCACTTTTAATTCAAGCATCAATTACTGCAATGAAGAGAAATGATATCTTGGAAGTCCCCATGCGAAAGGACTTGTGAATAGGACGAGTGAATTCTAAGATATTTTATAAATACAAGTCATTCTGCGATAACGTGCACTTTGTTAACACGATTGATGAATTGGGGACACTGTTTCTAAAGCACAAACTTCTAAAACATGTGTTGGCTGTAACATGATTATATCGGCAACACTTTAAGCTTTGTTTGTAAAGTGTGATTTTTCTATAATGCAGGTTTGCATAATAACACAACCGTTGCGGTATAGAAGAACTACCTGTACATTAAAGGAAAGAGATTAACCAGGGAAAGAGAAAGGACCATTCGGGACAAGGGGGCAATCTGTGAGTGAAGTTGCAAGATATTGAAAAAGGGTGTTGAATGAATATTTCACTTCAGTCTTCACTCTGGAAAAAGAGAACGAAGATACAGTATTCAGGAAAAGGGACTTTGGGGAACTTGCACAGTCTGACATAGGAAATGGGGAGGTATTGAGGGGTTTTTTGGGCTTAAAAACACAAAAGTCCCATGGCCCAGATGAATTGCATCTGCTGTGGGAGGCAAGGCAGGAAATTGCAAGGGCAATGACAAATTTTTAATTCCTCTCTGGCCACAGGATAAGTGCAGAGGACTGGAGAATGGCAAATGTGGTTCCATTTTTCAAGAAGGGGAGTAATGATGAACCAGGAAATTATAAACTAGTGAGTTTCACGTCAGAGGTAAGGAAACTATTGGAAAACATTCTGAAGGACAGAATTAATACCCACTTGGAAAGGCACAGGTTAATCAGGGATATTCAGCATGGCCTTGTCAGAGGGAGATAATGTCTAACTAATTTGTTAGAATTTTCAAAAAATGTGATGAAGTGTGTGGATGAAGAAAGTTCAGTTGGTGTATTTTCTATTGATTTTAGCAAAGCTTTTGACAAGATCTCACATATGAGACTGATTGAAATGGTTAAAGCACATGGAATGGAGGGAAACTTGGCGTGATGGATCAAAAACATGTTTAGTAAAGGACACAAAGGGTAGTGGTAGAAGCCTGTTTGAATGACTAGAGGCTGGTGTCTAGCAGTGCACCACAAGGATCAGTAGTGGGACTCTTCTTGTTTGTTGTATACATAAATGATGTAGATGAAAATGGGGGTGGGGGGGGGGGGTGGGGGGGACAGAATAGTGTTAAGCAAATTTGTAGATAATACCAGGATTGGTAGAGTTGTTAGTAGCAAAGAAAATGATTGTAGGTTGCAGGTAGATATAGATTGGCTGGTCAGGTGGGCAGACCAGTAGTAGATGGTATTTAACCCTGATAAGTACGAAGTGATGCACTTTGGAAGAAGAAACAAGAGGAGGGAGTATTTAATGAATGGCAGGACACTGGGTAACTTTAAGGAACAGAGGGGTTTTGAGACAATTATCCACCAAACCTTGAAATCAGAGCAAGTAAATGAAATAGTTAAGGAGGAATAGGAGACAGTTGTTTTCATCAGTCGTGGCATAGAGTCTAGGAGCAAGGAGGTAATGTTGGAGTTAAACAGAGCATTGATGAGATCACAGCTGCAGTACTGTGTGCAGTTCTGGTCACCTCACTACAGGAAGGATGTGATAGCACTAGAGGGGGTACAGAGGAGGTTCACCATGGTGTTGCCAGGGATGGAGAAATTGAGATGAGGTTAGACTAGATAGGCTTGGATTGTTCTCTTTAGAGCAGAGAAGACTGAGGGGTGACATGGTTGAGGTGTATAAGATTATGAGAGGTACGGACAGAGTGAATAGAGAACAGAGTGAATAGGCTAGTCCCTTGGCTGAGGGGTTAATCACAAGGGGGGATAGTTTTGGGGTAAGGGGCAGGAGATTCAGAGGGGATGAGAGTGTATCCCATGATGTTGAGAGAAATCAGGGTGAAATTTCCAGGGCCACTAGCAGAAATATTTGCATCATCTATGACCATGGGTGAGGTGCTGGAGGACTGGAAAGTGGCTACTGTAGTGCCTTTATTTCAGAAAGATTGGTCAGGAGAAGCCTGGGAACTACAGATCTGTAAATCTGACATTAGTGGTGGGTAAGTTGTTGGAAGTGATTCTGAAAGATAGGATTTGCATGCATTTGGAGAGGCAAGGAACAATTAGGGATAGTCAGCATGATTTTGTGCATAGGAAATCGTGCCTCTCAAACTTGGTTGAGTTTTTTTGAGGAAGTAACCAAAAAGATTGATCAGGGCAGAGCAGTTGTTTACTTGGACTTTGCTAAAACCTTTGATAAGGTTCTGCATGGCAGACTAATTAGTGAAGTTGGATCACATTGGATTCAGGGTGAGCTTGTCAATTAGATATAAAATTGGCTTTATGGTAGGAGACAGAGGGTGGAGGTTGTTTTTCGGACTGCAGGCCTGTGACCAGTGATTTGCCACAAGAATTCTTCCTGCATACACTTTTTAGCAGAACCTATCCTGGGGAACCTTTACAGATCAAAAAGTCCAAATTCAGCTACACCCTCTTATGAGAAGCAGCTGGTTCAGTTACCACTGAACGTGTTGAAAGGCTTGGGCCCAAGTTTGACAGGACAAAATTGGTCGAGAAAGATTTACCTAGATAGGCTTAACAGGTTTCCTTTAGAAAATGGCGTCCTGGAGGCTTTTCAAGAAGGTCAAGGAACTATCAAAGGTGCCAAGGCCACGTTGCATGCTGACCAGGAAGCAATTCAATGATTCTGCAGGCCCGCCCAGTGTCATTTGCCTTATGGGCAAAAATAGAGGCAGTAATCAGGAGGCTGGAGAGAAAAGGAATAATCAAACTAGTCCAGTTTGTGGAATGGGCAACACCGGTTGTACTGATTGTGAAGCCCGACAGGTCAGTTCGCCTCAGTGGAGATTTTAAACAAGTGGTAAACTGCTTTTCACGTCTAGATAAATGCCTCGCATGGAGGATATATATGCAGAGCTGGCAGGGGGCTGTCCTTCCCAAAGCTGGACACGAGCTATGTGTACCTGCAATCGTAATTCGATGAGGATCCCCAAACGCCTGCTACAATTAATAGCCAATAAAAGTTTGTACCAATATACAAGACTGCATTTGGAGTATCGTCAGTCTGTGCATTTTTTCAGTGGACGATGGAGAACATTTTACAAAGTCTACTCGAGGCTGCCATTTAGCTAGGTGACATGCTAATAACAAGGAAGACCAATTAGGAGCACTTAAGAATTTGGACATTGTCCTTAGAAGTTTCCCCAAGTGGGTGTATTAGGGAAATATTTGTGGTCCAGGCATCCCAGGTGACCTACCAAGAGTCAACAAGAACGGGCTACACCCGCTGGAAGATAAAGTGAGGGCAATCTAAGGTGCCCTGGCTCCATGTCTGTACTGGAGCTTACGTCGTTTCTTGGGCTGGTGAATTATTATGGAAAGTTCCTACATAACCTGGCCTCTATCCTGGCACCTTAGCATCAACTCTTTGAAGAGGGTCAGCCTTGGAAATGGTCGCAAAGCCAAGCTATCGCTTTCAGGGAAGTGAAGAAACAGCTTTCATCCACTAAGGAGCTGGCACACGATGATCCCAAGTAAGATCCGATGCTGACATGCAATGCCTCCCCATATGGCATCGGGGTAGAATTAACTCAGCGGTGGCTGACTGGAGGGGATCACCTAATAGCATACGAAGTCAGGACTTTTGGCTAATGCAGAACATAAAATGTGCCCAGATAGTGATGGAAGATTTGGCAGTCATATTTGGAATCGGGACGTTTCATCAATATCTTTACAGACATAAATTTGTACTAATAAACAGACCATAAACACTTGCTAGGTCTGTTTAAAGAGGACAAGACAGTGCCTCCCATAGCTTCGGGCTGAATTCAGCAGTGAGTTCCAACTGTGTATAATTAGAAGTTGGAACACCGTCCAGGAGGCTAAGTAGCAAATGCTGCCTCCCACCAGCAGATACACCAATGGTGGTACTGTTACTTGAAAAGTCTGTAATGGTTTTAAATTTTTCAGACACACCTGATAATACCACACTTTGGAGACAGAAATGTCCTATTCTAGTAAAACTGAAACAGCTGGTAATGATGTGGGAAAGCGAAGGGCCAACCAGAATTGAAACCTTTTGGACTCAGAGAGACTGGAACACAGTACAAAGAACAATACAGCACAGGAACAGGCCCTTCAGTCCTCCAAGAGTATGCCGACACATCTTGCCGTTCCATGTTAAAATTGTCTTCACTTGCAGGATCCGTATCCTTCCAATTCATGTATTCTTCCAAGTGCTTCTTGAATACTGCTATTATGTCTGCTGCCGCCATCTCCTCTGGCATTGCGTTCCAGGCACTCATCACCCTGTGTGCAAAACTTCCTCCCCTGCACGTTTGAACATCTGTCCCCTAGTAATTGACCTCTCTATCTTGGGGAAAAAGTCTCATACTTTCCACTCTATCCATGCCATTCACATTATCACAAACTTCTAATAGGTTGCCCCGCCACTTCATTTGTTCCCATGAGAACAAACCCAGTCTATCCAAACTTTCTTCATAGCTAAAATCCCTCATACCAGGCAAGATCCTGGTCAACATTTTCTATACCCTCTCCAAAACATCCACGTCATTCTGGTAGTGTGGTGACCAGAACTATACACAATATTCCAGGCGCAGCCTAACTAAAGTTCTATAAAGCTGCAGCATAATCTATCTATCTATCTATCTATCCTTATACTCAATGCCCCATCGAACGAAGGCAAGAATACCATAGACCTTTTTTACTACCTTATCTACCTGCACTGTCACCAGTGATCTATGGACCTGCACACCCAAATCTATCTGCATATCCATATCCCTAACGCTTCTGCCATTAACTGTATAATTTCCACCTGTATTTGACCTTCCAAAATGAAATACCTCATATTTGTCTGGATTAAACGCCATATGTAATTTTTCTACCCATGCCTCCAACTGATCTAGAGCTTGTTGTATCCTCTGACAATCCTCCTCACTTTGGATTGTCCGCAAACTTACTAATTAGACCAGCAACCTTTTCCTCCAAACCATTTATGTAGATCAGGAATGGCAGAAGTCCCAACACTGATCTCTGTGGAACACCACTAGTCACAACCCTCCATTCCAAAAAGCATCCTTCCACTGCTACCCTCTGTCTCCTGTGACTAAGCCAGTTCTGTATCTGCCAGCTCACCCCTGATGCCACGTGATCGCACCTTATGTGCGGTCTTCCGTGAGGGATCTTGTCAAACTTATGATCAAGTCCATGTAGACAGCATCAACGGCTTTTCTGTCAATTATCTTTGTCCCCTCCTCAAAAAATTTGATCAAGTTACTGGATGTTTAGTGGTAGAGGACAGCATATTATTTTTGGGAAGCAAGTTTGATCGTCCCAAGCAAAGGTGTGCTGCCAGATACTGTGTCCATCAGGATCATCCAGGGATTCCCAAAATGAAGATGTTGGCAAGAAGTTATGTCTGGGGCTAGGATTGGATATAAGCATAGCTGCATTAGTGGGGCAGTGCTCAGAGTGCCAACAAAGACAAACACTACCTCCAGCAGCTCTCCACATTTCTGGGAAAGGCCAGGTGAACCTTGGACTCAGTCACACGTTGGCTGTGCAGGTCCTTTTTGAGCTCAATGTTACTAGCCATTGTGGACACCCACTCAAACTGGCTGGACTTGCATAGAGTTCATTCATCAAACATGAGGACGATGATAGAAAAAAAACTGCATGCATTTTTTTTGCAATACACGAACTACCATACTGAACTCAGCCCCCTGACCCCCGGGGGGCCCCAGGAGGACCTACAAAAAAAAAGAAGAACCAGCCTATGACCTCTAACTCAGAGGGGAATGAATGTAGTGATTTAAACAAGGTCAGCCAGGTGGACCTCATACTACGAGTTCCCTGATTGGGGCTGTTAGTTTGGTCCGTCAGGGAGACCTGGTCGACAGCTCTAATCAGGGGTGTCAGAGATTTTGTTTACAAAAAAGGAGCAGGATTAATGTCAAGGACTCTCCACCTATAAATAATAGGTGATGGGATACCAGCCTCCGGTATTACACCCATGACCAAATTTTTCTTTTTTCAAAAATCTATCTGGAAGTTTCAGTAAGATAGTTACTCTGTTTGAAGTTGTAAAAGATACCTAGACCCTTTGGCAGCCATCTTCATCAAAGTCTGTTTTTGAAAGGAATTTTTTTTTTTAAAATTGGGATACCATCATGCTGGCACCCGAGAAGGAAAATTAATTGTGTCTTAGGTCAAGTAAAATATGTAAAGCACAAAACAACATGCCGCAGCCCTGTTTGAAAGAAACATGCTGATTAATATATAACTCAAGAAGAAGCATGAAAAATATAGGTACAGATAGTGGTGAAACAAAACAAAATAATAAACGTAACAGGGCAGAACAGAATCCCTTTTGGTGGATATCCTTTGCAGACCGGAAGACAAAAGACAAAGCTCAAATGAATTTATGTTTCACTGCAGCCTCAACCATGAGATAAAGTTTCATAATGAGTCATGGTGAGTGTGTAAATTTGGAATTGACTAGATCAGCAGCAAAGAACCACAGGTAGAAAAAGGGCTGGTTTAGAAGTGCCAGTGCGTTAAATAGAAAACCACTTGGATTTTCCCAAAGGAGACATGGCAATAGCAGCCATCTTATGTTGCTCATGAGTAATGATACATAAAAATAAGTTGCTTCGACATATAAGGGGGAGGGGGGGGGGGGGGGCGGCTTATGCTATGATGAAATGTTATAGCACAGATATTAAGTTATAAAAATAGAAAGTCTAACAGCACAACATCTGTGGAGAGAAGCAGGGTTAATGTGCAGAATGTTACCAATGCTTTTCCAGGAAGATGGCAGGGAAACAGGTAAAACGCATCTAAATACCTAAGTCCCTTTGTCAGAATGCTTCCCATCAATGGAAATGACACCAACTGGCTGCCTGTTGACTGGAAGATGGAGGCCATTTTGAATAAATAATGGTTCAATTAAGCATTATTTCCCTTAGCTGCTGGGATTGCGCCAGTGGTGGAGCAATGTCATGTCATGTTGGAATGTTTGCAGTTGCGTTGGTGCTCGGTTTCCTGAGGCAGCCATTGGAACAATAGCCCCCATTATATATGGAGGGCATTAATAGTAGCAAATGATACCTCTGCAGCTTAAGATTGGACTGGACAGGTTTTGGCTCCATTCTCCAGGCCTTACCTGTTTGGCATGCAAAGATTTAACACTTACCCAAAATGGCCACCCCTTACAGTGGCGCTGCTGAGTTGCTAAAGCTGTTGGTCTTCTGACTGGGGCAGCCTATCTACCTTCCTTAACTAGCTGCCTCCTAGAGTATTGGCTCTTATTTGCTCCCTCCTAACAACAGCATGGGAAAGTCTGACTTCCTTCCCAAAAGATGATGACCACCTGACAACAGGACTTCCACCACCCCAGTAAAATCTCACCTGGCATTACAGTTGATGACCTTTTATTTGATGAAAGGCCATCTGGTTGAAACTCCAACTAGTTCTCTTGCCACAGACACTGCCAGATACGTAAATATTTCCAGCCCTTCCTTTCATTATTTCAGGTTTCCAGCACCTGCAGTTCTTCCCTTTTGACTGCTCGTCAGACCTGTCCTTGAGTATTGGCTAATGTTGTAAAAGGCAACTCGCAATTTTTGGTCAAAAGTCCAAAACCCTTTGTTTTTACCATTCATGTACCACAGAAGTCAAATTCAGCTGGATGCAAACCTGCTCATGGATGGAATTACAGAATAGCACAGCATTGAAGACAGCTGTTCAACTCCTCATAACTGCATATCATCAATACACATGATCAAAATAATTGCTTCACTGGTACACACTACATCCCTTTTGTGTCATTCTTGGCAGCACTATTAGCAGAAACAATCTCTGAGCTGGTAACTCTGACATCGAGATAATGGGAGGCAGTGAATATCAACTCCTTGAAACTGCTACTCATGTAAAAATTGATTCCCTACTTTTTGGCTATATTGTTATTCCCAGAAACTCAACTGTTCATGAGTGCACATGATATGCAAATGGTCAAGAGTGTTGCTTGAACTGAATAAGGATTGGAAGTGATGCATGCAAGCCATTAGTGTATGGTCTGCTTTCATTGTGGCAACTGAAACACAATATTGGAATACATTGGCATGATTAAGATACAGGGTATACAAGTTCAACTTTGACTTAATGGTAGCACTCCCACCGCTGAGTCAGAATGTTGTGGATTAAGAGGATTTGGCATGCTCGTCATATCAACATTACAACATGACTACACTTCAGGAATACTTAATTACCTGTAAAACACCTTAGGCTGCCATTCCTGATGAAGGTCTTATGCTCGAAACGTCGAATTCTCTATTCCTGAGATGCTGCCTGGCCTGCTGTGCTTTGACCAGCAACACATTTGCAGCTGCGATCTCCAGCATCTGCAGACCTCATTTTTTACATCAGCATATACCAGCCTGCTTTTATTTCCTTTAATGTTTCACTGCAATACTGACCTAGTACCATCTTTACAAGGAGGCATCAAACTGGCTCAATCTAGTCTCAGACAGACATAAACAATTTCTTAACAGATGTCAAGAGCAAGAAAATGTTCTGGTCCCCTGACTAGCATTTATTTCTTAAACATTACCAAAAAGCTTTCATGGATGATTTATCTCATTGTTCCAGTGGAATTTTGCTATACAAAAATCATGCATCTGTATTCCCTTAGAACTATAATTAAAAATACTTAAATAAAAACAAAACATGCATGTCTGGTAGGCATCTATGGAGGAGAAACTTGCTGTCAAAACTGCCAAGTTTATCCAGCATTTTCTGTTTGTATTTCAGATTTCAGTCTGGACAGTATTTGCATTCAACGAAGAATATTTAAATTCATTGCAAACCACTTATCTAAGGCACTATATACTAGTAACTTGCTATACTTATACTCTGACTAGGATCACAAGAGCATAGAAACAGAAGGAAGATTTAAACAAATATTGCTAAAATGGCAATACTTTTTACATGGTAACTAGTGAAAGGCTATTTGTTCTAGTTAGAGAGTCAGTGATAAGTATTACGAACGTGATACTTTAAGATGGTTACGTTTTAAAATGTCTCTTTGATAGAGGGACAAGGGTGGGGTTTGTAAGATCGTACCGAATCTGCAGATGCATGTAATCTGGAACCAAATCAGTAGAAAATGAAGTTAGTGTTTTCATACCATGAAACAAGAGAGGCAACTGGTTTTCTGAACACAGATATTGAGACGGAGACAAGGAAATGGAACTTCAACTGTGAAAAGTAAAGGAAAATCTTTCTATTGTAGCCACCAAGCAGGATATTGGTGAGAATTGGTTCACTGTTTGAAGAGAAGGGACTTAGAGATTTAAAGCTCAAGGAATTGCCAGAATGGGCCTGGGTGCTGAAAATTGGTTTGCAGATATTCAGAAAACTGAGCTTAATACTTTCAAAGACACTGGACAACTCACCGTACTGACAGGAGCACAGAGCTTAATCTTCAAGAGATATTTGCAGGTAAAGGAATAGATGGAAACTAGGAAGCCTCCATAAAAAATTAGGTAACGCGAATCCGGAGACGGTATGTTTCTGCTCAGGCAAGGCTGGTTGGTGTACAGAATGCTGGAGAAATTGAGGTCCTGGTCAAGAAAAAGCAGGTATAGACAGCAGCGATCAAGTGAATCCCTAAAGGAGTGTAAGGGCAATAGGAGTATACTTAAGAAGGAAATCAGGAGGGCAAAAATGGGACTTGGGATAGCCTTGGCAAATAGGGTTAAGGAAAATCAAAAGGGATTTGAAAAATACAGTAAAGACAAAAGGGATCTAGGGAGAGAATAGGGCCCCTTAAAGATCAGCAAGGCTGCCTAAGTTTGGAACCACAGGAGATGGGAGATACAAAACAAGCATTTTGCATCGGTTTTTACTATGGAGAAGAATATGGAAGCTAGACAACTTGGTGAAATAAATGGTGACATCTCGAAAAGTGTTCATATTACAGAGGTGGTGGTGCTAGATGGTTACAATGCATAAAAGGTGGACTAAACCCCCAGGACCTAATTCAGGTGTACCCTAGAACTTAGTGGGAAGCGGTTGCTGAGATATTTGCATCATTGATAGCCACAGGTGAGGTGCTGGAAGACTGGAGGTAGGCTAATGCGGTGGATTTATTTAAGAAAGGTGGCAAGAAAAAAAAATCAGGAACTATAGATCGATGAGCCTGACATCGGTGGTGGGAATCCGGAGGGACAGGTTTTACATGTATCTGGAAAGGCAAGGACTGATTACAGATAGTCAACATGGCTTTGTGTGTGGAAATCATGTCTCATTAATTTAATTAAGTTTTTGAAGAAGTGATGAAGAGGATTGATGAAGGCAAAGCGATGGACTTCAGTAAGGCATTTGACAAGGTTCCTCACAGTGGACTGGTTAATGACATTAAAATCACATGGAATACAGGAAGAACTAGCCATTGCACATAGAATTAGCTCGACGGTAGGTTGCAGTGGAAGGTGGTGGAGGGTTGCATTTTACAATGGAGGACTGTAACCAGCGATGTGCCACAAGGATCAGTACTGGGTCCACTGCTTTTCAATATTTATATTCATATCCAAATCATTTATATAGGAGCTGCTTAGAAAGTTTATAGATGACACTAAATTTGGAGGTGTTGTGGACAGCAAAGAAGGTTACCTCAGAGTACAATGGGATCTTGATTAGATGGGCCAATGGGCCAAGAAATGGCAGATGGAGTTTAACTTAGATAAATGTGAGGTGCTACATTTTGGTAGGGCAAATCAGGAAAGGACTTATACATTTAAGTACAAGGTCCTGCTGAGCATTGCTGCACAGAGACCTTGGAGTGCAGGTTCACAGTTCCTCGAACGTGGAGCCACAGGTAGACAGGATACTGAAGGAGGCATTTGATATGCTTTCCTTTATTGTATCAGAGTTGGGAGGTCATGTTGCTGCTGCACAGGACATTAGTCAGGCCACTTTTGAAATACTACATTCAATTTTGGTCTTCCTACTATAGGAAAGATGTTGTTAAACTTGAAAGGGTTCAGAAATGAGTTACAAGGATATTACCAGGGTTGGAGGGTTTAGGCCAGAGGGAGAGGCTGAATAGGCTGCAGCTATTTTCCCTGGAGTGTCAGAGGCCATAGAAGTTTATAAAATCATTAGGGGCAAATAGGGTGAATAGTCAAGGTCTTTCTTCTGGGATGGGTAAGTCCAGAACTAGAGGGCATAGGTAGAAGTTGAAAAGAGGAAGATTTAAAAGGGACCTAAGGGGCAACATTTTCATGCAGAGGGCAGTGCGTATATGGAATGAGCTGCCAGAGGAAATGGTAGGCTGTTGCAATTACAGCATTTAAAAGGCATCTGAGTTGTGAATAGGAAGGGATTAGAGGGATAATCGGCCAAAAGCTGGCAAATGGAATTAGATTAATTTGGGAGATCTGGTCAGCATGGATGGGTTTGAAGGGTCTGCTTCCATGCCGTATATCTCTATGTTTCACATCTGCTGGGAGCTTGTAACAAGTAAAATGCAAAGTATTTCAGTGATATAATTAATGGGAAATTATCTTTGCTTTAATTTGGTGAGTTAGACTAATAATAATAATGAGTGGGTATGTTTGTTTTCACAAATCATTTGTTCACTCGTTACAATAAACACCTTAAAATCTTGACCCGCAATTCTTTCTCAATTAAGAACTCTAATCCTCAGCTCTGGATTTAACAGCTCAGGCATTATGTTCCTGACTGGTCAGCAATTCAGTGAGGTCACCAAGGAGAGTGCACAGCAAGAGACTGTTTTTAATGAAAATGAGAATGACAGGCTTTTAACCATTGAGGCGCTGCTGCTCAAAACACTTCTCTCAGAGACTGCTATCACTGCCTGACAACAGATTGCTTTCCAAAAGGTTGGCACTTCACTTACCATGCATTTCACACATTGTGAAAGGCTGCCAGCCTTTATCCACTGCATACAAACAATTCATGGAGATGTAGCTTCAACAGAGGCAGGAGTTTTCATTGCAAGAGTTTATGAGTGAACAAATAAACAGTTGTGCATTCGGCTCTCAGTTTACAATGTGAGAGATTGACCTACTCCCTTTGACTGGGCGAAAATACCCATAGCTTAGAATAAAACTTCTGGGTTTAAGATTGGTAATTTTATAGAATTTTTGGCTGAAGCTGGAGCATTGCTTCTGACAAAAGGAGATGATTAAGAACTAAAGCAGAACTGAAGATGGTTAAGAAGTAGAACTGATTTGGAGATGCCAGTGTTGAACTGGGACATACAAAATTAAAAAAATCACACAACACCAGGTTATAGTCAACAGGTTTAATTGGAAACACGAGCTATCAGAGCACTGCTCCTTCATCAGGTGGTTGATGAACACCACCTGATGAAGGAGCAGCGCTCCAAAGCTAGTGCTTCCAATTAAACCTGTTGGACTATAACCTGGTGTTGTGAGATTTTTAATTTTAAAGAAATAGAACAGTTAAGTTTGTAAATTCCAGACCCAATGTCTGGTTACAACCCTGAAGGAGCCAAACAAAGCTGAGAAAATCTGAGCTAACCTGTATGAAGATTCAAGGAAGAGTTAAGCTGATTCTTAAGATGGGAAACTAAAGCCACAGTTAATTAAAGCTTATAGATGTGAAAGTGAAGGGAATTTTCTCAAGCATGAGTGGTGTAAAGGAGTGCTTTTGGGATTGATGGGATTATAACTCATCATGTGTTTCCATTTTATCCCCATTTCTTTTGCATAATAAACTTTGGTTTCATAATTAAAATCAAATCTTCAGAATTGCATGCTTACTGTTCAGTTAGAAACTACCTTGTTAAAACCAAAGAGAAAACAAAATATGTTCTGTCATGTCAGATCTCTGTCTGGGGTCTAAACTTGTCCAGAAATAACATCAGCTGAGGTCATAACACTATGGTTTGCAAAGTCCACAGTTACAATTCTTCTTTATCTTACTCTGCAGCTGTGGAATGCTGACACAAGATGCTCATTAATGACTCTAATCTGTTCTTTTAAAGTGTCCTCTTTCTAGCTACTTCACACAAATGCTCAAAATCTTGTTTTGGAGAAATGCTCAGAACTGTAATGTAAATGTAAAGTTGCTCTATGGAGGGCCCTTCATGGTACTTTCTGTCTGTACGTGAATTAAACTCATTCTTTTAGCATCACAAACCAGCTGTCTAGCAGATTGACTAGCAGGTCAGTGAGGGCCACTAGCTGGACGGCTAGATTGCGATGCAGAATGCTACCAAAAATCATGAGTTCAATTCCCTTGCCAACTGAGGGTGACATGAAGAACTCTCCTTTTCAGCCTCTTAGCTCCCCTGAGGCATGGTCACCCTCAAGTTAAACCATACTAATCGTCTCTCCCTCTCTCACACAGGGAGAGGGAGAGAGAGAGCGGGAGCGGGACACGAGTGAGCAAGCAACCTTGTGGTCCAGTAAGAATATGGTGAAGTAACTTTTGCTCAATACTGAACAACGACTGATTACCCATGACTATTTTCTGTCCATGTTTTATTTTTTAAATCCTTTTTTTTACGTAATTAGAAACATGAAGAATTTCTGCATTATAGTTGATACAAAGGAGAATATTTAAGCAAAATAAAAGGCAAGCAATTAGAAGACGGCACAAGCACTTTGTACTTTTAATAAGAAATTTAGCTGCCACAGAGTCCTCGACAGCATCCATTATCCCCTCCAGTCCTAATTTGGAAATAAAGATCAGATACAATATAAGCTGAATTCTGAGAACTTCTCAAATTTCAGCTCTTTTTTCAGGGATCCTAACAAATGTCAATATTTGAATAAAATCCATTATTTGAACATTTTTAATGCTGTTCATCTGAAATGACAAGATTATTTTAGGAATATTAGCAACTCAAATTCAACAATTTTCAACAAAAAAGTCATCAAGAAATGGAAAAAGTGCTTAAGACTTACTGTATAATCCAAGTACTTTTTCTGATAAAATAATGTGTACATGCATTTTCATACTATAAACCGAAAGTATAAGGAGCACCACTTATTTTTCTCCTTCTTCTGACAGCATCCATAGGTAAAATAAATTATGATCTCAGTTCTTGCATCAGAATCAGTCTGGGAATTGGTGTGCTTCCTAAATTATAATTTTACTCTACATTACCAAATAATTGAGAAACCACCTTGACAAGTGTATGTTTACACTGTACAAAGGTTCACATCAGACATACCTCATTTCTCTTTAACAACACTGTCGCAATAAATCTAGTCTTTCCTCCTCATGCAAAGCCATGCCTTCCTGTTCACACTCTGTGGGTGAAACAGTACAATGATTCATCTTCTCTATCTCCAAATCCATCAGTTTAATGATTTTGCACCTGCGTGCTTCAATCAGTAGAGGCTGAACAAACACCAGCACTGTACTCAAAGGGGTTCGATCAATTACACTGGATCTTCTGACAGATCAGAATTGCTTTTCCTGATGTTCACCCAGACTGCTTTAATAACTGCCACTGAAATGTGTTGCTGAAATGCCAAAAGAGGCAAAGCAATGAATCAGAGACAGGTAACTGCACTTCTCAATTTTCAACGAGTGAATGATTGAGGTTGTATTTACATAGGATATTACAGAGACATATAATGTTCCTAGCAGCAGCTCAGAATTCACACATGCACTCACACAAACATACATTCTAATAATCTATAATTTAGCCTCTGTGAGCGCCAGATGTTAGTAAATCCACAAGGCGTTTTAATGCTGAAATTCGAGCATCCTGTCAGTGTGGACTTTTCCTCCATATGCCTCCAAGTTTAAGCCCACTCTTCTGTTTGATCCTTTAATGTCTCTCTGTTAAAGGAAGATCATATCGCTGCTTGGAAAAGGTACTAGAGATTCATCATCATTTGGGATTTAATATGGGGATTACCACATTCTCACCTATTGTTTGACACATTAGCCTCACGTCATATGTGGATAATTGAAACTCCAACGTGGCTAAGTAAATTTTGAATGAATAAATAATGTGTAAGCAACACCACTTTACAGTCTGTAATCGCAATACTGTGAGGCATGTGTTTTTTAAATTCTTTTTCCAATGTTAGTAAATCAATAGGACAGAATGTAGGTGCTTTTTAATCATTGTGTTGAGACTCCTTCTGCTCGATCAGCAGGAATATTGACTTAATCAGAGGGAGAGGGGTTGGCATCACAATCAGCTCAACCAGAATAACTCCTTCACGTCAGAATCTGGCAAACCCAACCAACGATGAGCAGCAACGATGACAAAAGGACAAGCAATACCCAACAATATTCTGGTTTAGAGAATAGGGCAAGTCTACAGCATCTCATTATGGGTCAGTATTCAAGGCAATGGGTCAAGGTTAAATGCTACCCACAATTGTTCAAAAATGAAAATATAAAAACTCAAAAGTCCAGATTTCCACCAAGATATGCGGAATCTGATGGAATTCTAGGATGAAGCTAAGTCTTGGTAAAAGTGCAACATTACAGTGTTTGACACTGAATGGCGGTAGCTGTCTAAATAAAAAATGTAAAATGCATTTGTCTGCAACTGCGTAATTGTCCACCATTAAAAGAGCACGTGGCCAAAATGATGTGATATTCATGCCTCTGAAGAGCCGGCACAGTCCTCTACACAAAATTGCTCTAACCATTCCCTATGTAAACACATTTTAAACTTGCTGTGAAGTTCCTGAAAGACTATCTTTCTTATTCTTACCCATTACTGAAAACAATCCCTCACTACTTAAATTAAAAACTGTTCACAATTTTATGAATTCAATCAGCACACACAATTGAGCCAGGTCTTTTACAGCACTGGTCTTCTGATTGGTCCTCTCTTTCTCCAGAGCTCTGCAAAATTTTATAAGAGCAGACAGAGCCTTGATTTAATATCTTCTTTGATTATACAACAGGCAATAGTGCAAAGCTGTGTTGCTAATGAGATTTTGTGTTCAAGTCTTTGCAACCCACACCTTCTGACTCCAAGGCAAAATTGCTATCACTGATTGATGGCAAACACCTACCTCACTCTTTACAAACTCTGAACAAAAAAACACTTTCTCCCCATTGCTTTTATGCCATTCCTTTAGAGACATGGCAAAGATTGATGTCTGTTCTCAAAATTTAAGCATGACTTGTATTATTTATTCACCTATAATTACAAGCTGATTTCTGAAATGCACAATTGCCCCATAAATTTTGAATGTCACAGCAACATGAAGTACCATGTCCAGTTCTGGCCTCCCTGTTCTAGGAGGGATATTATTAAGCTGGAGAGGGTTCAGACTTCTTATTGGAGTTATAGGGGGACTGAGGCAGGCCTAATCTTGAGTATTATGCACCACTTTGGTCTCCTAGTCTGAGGAAGGACATTCTTTCTATTAGGCAGTCCAGTGAAGATTCATCAAACTGACTCCTGGAATGGCAGGACTGATTTTTGAGGAAAGACTTGATCAACTGGGTTTGTTCTCGCTGGAATTTAGAAGAAGGAGGAGAATCTCCAGAGAAAATCCTGATGGGACTGTACAGGCTGGATGCAGGAAGAATGTCCATGATGTTGGGGAAGTCCAAAACTAAAAAGGTCACAGTCTAAGAATAAAGGAGTAAGCTATTCAGGATTGAGATGAGGAAGAATTTCTTCATTAAAAGTTGCGCACCCGTGGAATTCTCTCCCACAGGAAGCTGTTGGGGCCACTTTGTTAGATATATTCAAGAGGGAGCTGGGCACGGCTAAAGGAATCAAGGGGAATGGAGAGAAAGCGAGAATGGGTTACCAAATTTCATGATCAGTCATGATCATACTGAATGGTGGTGCAGGTTTGAAGGGCCGAATGACCTTGACTTCATCTATTTTCTATGTTTACTTGAACAGATTTACTAGAATGTTGCCAGGAATAGTGGGTTTGAGAGGCTGGATAGGCTGGGGCATCTTTCCACTGGAGTGTAGGAGGTTAAGGGGTGACCCTATAGAGGTTTATAAAGTCATGGCAGGCATAAATATGAATGGCAGGTGCCTTTTCCTTAGGATGGGGATTTAAAGACTAAAAGGGCATATATTTAAGGTGAGAAGAGGAAGAGTTAAAAAAAAAGACACGAGAGGCAATTTGTTTATACAGAGAGTAGTTCGTGTGTGGAATGAACTTCCAGAGGAAGTGGTGGATGTGGGTACAGTTACAATGTTTAAAAGACATTTGTATAGGTACATGAATAAGTGATATGGTAGACAGGCAGGAGGCTGGAAGAACACAGCAAACCAAGCAGCATCAGGAGGTGCAGTCTTTTCCCTGGGGTCAGGGAGTCCAGAATTAGAGGGCATAGGTTTAGGGTGACAGGGGAAAGATATAAAAGAGACCTAAGGGGTGACTTTTTCACACAGAGAGGGTGGCATATGTATGGAATGAGCTGCCAGAGGAAATAGTGGAGGCTAGTACAATTGCAACATTTAAAAGGCATTTGGATGGGTATACGAATAGGAAGGGTTTGGAGGGATATGGGCCGGGTGCTGGCAGGTTGGGATATCTGGTCAGCATGGACGGGTTGGACCGAAGGGTCTGTTTCCATGCTGTACATCTATGTTTCCAGTGTAACCCTTCTCAGTGATATGGGCCAAGCGCAGGCAGGTGGGACTAGTTTAGTTTGAAATTGTGGTCAACATGAACTGGTTGGATCGAAGGGTCTGTTTCCGTGCTGGATAACTCGACAAAACTATACCTAAGAATTACATGTGACAAAAGCAAACAATCTGAGGAACGTAGAACATTTCAAAGCAATCATAATCTATCATATAAATCCGTAAGATACTTAAAGCAAAAATATAAAATATAAATATAAAGTGATGACAGTTAAAATGGAAAGGAGCTTGACTTTAACAGTTAACAGTCATATCCAAATCACTCAAGATATAAAAACAAACCCACAGAATCAATAATACCATAACACTAATGTGGTTTTACTGACCCTCTTATTTAAGAGTCACAAGCCACTAATGTGGTTCTGACTTACATGCAGCTTGAACTTTTGAAAGAGCACATTATTCAGACCAAAAGGGATTATTAGAATCCCTAGTGTGGAAACAGGCCCTTCGGCCCAACAAGTCCACACTGACACTCCAAAGAGTCTCCCACTCAGACCCATTCCTCTACACATAACTCCAGTAATGCACCTAATCTGTACATTCCTGAACACTATGGGCAATTTAGCACGGCCAATTCACCACCCCCCCCCCACCCCCCTCCAACCAACAAATCTTTGGATTGTGGGGGGAAACTGGAGCACTCAGAGGAAACCCACACAGGCACAGCGAGAATGTGCAAACTCCACACAGACAGTCGCCCAAGGCTGGAATCAAACTCGAGTCCCTGCTACTGAGAGGCAGTGGTGGTAACCACTGAGCCACCGTGCCGCTCCAGCATAGAGGACAAGGACAAGGAAGAAGAATTAGCATTAAATGACAAGAGGTAATTAATCTTACACAATTAACAATGTTTCTCCCTCTAGGCATTGAGAGATCCGAATAGTTACAGCATTTTCCATTTAGGCCACTTTTGGAACATCGTATGCAATTCTGGTCTCCCTACTACCGGAAAGATGTGAAATTTGACAGGGTTCATAAAAGATTTACAAGGATGTTGCCAGGGTTGGAGGATTTGAGTTATAGGGAAAGGCTGAATAGGAGCTCCAGTTTTCTCTGGAGTGTCGGAGGCTGAGGGGTGCCCTTATAGAGGTTTATAAAATCATGAGGGGCATGGATAGGGTAAATAGACAATGTCTTTTCCCTGGGTAGGCGAGTCCAGAACTAGAAGTTTAGGATGAGGGGGAAAGGATATAAAAGAGACCTAAGGGGCAATATTTTCACACAGAGGGTTTGGAATGAGCTGTCAGAGGAAGTGGTTCAAGGCTGGTATAATTACAGCATTTAAAAGGGATCTAGATGGGTATATGAATGGGCGGGGGGGGGGGGGGGGGGGGGGGATTAGTGGGATATGGGCCAAGTGTTGGCAAATGTAACCAGATTGGCTTAGGTCGGCATGGTTAGCTGGTCGGCATGAATGAGTTAGAGTGAAGGGTCTGTTTTTGTGCTGTACATCTCCATGACTCTGACTCTATAACTACTGTTATCAGTCAGAGTCATGGAGATATACAGCACGGAAACAGACCCTTCAATCTAACTCGTTATCAGTAGCTATCAACAAAAGTTGATTTTTAAACCCAAATTTTTGGCCCAAGGTTTGGAGTGGACTTATACCAGTGTTATAATTTCTAAAAGTTGAAATTCCTTCTAAGAATGACAGCACACTTAATGACTTCCTGCTTGACCACTTTTTAAAGCTGTGACCATAACCTGATCTGCACCAGCCTGTTCCGCATCATGATGCTCTATTCTGCTCCACACTTCCCTCTCCTGAGCTGTCTTGCTGTTCTTCTGACCAGACTCTAACTGAGACTAAAGGCTCAGGAGAAATAAGGGGCGATCATGAGGATGAGTGAGACGGATAGTGTCAGTGATCGGGTTAGTCAGGAAGAGTGGCAAGTAGAAGACACAGAGGAAGAGGGAGAGTGGCAAGTAGAAGACATAGAGGACTCTGGGTAAAACCCGGAGAGGGGAGCAACTTTTACATGAGACCAGTATTTTCTCAAGTTCATATGTTACAGCAATGTTTTGGAATCAACCAAAAACAGCTATCACAGAGGGTGGGTCAGTGGAGCTGAACCCACAAAAAGATCAGCCATGATCTTATTGAATGACGGAGCAGGCTTGATGGGCCAAACGGCCTACTCCTGCTCCTAGTTCTTATGTTCTTGTGTACCATTTTACAACAGAAGCAAAAGGATCCTTGATTTATCTTCATCATAACAAAGCAGTTACAACTCTGACCATTAAGATTTTTCAAACAAAATCATCATGTTTTCATCCTGGACAGGATTAATATTGTACAGTATGGTTATACAGGAAACCTGAGCACAGATACCAGTGCGCTGAATGGCAGAGTAAATGATTCATTCCCCTTCATCTCAATGATACAGCCTCAAGAAAGGGAAGAGAGAACTAAAGGCAGATTTCTTGCTGCACAACTATCAGATATAGGGTTTAAAACAACTTCCTGAGCAGCAGCGTATAGTGGAGGTCAAAGAAAGTTTCACCAGCTGTCGGAATGATATGAACACATCAGCTGAACAGAGTGTTAGGAGACACACTCACGCTCCTTCTCACTCCACATTCAAGTCTACCATAAAAATCACACATTTTTGCCTGTTACATGATTGAAACACTGAAGTTGAGTGAAATAAGTGCTGGCACCCTCAGGGCAAGATAATTTTGAAGAGCAGGCCTCAACCAGGAACACAGTTGAAAAATGTTGTGCTGGACAAACACAGCAGGCCAGGCAGCATCCCAGGAGCAGGAGAATCGACGTTTCGGGCATAAGCCCTTCTTCAGGAATCAACCAGGAACACGTCTTCTTATTTATGTATGCAAAGTGACTAAAACTTCTTTTGTACATAAGTGTAGCAAGTCTCATGTTGGACTTTACCAGAATGGTGGACGGGCACACTGCCAGCTCAGAAGAATCTTTTGCTTCTTTCCCATCTTATGTTAGTTAGTCAATTTCAACATGCAAATTGTAAAGACTGAAGGGAAATAAGTGATTCAAACTGCCAGTCTTTCCTCAATTTGCTACGCTTTCATATTCTTACACATAATCATTCATTTGCGAAGTGGTTCTGCAATTACTAGCTTGTTAAACAAATGCATTAACCAAAGTCACAACTCAAGGAGAGACAGACAGTTTTAGCTCCCACTTTGCCAGATGGGAATACTGCATACAGCGGTTTCAAATCATGTCAGCAATGACGGTCATCTAGATTGCTCTACACTCATACTCAGAGTACTGTCAACAATTGGGACTTGCAGACTTTTCAGAAGGCAAAGACTGAACTACTGATAGGCAATATATAGAGAAATTGGCACCTACTGTCTTAAATAAAACCTAACAGAAGAAGTTTTATGCATAATAATTTATGTTAACTTGGGTAGGTCCAATCAGGCACAACTGGCACCAAGCAGAAAAAGGCAATAAAGAGAGTCTGCAAGATAATAAGTTTGGGTTTTCTGAAGAGGGTCACTAGACCCAAAAATGTTGACCCTGCTGGTCTCTCCACAGATGCTGTCAGATCTGCTGCGTTTCTTTCGAAATTGCTGTTCTAATTTCAGATTACCAACACCTGTTTGATTAAGAATGGGGGCTGCAGTGTAGATACGACGACTGACTTGACAGAGGTTTAAGATTATGAATGGTGTGGATATAGTGGAGAATATGAGGATCTCCTCCCTCCTCCAAGAGAAGAGGGGTCAATTACTAAGGGACTCAGGTTCAAGGTGTGAGAGGGCAAATTTAAAAAAAGAGATTTGTGAAGCAGGTTTTGCACATAAAGGGTGGCGAGTACCTGGAACGTGCTGCCAGAGGTGGTGGTGGAAGCAGCATTCAAGAAGCACCTAGACAAATACATAAATAGGAAGGGAATAGAGGGTTATAGATCCTGCAAATGAAGACAGTTTTAGTGTGGAAGGGCAAAATGTGTCAGTGCACACTTGCAGGGCTGAAGGGCCCATTTTCCTGTATTGTTCTTTGTACAGGAAGTCATTCATAGAATTGTGACAGTGTAGATTCAGCTCATCAACCCTCTCACCCAGATCTGCCTCCCTACCCTATCCCCATAACCCTGCATTTCCCATGGCCAATCCATCTAACTTGCACACCTTTGGATTGTGGGAGCACCCTTTGGAAACCCACACAGACACGCTGAGAATGTGTGTGTGTGTGTGTGTGTGTGTGTGTGTGTGTGTGTGTGTGTGTGTGTAGTTTGCACACAGTCACCCGGAGACTGGAATCAAACCAGAGACCTGGCGCTGTGAGGCAGCAGTGCTAACCACTGAGCTATCATATTGCCCTCATGTGAGGAGAGCAACAAGGAATGCTGCAGCAGTAGGGTACAGTACCGTGAAGGGATTGACACTGTCCTCTGCAGCAAAAGGCCAGAGTCCAGGTGATTGTCAGGCCTCTCGATATCTGGTCAGAGCTGGAGAGGGGAGGGGAAGGACCTAGTGATCAAGGTTCATGGAGCTATCAATGTCACAGGTAGAACTGGGAAAAATGGTCTCACAAAGAGTATGAGGAGTGAGGCACAAAATTAAAAAGCCTAATATAATCACAAGCAAATTAGTATTGGATACATAAATATAGTGACAATTAAGTGGTTCAAAGACTGTGGGAGAACTGGGTTCCAGTTCATGGAGCACTGGGGATTGTGGGACATTGGAACAGACTATACCTGAACTATGCTGGGATCAGACTTCTTGCAAACAACACAACAAAGGAAGTAGACAGGGTTGTAAAATAAATTGTGGTGGGGGGAGGCGAGAGAGTAGAAAAGTCTTTTTTTTTTCCCCAGAGGGTAATGCAACTTTGGAACTCTGCTTCAAATGGTTAGTGAAGCTGGGGTCACTGAATATTTTTAGGAGAGGTAATTTTTAGATAATGGAATCAAAGTTTTACTGGAAGTAGGAAGGAACATGGAATTCATCACAGAAGCAGATCAGCTATGATGTTATTCAATGATGGAGGTGGTTTGAGTAGATTAGATTAGATTAGATTAGATTCTCCACAGTGTGGCCCAACAAGTCCACACTAACACTCCGAAGAGTAACCCAGCCAGTCCCATTTCCCTCTGACTAGTGTACCTAACACTATGGGCAACTTAGCATGGCCAATTCACCTGACCTGCACATCCTTGGACTGTGGGAAGAAACTGGAGCAGCCGGAGGAAACCCACACAGACACGGGGAGAATGTCTGCCTGTCTGGAATTTACACAGTCATCTGAGGCTAGAATCGAACCTGGGACCTTGGTGCTGTGAGGCAGCAGTGCTAACCACTGAGCCACCACACCACATAGCTGAACAAGTCTCCTTCTTGTCCTATTTCATTTGTTCAGGTTTTTTCCTGTTACTTCACAGACACAGCCTTGGCACCAAGATAAAGATCTCAGTGCTATCTTACACATTATTTTGGAATTTTCATGCAAAGCACAATAGAGGAACTGTCTGATGACTGGAGACAGGCAAGCCTTTTTAAAAAATTCACAAGTGTTTCTAAGCTGTATTTGTTTCTAGTCGTGATTTGCAACTGTTGTTTCAGAAACACTTAAGACTGCCTCTTAAAAGCAGACTCTTATATATGTTTTGTTTTTAAACAGAATAAGGTAGTGTAGTCACAATACTTCAGACAGGTTTGTAAGTCCTCAGATGTTGCTGTAACACATTAGCTTTGTAATTGCAACTGGAGCACTGAACTCCGATAGAAAGCTGATTAGGAATAAGGAATTTTCACAGCTCATGTTTTTGTCATCTTCACAGCCTTTAGTGTGAACTTGCTGCCACTAACTAGCTGTCATGACTAGCCTTTACTACACACTTGACAGCATCTTATAGTAGCTGAAAATGTGTTGCTGGTTAAAGCGCAGCAGGTCAGGCAGCATCCAAGGAACAGGAAATTCGACGTTTCGGGCACAAGCCCTTCAACAGGAATGAGGAAAGTGTGTCCAGCAGGCTAAGATAAAAAGGTAGGGAGGAGCGATGGAGATGTGATAGTGGAAGGAGGTCAAGGTGAGGGTGATAGGCCGGAATGGGGTGGGGGCGGAGAGGTCAGGAAGAAGATTGCAGGTTAGGAAGGTGGTGCTGAGTCGAGGGTTGGGACTGAGACAAGGTGGGGGGAGGGGAAATGAGGAAACTGGAGAAATCTGAGTTCATCCCTTGTGGTTGGAGGGTTCCTAGGCGGAAGATGAGGTGCTCTTCCTCCAGCCGTTGTGTAGCTATGGTCTGGTGATGGAGTTGTCCAAGGACCTGCATGTCCTTGGTGGAGTGGGAGGGGGAGTTGAAGTGTTGAGCCACGGGGTGGTTGGGTTGGTTGGTTCGGGTGTCCTAGAGGTGTTCTCTGAAACGTTCCGCAGGTAGGCGGCCCGTCTCCCCAATACAGAGGAGGCCACATCGGGTGCAGCGGATGCAGTAAATGATGTGTGTGGAGGTGCAGGTGAATTTGTGGCACAAGTTTTGCATTTCTTGCGGTTGCAGGGGAAGGTGCCGGGAGTGGAGGTTGGGTTGGTGGGGGGTGTGGACCTGACAAGGAAGTCACAGAGGGAGTGGTCTTTTCGGAACGCTGATAGGGGAGAGGAGGGAAATATATCCCTGGTGGTGGGGTCCGTTTGGAGGTGGCAGAAATGACAACGGATGATATGATGTATATGGAGGTTGGTGGGGTTGTAGGTGAGAATCAGTGGGGTTCCGTCCTGGTGACAATTGGAGGAGCGGGGCTCAAGGGCAGAGGAGTGGGAAGTGGAGGAGATGCGCATCTATTGCATCCGCTGCACCCGATATGGCCTCCTCTATATTGGGGAGAAAGGACGCCTACTTGCGGAACGTTTCAGGGAACACCTCTGGGATGCCCGGACCAACCAACCCAACCACCCCGTGGCTCAACACTTTAACTCCCCCTCCCACTCCACCAAGGACATGCAGGTCCTTGGACTCCTCCATTGCCAGAACATAACACGACGATTGGAGGAAGAGCGCCTCATCCTCCGCCTGGGAACCCTCCAACCACAAGGAATGAACTCAGATTTCTCCAGTTTCCTCATTTCCCCTCCCCCCACCTTGTCTCAGTCGATTCCCTCGAGCTCAGCACCGCCCTCCTAACCTGCAATCCTCTTCCTGACCTCTCCGCCCCCACCCCACTCCGGCCTATCACCCTCACCTTGACCTCCTTCCACCTATCACATCTCCAACGCCCCTCCCCCAAGTCCCTCCTCCCTACCTTTTATCTTAGCCTGCTGGACACACTTTCCTCATTCCTGATGAAGGGCTTGTGCCCGAAACGTCGAATTTCCTGTTCTTTGGATGCTGCCTGACCGGCTGCGCTTTAACCAGCCACACATTTTCAGCTCTGATCTCCAGCATCTGCAGACCTCACTTTTTACTAGCATCTTATAGTAACCAAGTACTGCAAACATGATTCCATTTAATATCTTACCATGTGTGTTGTTATGTTGCATGACATAACCACAGCTACTTGGATAGGGTAGTGGGGTTAGATGTAAGGAGGCAGGGATCTCAAGTTAGATATCTGAAGTTTATTGCAATACAAACCATTTCAAAGTTTATGATTTTACAGACTTCCAGAGTGTCTGGATTCTATCTTTATTGATGTTACTGTACATCATGATGTGGAGGAACCGGTATTGGACTGGGGTGGGCAAAGTTAAAAATCACAGCACAGATTTATTTGGAAGTGCTAGCTCTTTCGAAGTACTGCTCCTTCATCAGGTGGTTGCGAAGTGGGCCAGCACTCCGAAAGCTCGTGCTTGCAAATTCACCTGTTGGACTATAACCTGGGTGTTGTGTAATTTTTAACACTCTACAACACATACAGGCTGCTCTGCTATACAGCGTGCTTTGTCAGCGCAATTTGGCTATAACGCAATTCACGAATTGTGGACTTTGTTTAGATAATGCAAACTTTTCACAGAACAGGTATAGCGATTTTCTATTCGTGATCTTCTACAGCGTGATTTCTCAGTGCGATTTTCTATAGCGCGAGGTTGCAGAGGAACACAACTGTCATGTGACAGCGGAACCACCATCAAACAAACAGAGTGTGAGAGCACAGGCAAGTACTGTTATATCAGAACATCACATATTTGTGTACTTAACTAACTGCCTCAGGTGTACAGAATCTGTCTGGAATCTGGAATCCATGCCATAATGGAATAGGGAAAAACCCCTGCTCTTTTTCAAGTAGCATTCTAATTTTCCCTCCACCCTTTCAAAGGCATTAAGGAAGGGCAATAGATGCTGGTTTAGTCCATGACGCCCACATCCAATGAATGGTATTTTAAAAAACAAGCAGATATGACCCTGATTTAATATCTCATCCAAAAAACATCATTCTTTCCCAATTTCACTGAAATTGCAGCCAAATTTATAGACCAAGTTCCTGGACTGTAATTTAAAACTCTGATTCAGAGACGTGTTGTACAAGCCTTTATTGAGACACGGATCATATATAACATTAACACCACAATGTAAATTAATACAATAGGGATACTGTAATCAGTCTTTACATGAAGATTAAACAAAAGTCATCAAATTATAAGTGAAGTGGATTGCAACAACCAAAGAAATGCTGGAACTAAACCAGGAAACATGAAAAAAATTACAGCAGGTCAGTCAGCAAATACAGAGAGAACAGACAGGTTAATATTTCGGGCGGGAACCTTAAGCATAATAGAAAACAAATGAAAAGAGGAACAAACATTTAAATAGAATCAAAACACAGAAACAGAATCATCAGTGGGATGACAAATGCCTGTAAGAAAAAGGTAGTAGTACCTAATGATTTTAAATGCAGGCAATGGTAAGAAACATAAAAATTAAAGGCCTAAGAGAAATATAGATTACGTGAATAATTGTGGCAGTGATGTGCAATGAAATCTGAAATTGAAATAGGGGCGAGAGTCTGATGACCCAGGAGGTGAAACAAAAGGGCTAACACTAAATAGTGTGCGCTGTCCCACTCAAGCATTCTAACAAATCTCTTTCGCAAATATCAACTTCCCTCCAATTCTGACAGATCCATCCCATTTTGTATAGAGTCATAGAGATGTACAGCATGGAAACAGACCCTTCAGTTCAACTCATCCATGGCGACCAGATATCCCAACCCCATCTCGTCCCACCTGCCAGCACCCGGCCCATATCCCTCCAAACCCTTCCTATTCATATACTCATCCAGATGCCTTTAAAATGTGGCAATTGTACGAAACTCTACCACTTCCTCTAGCAATGTGAAAAAGTTGCCCCTCAGCTCCCTTTTATGTCTTTCCCCTCTCACCCTAAACCTATGCCACTAGTTCTGGACTCCCCAACCCCAGTGAAGAGACTTGGTCTATTTACCCTATCCATGCCCCTCATCCTTTATAAACCTCTATAAGGTCACCCCTCAGCCTCCAACGCTCCAGGGAAAATAGCCCCAAACTATTCAACCTCTTCCTATAGCTCAAATCCTCCAACCCTGGCAACAACCTTGCAAATCTTTCTGAAACCTTTCAGGTTTCACAACATTGGTCCAATAGGAAGGAGACCACAATTGCACGCAATATCCCAACAGTGGCCTAACCAATGTCTTGTACAGCCGCAACATGACCTCCCAACTCTTGTATTCAATACCCTGACTAGTAAAGGAAAGCATACCAAATGCCACCTTCACTGTCCTATCTACCTGTAACTCCACTTTCAAGGAGCTATGAACCTGCACTCCAAGGTCTCTTTGTTCAGCCACACTCCCGAAGACCTTACCATTAAGGTGCATAAGTCATACTTAGATTTGCTTTCCCAAAATACAGCACCTCATTTATCTAAATTAATCTCCATTTGCCACTCCTCAGCCCATTGACTCACCTGATCAAGATCCTGTTGTAATCCAAGGTAATCTTCTTCACTATCCACTACACCTCCAATTTTGGTGTCATCTACAAACTTACTAACTATACCTCTTAAGCTCATGTCCAAATCATTTGTATAAATGATGAAAAGTAGTGGACCCAGCACCGAACCTTGTGGCACTCCACTAGTCACAGGCCTTCAGTCTAAAAAACAACCCTCCACCACCCCCCTCGGTCTTCTATCTTTGAGCCAGCAGCGTATCCAAATGGCTAGTTCTCCCTGTATTCCATGAGATCTAACCTTGCTAACCAGTCTCCCATGGGGACTGGTGCTGAATGCCTTACTGAAGATCATATAGATCACATCTACCACTCTGCCCTCATCAATCCTCTTTGTTACTTCTTCAAAAAACTCAATCAAGTTGTGAGACATGATTTCCCATGCTCAAAGCCATGTTGACTACTCTTAATCAGTCCTTTCCTTTCCAAATGCATGTACATCCTGCTCCTTTGTTAAAATTACTCAGAGGCTAAGACATCCCAGATCACTCCTCCAAACCAAAATTATTCTGTCTGTAGGTCAGCATTAACAAATGCTACACAGAAGTTTGCTTTCTGTAAAAATTTTCAAAACATGCTTCTGTAATAAGTGCAAGCATCATGGGGGAGAAAGAACTGGACTGGAAGAAGAGACGGAGCCAAGAAGTTTCTACACCAAAGAGTGATGAACCTGTGGAATTCTTTGCTACAAAGTGGTTGAGGCCAAAATACTGAAAGGTTTTCAGCAAGGACGAGATTTGATTCTGAGAGGTAAAGGGATTAAAAAGGTATGCAGCAGAAAGCAGGAACAGGGTACTAGGTTGGATTATCAGCCATGATCATACTCAATGGCTGACCAGGCTTAAAATGGCCAAATGGCCTATTCCTGTTCCCATGTTTCTGTGCTCATTTGAAGAGCTGATGCAAACACAATGGTCTGTCTGCCCTCCTTCTGCAATTCTGCAAGTTAACACATCAGAAATCAGAAGCTTGCCCAGCCCGCTGTCACCCATTCTAAATATCTGCTGATGCAAATTAATTTCCTCTGACAGATCAGCTCAACAAATCCACTCAGTCAGTTGTCAGCAGTTCTCACAATAAAGACATTATTTTTAACTTTTTTACTGACAGAAATACTTCCTCTTTCAATACACACTTCTCAATTCATCTCTTCTACTTTACCTCCATAAACTCTTTAGTACACAGAATATCATTTTGATTAATGATTTACATTGATCCCTCTTTGGTTGTGTGTGTTTCTGGCTAGACCACAATTGGGGGAGGGAGAGAAAAAGGAGGGAGAGAAAAAGGAGGGAGAGAAAAAGGAGGGAGAAAAAGAAAAGAGAGAGAAAAAGAAAAGAGAGAGAGAAAGAAAGAAAAGAAAAGAAAGAAAAGAAAGAGAGAGAGAGAGATCGCTTGTTGTGGAGGTTTGATATCACATTGTGAAGCAATGCAAACAGTTCATCACATACTCCCAGATGCACATTAACCACAGGAACTTGATGGTCAGCATACACATAAAATTGGAAGCTTGCATGTTTCTATTTACAGCAACATTTAATCTGTAAAGGACATAAAACTAAAGTTCATTTTTAATAGCCCCAAAAACTGGAGATAAAGAATTGCAAGAAGACTATTAATAGAAAGTGTAAATGTTTCTATTCTCATCGTGTTGGCAGTGATGCGAAAGTAAGCATGGTTTTTACTTACTGTACCCAGAGCACACAATTGTTCATTGATGCTGTAGGTATTATATTTTTATTTGATTTAGCCTTTAAATATGGCCTGAACTGCAGCCATCCAAGGCAGCCACCAGTTCAACACCACCTTCTCAAGAGCAACTCAGGACAGCTGATCAGTGCTGGCCCAGCCAGCACCAAAATTATGATCCCACAGATTTTCTTGGAGATGGGTGTTCCGCTCCCTGAGGAAAGACAAGCCAACAGTTTCATCCTAAATGGAAAACATTTTCTGCACATTCCAATGCTGAGTAATAAGAAGCCATCACTACTGGAAACATTTTGCTGATCTAAATGATTGTTCTCAATAAAAAGTGAATATGCTGCAGCCATTTGATAGGAGATTTTGCCTGCATTTTAAACTAAGTAACATAACCAAAGCTTGTTCAACATCTACATGCTCTGCTTGTTTTCCTGTTTTTAAATCTGCAACACACATGTTTCTACTTACTACCTGGTCCTTACATGCTCAGCAGATTTCCACCAGTGGTATTGGGTATTGTGCTTCAAGAATAATAAGCAAATTTGTTTTCCAAGCTTCCCATCCTCATTTGTTTTACACTCAATAGGTTCTCATCAGGGATACCCCTATTCCAGCCCTGATGTCCAGTTTAAGTAAAATATGATGGACAATGGGGAGAAGGTGGTCTAGCAGTATTATCGCTGGCTGTGCTTTTCCTTGGATGCTGCCTGGTCGGCTGTGCTTTTCCAGCACCACTCTAATCTGGAGTCTGATTTTCAGCATCTACATTACTCACTTTCGCTGATTTAAATCCAAAAACCCAAGTAATGTTCTGCAGACAGAGTTCGAATCCCACCATGGCAGATAGTGGAATTTAATTCCAAATAATTATTGAATTCAAGAGTCTAATGACCACCATGAGTCCAATATCAATCGTCAGGGAAAACCCCACTGGTTCACTAGGGAAGGAAATTATCTGGTCTGGCCTACATGTGACTCCAGACCCACAACAATATAATTGACTCGCAACTGCCCTCTGGGATGGCCAATGAATGCTGGTCCTAGCCAGCAAGGCATCATCCCATGAATGAATAAAAAGCAACACTCATTACGGGGCTTCATTATAAGCCTGATCACACGCACTCACAATTAAAGGGAATACAAACATTATAATAAATAGTCTTTAAGTAAATACAATTTTAAAATATCCTCCACTATGTTCTCATCAATATGTATGGATGGAAGTAGGATTCCGGTTCTTTGTTGTTATAGAGACACAAGTTTGTATTGAATAGATAGGATGATATTTGGATATTGAAAATCATTGGGCAAAACAAATTTTTTTTGAAAAATTTACTTCAGGGTTTGTTGTACATTTTTCATTTCAACCCATGTTATTAACAAACTTCAGGTTGTCTACTTGAAGTAATTACAACCCATCAATCATGGTTAAGATAACTGTTACAAAAAGTTAAACAGTTTTTGTTTGCAGGTAAGCGTAAAAGAAAATGGAGCTGATGTGTATTAAGACATCAATAAAGCTGTTCCTGCATACTCTAAACAGAAAGAGGAAAACTGAAAAAGGTTCATGTGATGTGAAAAATCAGAGGTATTCAATTTTTTTTCTTATTCACCACTTCACAGAGGCATTAATTTGCTCTGCCAGTGAAGTCCTAGCAATCACTAGCAGTTTAAAGCTGTGTGAAGACACAAAGCAGAAAGCAATCTCATGCAAATGTTGCCCAGTCCATAAAATGAACTAACTCAGTTGAATAAAATGAAGACAGTAGCTGCTTTGTGACTACCCAAAGTGAATGCACTTGCAATAATATATACAACACATGCAAAACAGAGCACCAAGGCTTTCAGACAAATTGATACTGGGCAGGTTTTAACAGTAACTGCTGGACTAACTGAAACATGGACGTGTTAAGAAACAATACAAAGAATAAATGAGATCAGGCTTTAAGACATAGCAGCAACAGAATATATGCTTTTAAATCAATGAATTATCTTCAAGAATGGCAGAGGAGAACGTACTGCCACTGTTGAAACTTCTACAGAAGCTGTTGCATGCCAAAGAACACCCATACTTGGAAAGTAGCTAAAAAGCACCAATTTTCTTGATTAAATAAGTGTTTGCAGTTTGCATCATCAGAATCTCAATGACATTATTGTCTTTATCGAAATTCCATGGACAATTGATTCTCTAATACACAAAATTCCATTTATCACGAGTAAACAGCTCGAGGTGGTAAATTACTCATTTTTGACTTTCCGTTTATAAGAACTGACAAATGGATGCTTCCATAAGCTGGTATTTAATAAAATATGTGTTCGATAGGCTGAAAATACTGGACCAGTCTATAAATATGAACTAATTGTGTCACAAAAAAGATAATAGCCCCTTTTCTTACCACATTGCTCATATCAGTTCACAAAGGCAGCTCACTATCACTTCATCAAAAGCAATTCAGGATAGACAATAAATGCTGCTAATGATGTCATTTTTGGGTAAATTTAGGTAAGGAAAGGAGAAGCCTAACTGAACCAGTCCCTTCAAGCAGGAGACTGGGGAGCTATTAATGGGAAACCAGGAATGGCAGAGGAGTTAAAAATTTTCCATTCGTCTTCACAATCACAGACAGTAATAGCATTTCACAAAACTTAAATAGAGGGGCAAAAGGATGAGAGGAAATAAATACAATAACCATCACTATAGAAAAAAGTATAAAGATACTAATAGTGGGCTAAAGACCAATACATTGACTTTATTGGCCAGAGTACCGAGTATAGGAGTACGGAGGTCATGTTGCAGCTGTACAGGATATTGGTTGGACCACTTTTGGAACACTGTGTGCAATTCAGGTCTTCCTCCTTTCAGAACGATGTTGTGATACTTGAAAGGGTTCAGAAAAGATTTACAAGGATGTTGCAGGGTTGGAGGATTTGAGCTATAGGAAGAGGATGATTAGGCTGGGAGGTTTTCCTTGGAGCATCGGAAGCTGAGGGATGACCTTATAAGGGTTTATAAAATCATGAGGGGCATGGATAGGATCAATAGACAAAGTCTTTTCCCGGGGGTGTGGGAGTCCAGAACCAGAGGGCATAGGTTTAGGGTGAGGGGGGGAAATATAAAAGGGTACTAAGGGGTAACTGTTTCACGCAGAGGGTGGTGTGTGGAGGAATGATCTGCCAGACGCAGTGGTACAATTGCAGCTTTTAAAAGGAATCTAGATGGATATATGAAAAGAAAGGGTTGGAGGGATATGGGCCAATGCTTATCAATGGGACTAGATTAGGTTAGGATATCTGGTCAGCATGGGTGAGTTGGACCGAAGGGTCTGTTTCCATTCTTTACAACAGGATCTGGACCAGATGGGCCAATGGGCTGAGAAGCGGCAGATGGAGTTTAATTCGGATAAATGAGTGGTGCTGCATTTTAGGAAAGCAAATCTTTATCAGGACTTATACACTTAATGGAAAGGTCCTAGGGAGTGTTGCTGAACAAAGAAACCTTGGAGTGCAGGTTCATAGCTCCTTGAAAGTGGAGTTGCAGGTAGATAGGACAGTGAAGGCAGCGTTTGGTATGCTTTTCTTTATTGAAAAATGTGTGTTGCTGGAAAAGCGCAGGTCAGGCAGCATCCAAGGACAGGAGAATCGAAGTTTCGGGCATAAGCCTTCTTCAGGAATGAGGAAGGTGTGCCAAGCAGGCTAAGATAAAAAGATAGGGAGGAGGGAGTTGGGGGAGGGGCATTGGGAATGCAATCCCAACTACACAAGCCACCAGTCAGTTCACACCTTGAACCTAGTTAAGGGTTTTCGTCCCCTCATCAGAGGAGAGACTGGAATTCAAGACAATCTAAAGAAGTTCCACTATGTATCAAAAGACTGTCTTATGAGGAGTGGTTGAGGAGTCCAGATTAGAGTGGTGCTGGAAAAGCACAGCAAGTCAGGCAGCATCAGAGGAGCAGGAAAATCGACGTTTCAGGCAAAAGCCCTTCATCAGGAATGGTTGAGGAGGTTGGGCCTGTACTCATTGCAGTGTAAAAGAATGAGAAGAAGTGACCTTTTTGAAACATACAAGTTCTTAGCAGACTTGGTAGGGCAAATGCAGAATAGTTGTTTTTCCCTGTGGAAGAATCCAGGAATGGAAGGCACAATCTCAGAGAGTAATGAATCTGTGAATTCTTTACATAGAGTCTGCTGGATAGGTAAGGTCATTAAGTATATTCAAGGTTCTGGTACACAGTTTTTTAAAATCAGTAAGGAAATCAAAGATTATAGGGAAAGGGAGGTAAGTGGAATTGAGGATAATCAGATCAGCCATGGTCTCATTGAAAGGCAGAGCAGACGTGATGGATTGAATGGCTGATTTCTGCTCCAATCCTTACAGAGAAATATGGAGGGGCTGCAGAAATAGAGGTCTTTTACCACTTTGTAGAGAAAAGGCAACTGTGGAAGTATTTTCTTGCAAATGGTAATCATAGAATTGAGTATATCTTGAATAACCACTTTGTATGAAATGACAATGTAGCATAAAAGAAATTGGAAAGATATTTGTAAAAGAACATAAGACCCAGACAAATGGATGATTCCCATTGAAGAGCACATGGTTGATTGAATGACTCTCTTTAAAACACAAGTTCTTGCAAATATTAAATGAAAAAAAAATGCACATTTTATTCCCTGGAGACAGTGCAGAGGTTCACCAGGATGTTGCCTGGTATGGAGGACACTAGCTATGAAGAGAGGTTAAATAGATTAGGATTATTTTCATTAGAAAGACAGAGGTTCAGGGGTGACCTGATTGAGGCCTACAAAATTATGAGAGGTATAGACAGGGTGGATAGCAAGAAGCTTTTTCACCCAGAGTGGTTACTCAGGGTCATGAATTCAACGTGAGAGGGGAAAGATTTGGGGAGATATGTGTGCAAAGTTCTTTACGCAGAGGGTGGTGGGAGCCTGAAACACTTTGCCAGTGGAGGTGGTCAAGGCGGGAACAATAGCATCATTTGATATGAATGGGTAGGGAGCAAAGGGAAACAGATCCTTAGAAAATAGGTGGCAGGTTTAGATAGAGGATCTAGGTTGGTGCTGGCTTGGAGGGCTGAAGGGCCTGTTCCTATGCTGTAACTTTTTGTTCTTTTTCTCACATTAATTTTATTCTGTATATTCATTTGCATTGGCATCTAGCAAATGATAATTCAATAATAACATCCTTCTTGTAGTCAAATCATGCAACATTCCAATTTTAGGCATTGCCACAATTTAGATGTGCACAATTATCACTGGAACCAAGCAAACTTATTTAAGCAACTTGTTTATTTAACAAAATAGTTTGCCTCTAACTGCACAGCAAGGAGTAGATTAAATCTCATCGTAACCAGTTTTAAAATATAGTACATTATTTACATCCTGAGAAAATGAATACATCCTGCAATACGTAATTTTTGAAAAAAATTGGTTCTTACTACTGAATATGTCAAAGTAATTTTGAGGGATAAAATACACTGGGTTGGGTTACATAGGGTTATGTTTGGTACTATAATGACAACATCTCCCCAACCCATTACTTATTGCATTACGAATTATCTATTATATGGCCTTTATTTGATACGTTGAAAGGTTAGAAAGTTTGAACTTGATAACTTATTGACTATTCACTTGCCTATCACACTATTATTTTAGATTTTCAACATGTAAGCAAAAACAGTTTCCTGACTCATTACACATGCGTCATTACATTAAAACTGATAGTTATAATATTTAATCACATGCTCCAAATTGGAGTAGTACTTCTCACTTTCCATAACTTTCCTTTTCCATTTCACCTCTCCTCTCTCTAGACGCTTCTAGGCTTTCTGCAATATTGAGATCTCAGGAATAAACTTTCCCTTTTTGCCTTATCATATCAGAATTATCCTGGACATCCAGGGGAAAATCAAATTTTGGAGCCTCAGTCGTATTCTTTGTGAAACCTATTTATTCTTACCCAATCTTCTTTGTGAATCCCTCCTGCTCCTTTAACAATGATTGACTTCTATATTATTGTTCAGATGTATTTTCACAAAATCCCATCTCAGCTCTGAAAAATTAGCCTTCCATCTTTGTCTTTTTCCATAACTAGAAGAGATCTAATGGAATCATAATTACTATCAGCAATATTAGCCCCATTCATACCACTTTCACATGCATAGTCATATACAAAATAGGAGCAGAAGCAGGGCATTAGGCTTGTCAAGCCCATTCCACCAATCAACATGATCCTAGTTTATCCTCTATCTTATTGCCATACTCTTGCTCACTGACACCTTTCATCCCAAAATATATTTAGCGACTTGGCTTCACAATTCCACAGGTTCACCAGTCTGAGGGAGGAAATTTCTCATCTAAGTCTGAAATAGACTACTGTTCCCTGAGCCCATGGGAAAAATTATTCCTGCATTCAATGTGATCAATGAGCTCCACTCTCACTCTACTAACCTCCAGTGAATTTGGCAAACCTGCCGTCCCGGAAATCAGTCTGGTGAACCTGTGGTAGAGGAACTGAGTTCCGGAGTCCTGAGGTCATGTTGCAGTTGTATAAGATTCTGGTGCAGCCGCAACTGGAGTATTGTGTGCAATTTTGGTCGCCATACAATAGGAAGGATGTGGAGGCACTGGAACGGGCGCAGAGGTGGTTTACCAGGATGTTGCCTGGTATGGTAGGAAGATCGTATGAGGAAAGGCTGAGGCACTTGGGGCTGTTTTCATTGGAGAAAAGACAGTTTAGGGGTGACTTGATAGAGGTGTACAAGATGATTAGGGTTTAGATAGGGTTGACCATGAGAACCTTTTTCCATGTATGGAGTCAGCTATTATGAGGGGGCATAGCTTTAAATTAAGGGGTGGTAGGTATAGGACAGATGTTAGGGGTAGATTCTTTACTCAGTGAGTCGTGAGTTCATGGAATGCCCTGCCAGTAGCAGTGGTGGACTCTCCCTCTTAATGAGCATTTAAACGGGCATTGGATAGGCATATGGAGGATAGTGGGCTAGTGTAGGTTAGGTGGGCTTGGATCGGCGCAACATCGAGGGCCTGTACTGTGCTGTATTTTTCTATGCTCTATGTTCACTGCACTCGCTCATTGGCAAGAACATATTTTCTTAGGTAATAAGACAAAGCAGCACACAATACTCCAGGTATGCTTTCACAAAAGCCCTGCATAGCTGTAGTAAGACTTTCTGGCTCCTGTACAAAAACACTCCCATTGTGAAGACCCATATAACATCTGCCTTTAGCTATGATATTACACATCCAAAGGCGATCCATGCCCTGAGTGCATTTACTTTATTCACTAGATGCAGAAGTGCTGCTGTTAGACTTGGGTGGACAAGGTCAGAAGTCACATGACACCAAGTTTATTTGAAATCATAAGCTTTTGGAACGCTGCTCCTTTGTCAGGTGAAATGAAGACGCTCTTGATCACCTGTAGCGACTTATTATTCCAGGTGGAAGTGAGGACTGCAGATGCTGGAGATCAGAGGCAAGAGTGTGGTGCTGGAAAAGTGAAGCAGGTCAGGCAGCATCCAAGAAGCAGGAGAATTGATGCTTCAGGCAAGAGCCAGCCTCATTCCTGATGAAGGGCTCTTGCCTGAAACGTCGATTCTCCTGCTCCTCGGGTGCTGCCTGACCAGCTGCGCTTTTCTAGCACTATACTCTCGACTTATTATTCAACCTGTTGACATTCCACTCACAATCATTTGTATGATCTTTTGAACTCTGACTATAAATTCTGTGCCTGTGTGTCTTCACTTCACCTGACGAAGGAGCAGTGCTTTAGAAACTTGTGATATCAAATAAACTTGTTAGATAAGAACCTGGTGTCATGTGATTTCTGGCTTTATTTACTAGGCATCTTGCAATGAAGTATATACAATTAAGCACTCCAAATTCCTTTGTTGGTTTGTTTCCTCTTCCTTTGCTGCTCACCCTCTTTTAGCTTGGCAGGTTTGTGGGAACCTAATGAAAAATCTTCAACAACACCTGCAAACATTCATACCAAGATATTGCTCCTGGTCCCATGGAGGTATATCCCATCCGACTTGCATCGATCCCACCTGCCTGACAGTTCCAAGCCCTCACTAATCTAAAGCCCTCACTAATCTAAAGCCCTACTTCCTGTTCAATCTGTCCAGGCAGGCATTAATTAGAACTATTTTCCTATTTCTGAACTTAGTAGCACTTGGCATCAGTCATAATCTGGAGACTTCTACCTTTGATGAACGGTTTCTAAATTTCTCTCATTGCTCCCCAATATCTGTCATACCTCTTTCAATTTTGCATTATCATGGTCCACAACCATAACTCATCATCACCATTTCCCTCCTTACCTGCATAGTTTAGGCCAGTGTCAACACCTTCTGAAACATGTCACCCACTGAGCTTTAAGCATTGAGAATGCATCAAAGTAATGCTAGAGCTGTGAAAGTTCTGAAAATTAATACTCAAGCTCCTCCAGTTAACAATTCCTCAACGTGAGAAGCATTCTGGAAGTACTGTATGGCACAGGGTGTGCAACCAATGGGGCTGAAGTGCCTCGCTTTGGTTCTATTAATAGGATCAACCTAACATACATGACATACCATAAATAAATCTTTGACGTAGACAGTAGACATTCTCTTGTGCACTTCTAATGCAAAACTCAGCTCAGCTGTGATTTGGTCTCACCACCCTAACTCTGAACACAAATTCTGCCCATTTCTACATTGCTACAATTTGGTTAGACAGCTCTTGGGTTGAGTTTAAGGTCAATAAGTTGTGTTCACATCAACTCCAGAACTAGTCTCACTACTCCAAGCTCTCCTTAATTTCTGTTTCACTCCTTAAAAAGTTTGTCTATCTTTTAAAGAAATACAAAGAATAGAGTTCTAGCCTCAATAAGTTAATTGTAGCAAGACATTCCATATTCTAGCATCTTGTTCCCTGTGAAGAGATTTTAACTGTATTCTCCGACAAATTTAAAAGGATGAATCTGTGTCAACAATTTCCCAACAGAGGAATGAATCATTCCTTAGTCATGGAGTCAAGCTCATACATGATTTTTAATAAAACTTCTAAAAGCTATCTTGGTGCAGTGGAAATAGCTCCATCCTTATGTACACCTTTACATGTTCAGAAAAGACTTACAAGGATGTTGTCAGGGTTGGAGGATTTGAGCTATAGGGAGAGGCTGAACAGCTGGGGCTGTTTTCCCTGGAACGTCAGAGGCTGAGGAGTGGCCTTATAGAGGTTTATAAATTCATAAGGGGCATGGATAGGATAAATAGACAAAGTCGTTTCCCTGGGTGGGGGAGTCCATAACTAGAGGGCATAGGTTTAGGGTGAGAGGGGAAAGATATAGAAGAGACCTATGGGGCAACTTTTTCAGAGAGTGGTACGTGTATGGAATGAGCTGCCAGAGGAAGTGGTGGAGACTAGTACAATTGCAACATTTAAAAGACGTTTGGATGGGTATACGAATACGAAGGGTTTGGAGGAAAATGAGCCGGGTGCTGAGATGTGGGACTAGATTGGGTTGGGATATCTGGTCGGCATGTATGGGTTAGACCGAAGGGTCTGTTTCCGTGCTGTACATCTCTATGTATAGGAACCATGCTTCAGAACCATGAGGTCATGCTGCAGCTGCACAAAACTCTGGTGCAGCCGCACTTGGAGTATTGCATATGGTGCTGGTCACCACACTGTAGGAAGAATGTGGAAGCTTTGGAAAGGGTGCAGAGGAGATTTACTAGGATGTTGCCTGGTAAGGAGGGAAGGTCTTACATGGAAAGGCTGAGGGACTGGAGGCTATTTTCGTTAGAGAGAAGAAGGTTGAGAAGTGACTTTACTAGGACATAGAAGATAATCAGAGGGTTAGATAGGGTGGACAGTAGGAGCCTTTTTCCTCAGATGGTGATGGCTAGCATGAGGGGGCATAGCTTTAAATGGAGGGGTGATAGCTAAAGGACAGATATCAGAGGTAGTTTCTTTACTCAGTAGTAGGGGTGTGGAACGCACTGTCTGCAACAGTAGTAGACTCACCAACTTTAAGGACATTTAAATGGTCATTGGATAGACATATGGAAGAAAATGGAATAGCGTAGGTTAGATGAGCTTCAGATTGTTGCACCAATCTGTGAAACCATCGAGGGCCAAAGGCCTGTATTGCACTATAATGTTCTATGATCTATGTCCATAATCATCCTATGGAAGATCTGTTGATGATCCATTAAATGTTCCAGTTATATGGTCTTATTATTTCGATACCTTACATTGCTACACAGATTAAGAGAGTCAGGTGTTAAATTCTACAAACAAGTAAAATCCAATTCTGAACACGATCCAATAATTTCCTTGCATTCAGTGCTAAAGACAATTTGTACAAGCTCCTCAACATGGATTGGTCTTCACTGCCTCATCAACCATTGAGATAAACAACATTCTTTAAATCACTAACTTACCAGCTATATCCAATGTCCACATATGATCCACTCACTTTGAAAGGTGGTGCAATAAAATCAACTAGTCTGAAAGCTTAGGCTATAAAATCCTGAACAAATTTATTGAGGGGAGAAAAGTAGAACAAAAAAAATGATAAAAAAAACTGGAAATAAAACTTCAAATGCTCTAAAATCAGAAATAAAAAACAAATTGCTGGAAAAGCTCAGCAGGTCTGGCAGCATCTGTGGAGAGAAATCAGAGTTAACGTTTCAGGTCACATAAGCCTTCCCCAGAACTGTTCTGAGGAAGGGTTAGTAGACCAGAAATGCTAACTGATTTCTCTCCACAGGTGCCGACAGACCTGCTGAGCTTTTCCAGCAATTTTTCTGTTTTTGTTACAGAGAATGCTACATTTATTTTATGGAATCTCAATCAGGTGCCATACACCAACCTAATTATTCCTCAGGAAATAAGAATAAACCAGGTTAAAATTGGCCATAAGACACTTTACTCAATAATATTGTTTCAAAAATTCCAAAATATGAAAACAACAAAAAAAGCTACAAAAAGCTAAACTGCTGCCCATATATTAACTACAACCATATCTACTTCATCTATCACCTCTCCATTCAACGTCCTTCACAGGCCCTTATCCCACAATGTGACCAATTTAAAATTCTTTATGGCCCTTGAATAATGTCTTTCCCCTGTGCTCTAATAACTCCACAAAGTGTATGCCCTGCAAACATCAGGAGTCATTACATTTCAGTGTTTCATAAATCAAAGCAGCAAAACAAAGCTGCTAATGTGACTCAGCCTGACCAAGCTCTTCCATCTTGCCAGATGTTAAAATCACAGGGTGCCTCTGCATACAATAATATGCATCCATATGGAAAACTGACAGCATAAACTTGAAACAGGTGCCTGCACAGAATCCAGCTCTCTGCAGGATTTAGAGCCAGAATTCAGACAGTCTGGATGCAGGGTGATAATGCAATGTCAACACTAGTAACTGGTTTTAATAGTCTGTAATGAGAATAACACTTAATACTGACTTTTATTTTGGCTTCTTAGGCACTAAACATTGTTTTGCGAGTAGATTTTCATGCAAGTAAATAAAAAGATGGTTGTTCAAATCAGTGTTTTTTGAAACATTTTGTTTGTTACATTTTCTGCTGCCAACGTTTCCTCCTCAGTATTTAATAACTAAATTTAGTTGTTTTTAAATCATTCATTCATTCATGCATACATAATCTACCAAATATTTAATAATTGAAATAGGATCTGTCTGGTAGATTTCAAAAGTATGTTACAATCTCCATCAACACTGATGCCTGAAAATGTGAATTTCTTTTTATAAGTTATTGAACCAAAAGAACAACATGCGGCAATATTTCATATTTTTGAATATGTTACTTGATAAATGCAAAGTGACAGTTCAGCTAAATATTATTTTCTTTCCATAGGCTACAACAGAATTGGCCACCTTTTACTTTAATTGACAACTGAAAACTCCAATTTTGTCATGGTGTTCAGTCAGTTGGGTAAACATCTCATCGACCAACCTAAGTGCTTCATGGTTATCAAATGATTTAATTCTGTTCTTCTTTCCGGGGGTAGTATCTTTCACCGTGCAAGTTTTCCTGATGGCTTGCTGTCTACCTCAAGCTAGGCAAAGCATCCACTCTCAAACTTGGACTTCAAAACTGATTTTGAGCTCCCACTTGCCTTCCACGGGTTCACGAGACGTCCATCATCTTCTTAGCTAAAAAGTTGTGACCTGGCTGAATTTTTCTTTTCCACTAACCTTCTTTCACTTGGCCACAAACCATAAAAATGATCAGAAAATGCAGTTTTCCTTTCTCTGTAATATTTCTGAGTTTATAGGGAAGCCTGTAATTTCATCTCAAAATGGCCTCTTAATTCCTTTTGCAGAGGCAAATAGAAACATGTTCATCTTCATTCCAAGTAGAAACATTAATAAGCTATGACCACAACAACTTTTCATCTCAGAAATAAAGGGGACACATCCAAATACAAAATTATATTGAAAATATATTTCTGGATCTCAGGAGACAATCTTCTCGTTGCGCATTTCAAAACAAATGTAATCATTGGCACCCCCCTCACAATAAAACAATCTTTTCTGATCTTTAACAATTAAACCAAGCAGGTTTCTTGTGAGATAGAAGCCAGCATATATTACATGACCCTCCCACTGAACCAAAAGATAACACTTTCCCAAAAGATAACATTGTAATAAACCAAACTATATTAGGTCTCAAACAAAATAAGGTCCAGCACCACTAATCCTCAAACAAAATAATCCCACACATCTCATAATTGCAAACAACAAATTTATCTGATAGTTTTATGATACAGGTTGAGATTACATTTTCTATTTTCTGACTATGACAAATCTGTGATGCAAATGAAGGCATGTTTTCAGTTTTATGTCATAGATGTGTACTCAGACCAACAATTAGCTTAAATCTGTGCCTTCTGGTCACCAATCCTTTTGTCAATGGGAACAGCTCTTCCCTATATGCCTGACCAGTACACAAATCACTTTGTTCAACTCCTCCACAAAAAGCCCCAACTTCTCCAAACTATCAAAATAACCTAAATTCCTTATGCCTGGAATTTTTCTACATCCTCCCTAAAGTGTGATGCTGAGAATTGGATACAATACTCCAGTTGGGGCCAAATCAGTATTTTATCCAGGTTGATCATAATTTCCTTACTTCCTACTTATTAATAAGGCCCAAGATGTTGTGCATTTTATAACCCAGTTTCTCCGCTTCTCCCAAAAGCCCAGTGATTTGGACACATGTAGCCCAAGATTTCTCTGCTTTTGAATTCTCTTCAGCATTGTATGCTTTGTTTTATAACCATCTTGATACACACTACAGCCACGGTGTGAAGCAAGACAATTATTCTGCAACTTAAAACTTTTTCCACGGATGCTGCTTAATTTGCTATTTTCATATAAACATTACATGTATTTCAAAAATTGTCCATTATATCATTAAGTGTTCCATTTCCATGGAGTAGAAACAATGTACTTACTGTACTTACATACTGAATACATGCATATACACAAGTTACATGAACCTTATTTGAATACACTGTATATAATACGAACGTTAGAGTCAAAGGGTATCCACTTCTGTGCTTCCATTTATTCCACAATTCAAAATTATTTCTCAAACCTAGTATGGAGATAATTTTGAAAAAAATCAAATTCCAATTACTCCTGCTGTTTAATAATTGGATCCCTACAATGTGGAAACAGGCCCTACGGCCCAATAAGTCCATGCTAACCCTCTGAAGAGTAACCCACCCAGACCCATTTTCCCTACCCTATATTTGCCCCTGATGTACCCCACCCCCATCCCGGAACATTCTGAGCAATTTAGCATGGCCAATTCACCTAACATGCACATTTTATGGATTGAGAAAGGAAACTGGAGCAAACCTACACAGACACTGGGAGAACGTGCAATCTCCACACAGATAGTCGCCAGAGGTTGGAATCAAACCAAGGTCCCTGATGCTGTGAGGCAGCAGTGCTAACCACTGAGCCATCATGTTGCCCAAATAGTTACATATGTATCGACGCCAGATATCACAATGCAATTTATTTCCACTGACCATCTAATTTCTCTTTCCAGGTTCTCATGTTATATAGGGAACATTGCAGATTTAAAACGGAAACCTAGTTGTTGGTTTACTTTTCAAAAAACCTTAATAACCTGTGGATCAACTTTTAGTGACTAATGCCTTTATCTAGACTTCCAACTTTCAGGTAATGTGATATCCCAGAATATCCTACTAAAATACACTAACTTACATTTATCTGTATTGAATGTTATTCGCCAATGCGTCCATTCTGCAACTTTATAGATGTTCTTCTATAATCTGTTCCATTTTTCTTCAATGTGCTGATGGCTCATTATCTTGTTATTTGGGTTTTGAAGTGGAAGTGGTAGATATTTGCCATTTTTTTCTGTATTGTGTCTATTAAGGGAAGACAAAGATTTGCCTTTGTTTTGGATTTGTTCTGTGATAGCTTGAAGTGAACAGTTCCGTGCATTAGAAAAAAAAGGTAGAAGAAGAATAAAACATTGTGTTGTCTCATGATAAGGGTTCAGTATCACAGAAAGACAACCATCAGAAAGTCAGGAAGTATGCAAATGTAGTTAGTGCAACATAATCCAATTGTTAAGGCTAATGGAATACGCCGGAGTGGCTTGGAAGAAAACTCCAACAGAGAATTGTTAGAAGCTGAGAGTATGTAAAACCCAAAGTGTTTGGGCTGCAAATGAAGATAGGAGAACGAAGTTCCAAAAACTATTCACTGCCATGCTAATGAAACAAGGAACTTTGAAGTGCAGACAGGATGATCCTTCATCAAGGCTTGAGTATCTGTAAAGCTTTTACAGAGAGTAAAAAGGTTTAAATCTTTGTTTGTGTGTTTTGTAATAAGATCATTTCAACTTCTTCTTACACAGTGTAACATAGTTGATCATCTTTTGTGTGGAATGAATTTCATATTCTTGCATTAAAAGTACATTGACAGCCTACCACGAATGTGTTCAGAGACTGACCATAGAGTAAACAAAATGTAAAAATGAACAGTAATTGTCTATCAAAGCAGTTTTTATGGGCTGACTTGTCCAGTTTGAGAAGGAATCATAGTATCACCGATGATCTAACCTAGTCCATCCACATTGACACTAATCAAGAAAGCACACACATCCCTCTACCTTCTCAGAAGCCTGAGGAACTTCAGCATGTCCACAATGATTCTCAGCAGTTTTTGTAGCTGCCCCTAGAAAGTATCCTATCCGGATGTATTACAGCTTGGTATGGCAATTGCTCTGCCCAAATCTGCAAAATAAAAACTACAGAGAGTTGTGAACGCAGCCCAGTACTTTACACAAACTAGCCTTCCTTCCTGCAGTTCTGTCTGTACTTCACGCTGTCTCAGGAACACAATCAAAGACCCCTTCCACCCCGGTTATACTCGCTTCCATACTCTTCCATCAAGCAGAAGATATAAAAGTTTGAAGACATATACTAACAGATTTGAGAACAGCTTCTTCCCCACTGTGTTCAGGCTTGTGGATGGACCCCTCATATTAGAGTTAATCTTTCTCTGCATCTTCTCTGTAGCTGTAACACTATATTGTGCATATTGTTCTGTAACCCTGATATACTTATGTAAGGTATGATCTGTCTGGTTAGCATGCAAAACAATACTTTTCACTGTATATTGATAAATGTGACAATAATAAATCAAATCAAAACAGTTTTGGTTATATTCCCTCACCCCATCAGTCCTGAGTTCTGAGATCTTTGTCACTTCTTAACCAATTTTAAACAGTGCATTTTGCAAGAATTTCCAATGATGATTGAAATATGACTGACAGGTGGACAGTTGGTTCTGATGGATCTAAAATCACAGACCATTCAAGTATTGAGTACTTTTATAGTCATAAATCCCTATGAATTTAAACAGAGGAATGAGGGATAGTATACTGAAACTACAGGTATTCTAGTTTCATTCTCATGCTAAAGGCAGGAGACTAAATATTGGTGGTCTCTTCATGGTGCACAAATTAATCTTTAGTGAGCAAGGTTCCAGTCACATAATTCAACACATGTAGGTAATGTTTCCAATCAATAGCAATGAGTAAGTAGTATGGTCACAGTTTCCAGCTAATCATTACTGCTGAAAATACTGCCAACGGACAGTCTGATAAGAGTTTTAATTTTGTTTTGTGTGTTACCGTTATTCAATTTTACATTAGTTCATAGATGTGCTGAAAGTGCGTTTCTTCCTAGGGCTTTTCTTTGCAACATATTAAATGACTTTGTTTTATTTAGTTGATGCATCTCTTAAATTATGTAATTTTATAAGAAGCAATTTACATATCTCACCAAACCCTCCAAATCCCATGCATAATGATTCAATAGATTGCAGGAATAGGACAGTCATACAGATTAGAACAAATAATTTCCAAATCAGTTGTACAGTTATTAGAGAATGTGTAAAACAATAGGGATAAACTGTATAGGTCTATGCAAATTATTTGTAAATATCCCACAGGAAAATGAATTCATTAAAGAAGTATGGCATTGAATTTGTGGAAAATTATCCATGGATTTAACATGCATATTGAAAAGTTTGGTACAGATTCTGTAAAATTGCCTTTTGCAATGTACACTTGATATTTTGCAATAAAATGTTAATTTCTGAACTGCTGACATGCTGCATTATATGGCTAAGCAATCGATCTAAATTTAATACTGTAGTTTGATGCATTGTTCATGAACTGCTAGCATGTTCAGTTATGCACAGCGCTGTTGCTGATTGACTCAATTATTTGATTTGTACTATATTGTATGTACAATTCAATTATTCTAATTCAATATAAAATTATCAGGATGATATAAGAACTCAAATCATTTCTACAAACGGTGATCAGTAACCCCAATACCAGTAATTGTAGAACACTACTTTCACTTCTTGTTAGATACAGTAGCGACTCTGAAATTTTATGTGTTTTCATTTTCTGTAACCAGATTGCTATCCACTCTGCTACATTTCTCTAGACTCTATATAGTTTGACTGGAGCCATGAGTCTACCATGCAGCACTTTATTGAAGGCCTTTTGAAAGTTCACAGATATTACACTTGGTACATTACACTCATCTGGCCTTTTTATTGAATTCTGTAAAATAGTAATAAAGTTAGTGAAGCTTGAACTTTCACTTTGAAATGTATACTGACTATTCTTTCCAATTTTCTATTTTTGTTCTTTTATTCTGCCTAATCATCCAGACTTGCACTTAAGCTTACCTAAATGACAGGCAGTGCACCTTGCACTGGGAACAATAACTGAAGGGGTGTTGGATTAATGGAATGTTCCAGTGATATATTTATTTCCACAGCTGGTCTGGCTCTTCTCCATCCCCAGAATCTGGCACAGTATATAGGTCTTAGTTAAACCAGAGAGAAGGCCACTCACAATCCATTTCAAACATTACTCTGGTCAAAGGTTCAATGAGTTTATGTCAGCTACGTAGTGCAATTCTATCAATTATTTTAAACTGCTCAATAAAAAGAAAATTTTTAAAAATGAGTACTTCAGTTTCAAACTATGAAATAGCAAAACTACACAGATGGTGGAATGCTCTTCAGTGGGGCGATGTGAACTCAATGGGCTAAATAGCCTGCTTCCGCAGACTATTATTTAATTAACGGCCTGTGAATGCACTTGAAGTTAAAACGAATTAAATTTGATGGCTTGAAGGGGCTCTTTTAGGCTGTTCAACTCTAGAACCCAAATGATTCCTTTTCTGGATTAGGTTATCTACACTGGAGTCCTCTTAATGATATGCATGATTCTCAAACCACAATTATTAACAGGAACTTACAAATCCAAGTGGCAGCCTTGCTCTATTAATTATTTTTTAAATATCAGGGACTTGACTGCTTGACAGCTACTTCCGGGTTGTATATAGAGCCATACAGCATGGAAACAGATCCTTCAGTCCAATTCACCCACACCAACCAGACATCCCAATCTGACCTAGCTCCACTTGCATCAGTTTGGCCCTTATCACTTCAAACCTTTACTATTCATTTATTTATCCAATTGTTTTTTCTTTTTAAGTGTTGTAACTGTACCTGCATCTACCACATCCTCTGGAAGTTCATTTTGCACATGTATCAAATATGTGTAAGAAAAAGTTGCCCCTCATTTCATTTTTAAAACTTTCTCCTCTCACCTTACCTATATCCTCGAGTTTCAGACTCCCCTGCCTTAGGAAAAGACCTTGGCTATTCACCCTATCCATGCCGCTCATGATTTTATAATCCTCCATAATTTCACCCCTCAGCCTCCGATGATCCAGGGAAAAGAGCCCCAGTCTATTCAGTCTTGCCCTGTAGTTCAAACTTACCTGTTCCGGCCACATCCCTGTAATTTGTTTTTCTCCAAACTCTTAGGTTTAACAACATCTTTCCTATAGAAGGACAACCAGAAGAATTGTACGCAATATTCGAAAAGTGGCCTCACCAATATCCTGTACAAACACAACCCTAACCCAAACTTATACTCAATGTTCTAACCAATGAAAGCAAGCATGCCAAATGCCTTTTTCACTACCCTGTCTACTTGTGACTCCACTTTCAATAAACTATGCACCTGCACCTCTAGATATCTTTGTTCAACAACACTTGCCAGGACCTTGCTATTAACTGCATAAGTTCTGCCCTGGCAGCCTTACCAAAATGCACACCTCATATTTATCTAAATTAAACTCCATCTGCCACTCCTTGGCCCATTGGCCCATCTGATGTAGGTCCCGTTGTACCTTGACATAATCTTCTTCATTGTCCATTACACCACCTATTTTAGTGTCACCTGTAAACTTACTAAACATGGTTCCTATACTCATATCCAAATCATTTATATAAAAGATGAAAAGCAATGGACCCAGCATCAATCCTTGCAGCACATAACTGGTCATAAGCTTCCAGTCTGAAAATCAACCCTCCACCACCACCCTTTGTCTTCTACTTTCAAGCCAATTTTGTATCCAATTGTTTCCATGCTCTCCTTTGGCAGCAGCCTTAGGTCTCATGAATGTTCCAAGTCTATTCTCATCAGTACCTTCAGATGAATCCTATTAGTGAACCTATTCCAAAGTCTTCCTCATTGTTCTCAGAACTTCCTTCTTCAGTGCACCTCCAAACTATCTTGAAATACTATTGGAGGCTAATATCCAACACATTGTATTGTCAGACATGAGGTCCCATTTCTAGATATTGCAGCCACATTCATATTGTGCCTCAAATGTTACTGTTCCCCATACCAATCCTTTATGCAATCCCCAAACACAGTGTTTTAAGGTCTACTGGTAGATAATTCATTGGTGAGATAGTACAAACTTATTCAGCTCACCAAGAGAGTCAGCAATATTGTGACTGCATTCACATGTTGGCCAAGCCAAATAATTTTGTCTGATTAATTTCTATCAGGAATGGGTAGCGATGTCACTGCATGTTTAACAACAACTTTAATGGTCATTTTTTTTAGGGTCAAATTACAAAGTGCTTTATACAATTAATCTTGACAACTTGCCATGATGAGCTTTGAAAAGTCAAATGCTCCTCAACTAATTCATTTCTCACATTTGGTCAGTAACTTTATCCCATAATTAAAACTCATGCATACATTCAAACATTGATGATTAATCCGTCTGTAATTTGCTGCCTTATCCAGGACTCTCGTTTTGTTGGAAAATGAAATCACAGTTGATATTTGACATGTCCCAGTGGCTTTTTCCAATGAAATTTTGCAAAAATGATCAAATTCTCTCATTTCCTCCTGGATCCAGAGATGTATCTGCACTGATTTGAGTAACTTTAGTAATAACTATTAGATTAACAAATTATTGTCTAAAAGCCAGCCATCTTTTTCATGCTATAATCTTCATATCCCCCTGTGAAACTGAGGGAAAAAGCATATGATATGCTGACATTAGTGGAAAGTCAGAGGATTGGGCAATATTTAAAATCTAGTAGAGAACAATAGAAAAAGAAAATAGGTGGAAGACGATGAAATGTGAGGGTAAACTAACTAGTAATGTAAAAGAGGATTGCAAGAATTTTTTTTTAAAAGATGTATAAAAAGGTAAGAGGCAAAAATGGATATTGCATCACTGGAAGGGAGACTGAAGTGGTAATGAGGCCAAAGAAATAGCAGGGGAACCGATTAGGTACTCTGCATCAGTTTTCACAGTGAAAGACACCGCAGCATTACAAGAACTTGAATAGAGTCAGGGGACAGAGGTGAGCGCAGTAGCCATCACTAAGGAGAAAGTGCCGAGAAGCTGAAAGGCTCGAAGGTGGATAAGTGACCAGGACTAGATGGACTGCACCCCAGAGTTCTGAAGGAGATAGCTGAGGAGATTGTAGAGGCATTGGTGTTGATCTTTCAGGAATCACTAGAGTCATGGAGGATCCCACAGGACTGGGCAATGGAAAATATACACCCCTGTTTAGGAAGGGAGGGAGGCAGAAGACAGGATATTACAGACTGGTTATCCTGACCTCGGTCGTTGGTAAGATTTTAGAATCTATGATTAAGAATGAGATTGTGGAGCACATGCAATTGCATGGTAAAATAGAGCTGAGACAGCACAACTTTGTCAAGGGGCGGTCATCCCTGAAAAATCTGCTAGAAATCTTTGAGGAGTTGTTTAATGAGCATGTTAGAAAAGGAGAAGCTGTCGATATGATCTATTTGGATTTCCAGAAGGACTTTAGGCGTCTCACAGGAGACTCTTAAATAAGATAAGAGCTTATGGTGTTAGGGGCAAGGTACTACCATGTTGACAGGATTGGCCGATGACAGAAGGCAGAGAGTGGGAATAAAGAGGTCTTTTTCAGGATGGCAGCTGGTGGCTAGTGGAGTTCCACAGGGGTCAGTATATGTTATACATTAACAATCTGGACAAGGGAACCGAGGGCACTGTTGATAAGTTTGTAGATGACACAAAGATAGGCGGAGGGAGAGGTGGTGTTGAATCTAGGGGAATGCGCAAATAAATTGCGGATGCAATACAATGTTGAAAAGTGCAAGGTTTGAACTTTGGTAGGAAGAATGCAGGCATAGAAAAAAAGGGAGAAGGGCTTTAAGTGGGGAAGCACAAAGGGCCACAGTCCAGTGCACACTGACTGCCTACTCCCTAGTCATCCTTCAGCATTGTGTTGAATGTTCCTGGAACAGCCACCCTATTGGCAGCTACACCTTTGTGCACCGAGGGAGCTAAACATTAGAGAAGGAGGGACAATGTTTAATGCCATGTTCCCCTGCTTGCAACTGAGATGAGGAGCAGTCACTTAACTGCTCACCAGCACAAGCTGCCACACTGATATTGGTGGGCAGTGTAGAGGCAACTTTGCCAGTGCTTTCCGAAGTCTCGGTTATTTCGCTCTCAGAGGTTCTCGAGGGCATTTCTGGGGAGGCAGCATTCCTACACAGAGGTAGTGGGGAGATTGGCTAAACCGCCAAGTCACAAGAGAAAAGGTAGTGTCACGGTCAGTGGTCAGTAGTAGTCTACAGTAAATCAGATGGACAGCATGGTTAATTCAATGCAGTGACAAGCGTAGTGACACTCAGTCATTTGGCAGGACACAGATGTTGCTGCATCCGTGCAACAGCAGTCTCAGTATTCTCCTAGGAGAACAGAATTCTCTCATTGTAAGGGGCGAGAATCCAAATGTTGGCAAACAGCCCCCAGACAGGATCACCCCACCTTATTATAGGCTGTCATCTCCTGGAACAACAGAGAAGGGAAGAAGTGAGTGAAGTAACAGGGGCTTTTTGTGCTGTTGCAGTGATAGAGTGAATGTAAAGTAGCAGAGAGAAGCTGCCATTTACCCTGATGGCGTGGAGAAGGTCACTGACCTTCAGTGGCACTGCTGGCCATTTCCTCCGCACCCTGATGAGGACGACAACCTGGGACCAGGCTGGACAGATCTGGTGCTGTAAATGTCCTCTGGTAATAGGACACCTCTCCTCTGCACCAGTCCATCCACCAGGACACCAAGACCTAATCAGAGAAACAATGCCATCTTCTCCTTGTCTACCGTGTCCCAACTTTGTCCTTGACCAAGCAGAGGAGCTTCAGAATACCAGTGCTCATCCAGATGTACAGCAGCCTTTTAAAGATAGCATAGACACAAGGGGTGTAGGTCTTATGGCGAATATCTGCTGAATGGTAGGAACGACGTTTGCTAAAATGGAGCGGTAATCTGATGCAAGAGGCATTTTAGGGCAGGGTAAGTAATTAATGCAATCCGTTTGGTAAGACATGGTAAAAAAAAAACTTGCTAGGCCTGGGTGGTGAAAAAGTCCAAGAAATTCCACACAACTCGTTCTTGGCCAAACAAACATGAGATTCAGCCCAGAGTTTTAAAAGGAGGATCTTAGAGGAGGAAAGTAGAGAAACAAAGTGGTACAGGAAAGGAATTCCAGAGGCTAGGGCCCTGGCAATGGAAGGTACATGTGCAAATTGTGGAGAAGTTAAAAATGAAGATGCTCAAGGGCCAGAATTGTTAGCTTACAGATCACAGCGATAGGAAAACGAGAGACACTGACAAAGTTGACAACAAAGATAAGAATTTTAAAATTGAGGCATTCCCTCAGTATAGGGTCAGTAAACACAAATGTTATTGGGGAGAAAGTGAGGACTACAGATGCTGGAGATCAGAGGAGAGAGAGTGTGGTGCTGGAAAAGCATAGCAGGTCAGGCAGCATCCAAGGAGCAGGAGAATCGAAGTTTCATTAAGAATAGATGAAGAGGACTTGGTAGATGAACGGGACTTGGTCTGCGTTACGACAGATGGAGTGTTTTGGATAAGTATACAGAGAGCAGAACTTGGGAGGCTGGTGGGGAAGGGTTTTGAAATAGAAGTATCAAAGGCAATATGCTGGTTTCTGCAGGAGATGAGCTGAGATGAGGTGAAGTCACCAATGGTAAAGATAGGCACACTTATTAATGACAACGATATTTAGCCAAAAGCTCATCTCAGAATCAAATATAAGACCAATGTTACAATAGTTTGATTTAGCCTTAGATAGTTGCAGTAATACAAAGAGGGAGCCAATGGATAGGGAACAGAGTCTGTCATGAGGAGAGAAGTCAACTGCTTCATTCTTTCCAATAATTAATTGGAGAAATTTTCAGCTCATCTACTACAAGATATTAAATAAGCAGTCTGACAATTTAAAGACAGCGGAACAATCAAGAAAAGTGGTGAAATAGAATTGAGTTTTATCAGCATTTAGGATGAAACTATTTTCAGGTGACATAACCAAGAGGTAGAACTTAGATGAGAAATATGAATAATTTATGGGGCACTTGCAGGCAGCAGTATAGGAACAGGAAAATAATCTATTAAAAGCTACTCTTTCTCACAGTTTACAAGATAAATATGAAACCAGGAAAGGGCAGTTCCACCATATGGATGATGAAAGAATGACATTAATAGAGCACAGTGCAACCATGTAAAAGGTTAAGTTGGATTAAGAAGGAAAGGTTTTTGTTTAATTAATTAGTAATCTTACAAATTGCTTCTCTCTAGAGCCTTGTGGCATGTTGGTAGTGTCCCTCCTCTGGGCCAGAAGCTTCAGGTTCAATTCTACCTGTCTAGAGATCTTTCATAACATGTCTGAAGAGTTGATTTTTAAAATAAATTGCTTGCCTTTAAATTATTAGACAACTCTTAAGCTGATTTTGCTTAAGCATTGCTTGATCCTCAATTTGAGTTTGGAGAAATAGTGCTTTGCAATTGCCTTATTTTAGACTAATTAGATCAATTAGGCATCAATGGGTGTCTAGTTTTCATGCACGAGCCTAGAAATCTAGAACAGCTGCTTTAATTTGGTCTGAGGAAGTATTTAAGCTGTTTGAGATTAATATTTCAAAACCCTGAATGTTGGATAGCCTCTGGCATCACTCAACTTTCTTGGTATCCATTTGTGACATCTGCTATTCACCCAACTACTAATATTAAAGTTTATCAGACTTCTGATTCAAAGGCTGCACCTTCTCTATGTGGTGACTAGTCTCTTTCCTCATGTATTTGAAACCATAACCATTGTACGTTTTTCCCCATTGCACTATTTGGCTTCCCTTTTGAATCGGAGCCTATTATTTCCATATTTTCCTTTTTTAATTCCACCTGCTATCTTGTCTATATTTTTTTCTCTGTCCTCCGATGAAGTCCTTGATCCTTTGCTTCCTTCCATCTCCCGTTTCTTCCCCAGGCATTGATTGCATTGAACATAATCATAAAATTACCTTTGGTGCCTTTCTTGCATCTTCTAAAAGTCTCACCAAGGACAGCCAGTTTGCCAGCAAAAACTTTAATGATTATACCCCAATTTCTTCCTGCCCTGCATATCTATCAAAGGTTTAATCTTGCCAATCTCCTTCCCATAAATCTGGTTCCAGATTTGGCTCTTTGGATTCTGCTACTGGATTGGTGATCAATATCTCTTTTTGCATCTACCTCCAGTTTCTACACTCACTTGTGAGCAAAGCCCTTGCTTTGTGTTATGGATCATTGATGTCACAATCTCAAGAGAGGTACAGCAGACAGGTGGAGGAGGCCATTTCCTTAAGGAAGCTTCCTCTCCTGACTATAACTTCAGATAGATGACCCTCACAAACAATTCTGTGTTGGTGTTAATTTTAGTCACTAACTTATTCTGCCTTCCTATTTCTTCCAGTGAGTATTGGATTTCACTTTAAAATCCTTGCTCTTTATCACCTGTCCAAATATCACACTGGGTTTCTTAAAAAAAAATGGAATATATTGTTTCCTCTCAGATTCTGCACTGAAAGATTTCTTCTTCTGTCTCAACTATGTTCCTCATTCTCAGACCCCACCCTACTTGTTAACTCTTGTATTCATATTCACAGTCATCCTCGCAATATTGCCACCTTTCAGCCTTGGTCATTCCAATGGTAATCATTGATAAGGCAACATCGGATTAATTTTTTTTATCACATACCCCCCCCTCAATATTTCCTTTTCCTTTCATAACCTACTTTTTCCTGTGCTCTTCCCTACAATATCTAATTCTCAAAAACCTAGCCTTTAGACGACACTTCACACAAACATTTCTGTAGCTAACAGTCTGTTAAAACCTGGGCTTTTATGCACTACTGATGTCCCCGGAAGAAAACAGAGCTGGACAATTCAGCAGATCTGCAGTAATTGCAGAAAGAGAAACAGAGATATAATTTCAAGTCCAATGATTCTTCACAGAGTACTTTCTGGTTTTATTTCAAATCTCTAGCTTTCACAGTACTTGCTTTCTTGATGCACCTGGCACTAATACACTCTCGCATGCTACTGGTCCAGTCCAACCTCAAACCCCTACGATGCGCTTGGAAGTTAGTTGGGCTAAATGATTCATTGAAGATTTGACTGGACCTCAGAACATCACTGACTTCTAGTTCTCCATCATTAAAATATCATCTGATGCACACATTACAGTACAAAACTCTCACAGGGCTCATGCAGGATGTTGCTCCTGGATGACAGGTGAGGGAGGATCTGGAACATAGTCACAGAATGGGTGGTAGACCATTTAGGATGAAGATGAAGAATTTCTTCACTCAGGACGGTAAATCTTTGGACTTCTCAGCACCAAAGGGATGTGGAGGTTTGCTCACTGTATATATTCAAGACAGAAATTAATAAATAACGTCCTTCTAGAAAAGGAAATCTGCCATTCTCAGCTGGTCTGGCCTAAAATATGACTCCAGACCCACAGCAATACGGGTGACTCTCAACAGCCCTCTGAAATGGACCAGCAAGTCATTCAGTTATATCAATCCCTACGAAGTCTCAAAGAAATGAAACCAGGACGGACCACGTGGCATCGGCTGAGACACCAGAAAAGACAAACAGCAGAAGCAGCCTTATCGACCCTGCAGAGTCCTCTTTACAAACATCTGAGGCCTAGCGCCAAAAAATCGGTGGAGCTGACTCACAAACTCGACAAGCAACAGCCTGATATAGTCATGTTTGTGGAATCATCTCATATAGACAATGGCTGCAGAAGCTGGAAACCAGAGTCTAGATTAGAGTGGTGCTGGAAAAGCACAGCAGGTCAGGCAGCATCCGAGAAGCAGTAAAATCGACATTTCGGGCAAAAGCCCTTTATCAGGAATACAGGCAGAGAGCCTGAAGGGTGGAGAGATAAGTGAGAAGAGGGTGGCGCCAATGCAGTCATCAATGTAACGGAGGAAGAGGTGAGGAGTGGTGCCGGTATAATTATGGAAGATCGAGTATTCTACGTAGCCAAAGAGACAGGCATAGCTGGGGCCCATACAGGTGCCCATGGCTACCCCTTTGGTATGGAGGAAGTGAGAGGATTCAAAGGAGAAATTGTTAAGGGTGAGGACCAGTTCGGCCAAACGAATGGGTGTGTCGGTGAAAGGGTACTGTTGGGGACGTTGGGAGAGGAAGAAATGGAGGGCTTGGAGGCCCTGGTCATGGCGGATGGAGGTGTAGAGGGATTGATATCCATGGTGAAGATGAGGCATTGGGGGCCAGGGAAACGAAAGTCTTGGAGGAGGTTGAGGGCGTGGGTGGTATCTCGAACATATGTGGGGAGTTCCTGGACTAGGACAGTGTTGAGGTAGGTAGAAATGAGTTCAGTGGGTCAGGAGCATGCTGAGACAATGGGTCGGCCAGGGTGGTCAGGCTTGTGGATCTTAGGAAGGAGGTAAAACCACTATCACCATCCCTGACATATCTTGTCTCTCCAGGAAGACAGACCCAGTAGAGGTGGTGGAACAGTGGTATGCAGTCAGGAGGAAGTTGTGGTCAGAGTCCTGAACATTGACTCCAGATTACCATGAACCGTCCTCCCTCAGCCAATTGATCAAAACGTTGGAGGGAGCACCGAGGTACTCTGGGTGGGGATTTCAATATCCAATACCAACAGTGGCTCAGCAGCAGCACTATTAATTGGGCTGGTCGGGATCTAAAGGATATAGCTGCTAGATTAGGTCTTTAGCAGCTGGTGAGGGAATGAGCAAGAGGGGAGAGCATATTGATCTCACCTTTAGCAATATGCCAGCTGCAGATGCATCTGTTCATGACAATATCGGTATAAAGGACCATCGCATATTTCTTGTAGAGACAAAAGTTCCTCATTGAAGATGTACTCTTTGTCAATCAGGTTGTATGGCACTATCACTGAACTAAATGGGACAGACTTCAAACAGATCTAGCAACTAAAGACTGGCATCCATGAGGGACTGTGGGCCATCAACAGCAGCAGAATTATACTTCAGCACAGTCTGCCACGTCATGGCCAGATCATGCCCACTCAAGCATTACTATCAAGCCAGGGGATCAACTGTGGTTCAAAGGTGATTGTAGTTAGGCTTGCCAGGAGCAGTACCAAGCATACCTAAAAATGAGGTGTCAATCTGGTGAAGCTACCGAAATGGGACTACATGCCTGCCAAACTCAAACAGCAAGTGATAAAGCTACATAATCTCACAACTAATGGATCATATCCTTGCTCTGCAGCTCTGCCAAATCCAGTCATGAATGGTAGTGGACAACTAAACAACTCACTGGAGGAAGAGGATCCACAAATATCCCCATTTTCAGGTGATGAAAGAGCCCAACAGAACAGTGCAAAATATAAGGCTGAAGCATTCACAGCAACCTTCAGCCAGAAGTGCCAAGTGGATGATCCATTGCGATCTCCTCTATTGGCTCCAGAGACCAGGCTTCAAACAATTCGATTCACTCCATGTGACATCAAGAAATTGTTGGAGGTACTGAATACTGAAAAAGTTAGGGACATGGGCAACATTTTGGAAAAAGTACTGAAGACTTGTGCTTCAGAACTTGCTGCTTACCTAACCAAGCTCTTCCAGTACAGTTACAATACTGGAATCTACCCGGCACATGGAAAATTGCCCAGGCGTGTCCTGTACACAAAAATCAGGACAAATCCATACCAGCCAATTACCACCCCATCAGTCTACTCCCAATAATCAATAAAATGATGGAAGTTGTCAACAGTGCTATCAAGCAGCACCTGCTCAATGACACTCAGTTCCTGACCTTATTATAACCTTAGTTCAAACATGGATGAAAGAACTAAATTCCAGAGTTTGGTGAGAGTGACAGCTCTTGACATCAAAGCTATATTCAACAAAGCGTGGCATCAAGTAAAACTGGAATCGAGTACCGGGGGCAAACTTTCCAATAGTTAGAGTCATACCTGGCAAATAGGAAGATGGTCGTGACTCTTGGAGATCATCATTTCAGCTCCAGGACATCTCTGTAGGAGCTCCTCAGAGTACTGCCCCAGGATCAACCATCTTCAGCAGCTTCCCTCCATCATAAGACAGAAGAGGGAATACTTGCACAATGTTCAGCATCATTCGCAATTCTTCAGATACTGAAAGCTGTCCATGTTCAAATACAACAAGATCTGGACAATATCCAGGCCTGGGGTGGCAAGTGACAAGTAACATTCACACCACACAAATGTTAGGCTTTAACCATCACCAAGAAGAGACAACCCAACCCCTGGCATTCACGTTACCATACTAAATCCCCCACTAGCAACATCTTTGATGTTAACATTAACTAGAAAGTCAACTGGACTTACCACAAACACAGTGGCTACAAGAGCAGGTCAGAAGCTAAAAATACTGCAACTCTAAGCGACTCGACTCCCAACTCCCCAGAGCTTGTCCATCAGCTATAAGGCACAAGCCAGGATTGTGATGAAATATTCCCCACTTTCCTGGAAGTGCAGCTCCAACAATACTCAAAAAGCTTGGCACCAACCTGGATATAACAGCTGCTTGATTGGCACCATATCCACAAATATTCACTTGTTCCACCACCAATGCTCAGCCGTAGCAGTGTGTACTATATACAAGATGCATGGCAGAGATTTACCAAAGATCCTCAGATATCACCTTCCAAACCCATGACCCCTTCCACCAGAAGGGCAAGGACCACTAATACGTGGGAACATGACCATCTGCAAGTTGCCCTTCAAGCCATATTTCCAAGTCAGGATGGTGAATATCACCATTCTTTCACTGTCGCCAGGTCAATAGCCCTGAATTCCCTTCTGAACGACATTGTAGGTCAACCTACAGCAGGTGGACTACAGCAGTTCGAGAAAGCAACTCACGACCACCTAGGGATGGAAATTTAGTCAAAAGGTGAGGACTGCAGATTAGAGTCAAGAGTGTGGCAAAAGCCCTTCATCAGGAGTCAGTGCTGACAATTAGCATCGATTAGCCAGCGATGCCCACATCCCTCAAATGAAGAAAAAATTTCTAGAAATTAAAGATATCAAGCTACATGGGCATAGTGTAGGAAAAGTGTTCAGATAGATCAGGCATGATCTTGTTGAACAACGGATTAGGTTTGATAGATTAAATGACCTACTCCTATTACTATGCAACATAATTCAAAATAAATGAACTTTAATTGTCAGCATGCAGTAGTTAGCATTTTGTCACACCATAACTTGAAAGAGCATACAATATTTTTTAGTCCTATGATGCAGCCAATCGGAAATGTTTAGTCAGAATCTGCAAGCAATTTCACTCAAAACTATTTTAAGAGAAAAAATGCATTTAGATCTTGACTGTGGAAACAATTTCCAAACTAAACCACATAATTTGGGAACATTGAATCCATCTTAAGTTAATGACAGATTTTACAAAATCACTTGCCATTTATTTCCTGGAATCAGTTAAACATGCAATTTCCAGCCAAACGTTTGTTTTTATCACACAAAATAAAATTACTTAACATATAACATCATACCTAACACATAATTATGTAAAACGATTATTTTACCACATCCCACAATCATATGATCCCGAAGTCATTATGAGTGAGATAAAGACAGGTAATTAACATGAGGTCAAATAAATCTTTATCCCAAATCTTTACCTTTGGTAAAAAAAAAGTGAAGAAAGTATACTTTTTAAATATTACACGTTTAAATTAATGTTTGAAAACACCTCCTCAGAACAAGTGCAAATAAAATGTTTCCACAGTGCATGTAACATTCAACACTATACAAACTATAGCAGATTTGGACCCAAGTCACATAGACAACTGACCGTTTCTAAGGAAAACGCGACAAGATTTATTTAGACAATCGTGTGAACTGCGTAGTTCATACATTACTAAAAGCGAATATGCTGTATTTTTGTACTTACTGAAAATCAAACTATAAAATTAATATGTATGGTTTTATACGGTTTATGTTTCAAATGCCCAGCATTTTTAGCCTCGAGCTATTCTACAAATGTCAGTTTCTCATTGTGCTCAAGGCAACGAGACAAAAGTATTAGCCTGGACATCCCCGGCGTGAAGGGTACAACCATCAAACCACGACACTTTCTAGCTACTAGTTAATAGATGTTGTGCACAATTAATAATTTCCATATTTCACAAATCTGGCTGCGAAACTAAACGTTTACAAAAGAGACTTTGCAAAAAAAAACTTACCATGAAAAATGATAAAAGAAGCCGCTAATTCACACAGCTGCTTCACATTCGAGTTGCTGGAGCTTAAGTACTAACACAAAAAGCAACTAAAGCAGTCAATTGCAACGTACTGTTACATGTATACAGTATGAAGAATAGAGATCACGCATTCATACAGCTACAATAATTTAGTTCCCACCAGGCTCTCCACGGCAGCTACACTGCTGCGATCCTTGGCTCTGCCTCTGCTCCTCCCACACTCAGCGCGAGACACAAGTCGCTACAAACAGCTGGGCAGTGGGGGGTGAAGCGCGCAGGCGCGGCCCTGCATGGAGGGTTCCGTTTTCAGACACGGAGGCGAGCTCCCGTGGCGGGGGGGCGCGCTGACGTCATGGCGTCCCGAGGGCTGTTCGAACGCAGCTCAGACGTTCGCCGCAACTTTGACGTGAAGCAGGAAAGGGACTACAATTCCCAGAGCGCATCGCGGGCTCCAGTTGTCCTTCCCTCCTCCCCGGACGTTGGGAGCTAAGATGGCGGCGGGTAGGGGGAGAGTCATCCTGAAAACAGTGAAAGAAATTATCGTACAGTTCTGTCCCTTCGAGTCTAATGTCCGTGGCGCCAGGTAGGAAAGGCCTTCAGAATAAAGCTCCATTTCGCACTCGCTCTTGCGGTGATTTTGAGGCTTAGTTCGATATAGTTTGCATCCTTGGTAAAAACAAGCTGACTTCTCAATAAACTGGGAATGAAGTATTTGGAAGAAATGCACTGAAAATGCGGTGCCATAATGATCTATTGGAAATCAATATCAGTACAACTCCTTCATTTTCATTTTTAAAAAAAACCCAATCAATTCCCGATGCTGGGAATCTGAATCAAAAACAGAAGTTGCTGGAAAAACTAAGCAGGTGTAGCAGCATCTGTAGAGAGAAATCAGAGTTAACGTTTTGGATCCGGTGATCCTTATCACCATTTCTGAAGAAGGCTCCCTGGATCTGCAACTTTAACTCTGCTTTCTCTTCGCAGATGCTGCCAGACCTGCTGAGATTTTCCAGCAATTTCTGTTTCTAACGTCGCTGTCATTGTGTCAATGTGAGGTTAATAGCAGTACACGTGTTGGACTTTTCTTTAAATGAAGCAATATACTGGAAATCTGAAGTAAAACCGAAACTGCTGGAAACATTTGCTTTGACAAGCACTGTTAGTAGATTGTCACACTGAACTGAAGCCTTAACTCTCCTTTTGCATTATCTGTAAAGGAAAAACTGCAGGGTTAAGAAAAGGACACTAAGTCTACTGCTGTTATAGGAGCCACCATGGATATGAGTGGCAGAATGATGTCCTGTGCTGTAGCCTTTTTGTGATTCTGTATGCAGTGGATGTGATATAGGGCCTTTCAGAAAAATGTTGGGTTAAATCTAAGAGCCTTATGACCAGGGCAGGGATGAATTAGAGCTGTGTAGGTAAATGAAAAGAAAGATAACTGCAAGACAGTGGGATTTAAGGAAATAATTTTGCACTCAATGGAAGTGGTGTTCTGAACGGAAATGTGCTTGGGCCATTGTTTGTAACACAAAGCATTTAGATCAGAAATTGAACTACAGTTGAGGAATTTAGGGGTAATCTGAAATTAAGTGAGGTTTGGTATAGCTAATGTGGATGACTGAACCAAAATGTAAAAAGACACAAATACGCAAAATGAAGATGAATAGTGAATTTACCAATGTGTGGCGGCCTGGTCACCCATGTCACTCTGTTCATCGCGTTTTGTCATCACATCTATGCCGATTCGCCCAGTATATACCATGACCAGACCTCCGTGCACAATATGAGATGGAGTAGGTAAAGTTCTAAGTGCCTATTGATGAATTTCTGTTTCAAAAGTCTCATTGCTGAAAACCAATTCAATATATTTTACTTTCCTCAGTATTTTATGTACACTTGCCCTTGTTAGTCAAATTAAAATGTTAGGGAATGAAACTGATCATAGATTGAGAAATGAATCATTCAGTGCAAATCTTTCAGCAACAGTCCTCTGGTTTATGCCAACAGGCAGGGAACTAACAGTCACATTCTTTTTACACTGTAGGTTTCTTAAAAGTGTGAATGGCAGGCTGTTTAAATAATTCATTAACTTTGTCAGTTTCTTGACAGATTGACATTTCCATTATGTTTATCCACTTTTAACACACAATCACATCTACTTCTAACAACTCTAAAGTGTATTTGATTACTCCCAAAGATGTTCCTGACTTATCTAGAAGGTTGGCTTCCTGAAGGAGACATCAGGGTCAAGGAATTTGGTAGCATTCTTTGAAGAGATAACAAATTTGATCGATAAGTGTGAAGCAGTGGTTGTAAAATATTTAGATTTTCAGAAGATTTTTGATAAATTGCCACTCATTACACTGTTTAATAAGATAACAGACCATAGTATTGGAGGGTGTATATTAACATGGATAGAGGATTGGCTAACTAATAGAAGACAGAGTTGGAATAAAGGGGGCCTTTTCAGGCTGGCAATCTGTAACTAGTGATTAAGGCTGGGACCATTATTATTTACCTGGATGAAGAAAATGAATTTACTATAGCCATGTTTACACATGACACAAAGATTTGTAGGAGGGTAAGTGATGAGGATGATGCAAAGATTCTACAAAGGGGTATAGACAGGTTAAGCAAATGGGCAAAAACTTGGAAGATGGAATCAAATGTGGAGAAATGTGAGGTAGTGTCTTTTGGCAGGATGAATGGAGGAGCTGAATGGTATTTAAATGGTGAAATACTGATTTCATTGAATGGTGAAGACAGGAAGAGCTGAACGGACTACTTCTGTTCCTAAATCTTATAGCTTTTCAAATAACTTTAGGCCATGTTCTAAAGGGTCTAAAGCTTAAGAATCATGTTTTGGTCATTCCACTTTGGATCTGATTGAAGGCAACACTACTGTAATACATGGATTTATGTTTGAATCTGTCTCTATCATATCTGTTCTACTAAATCCAATGTATAATTTATGCTAAACTAAGGATTCTTCTCCATTCTGCTTTGTGGGACTCTCAGCCACGTCTGACCCATTTTGCATACTTCTGTCGTCACTATTTGCCTGCCCCACTACACTCCATCCCAATATACAGAGCAATAACATAGTTGCCCTTGTCTTCACGTTCATGCCACCAGACATGCATTCAAAGGATCATCCTCCACCACCTCCAGCCATGAGATGTCACCACCAAAATTATCTTCCTTTCCCTCCTCTTCTGTCAGCATTCTGAACGTCCACTCCTCTCTCATGCTCAAGCCCTCTTCACTCAATGATATCATGTCATGTAATCACAGTAATTGTAGAAGGTGTAAAACTTCATTACCTCCTTACTGTTTATTGTCCAAGGCTCCACATGTAATGTACAGGCGATTGCTGTACTTTCAGTCAATTGTATCTACTGCTCACAATTTGACTGTTCTACTTTGTTGAGGCCAACCACCAGATAGATGACTGCTTTATCGAGCGCCTCTGCTCTGTCTGCAAGTATGACCCTGACCTTCCAGTCACTTGCTATTTCAATACACCATCTTGCTCCCAATTCTATCCCAAGCCCTATTACAGTATTCCAGTGAACCCCAAAACAATCTGGAGGTGTAGCAGCTCATTTTCCACTTAGATATTTTACAGCCTTCAAGATTCAACATTTCACTTTAACAATTTCAGATCATAAACTCTGTACTCAATTTTGATCTCATTAGTTTCTTGTTTATATGGATTTACTGTCATGAAGGTTAGGAGAAAGTGAGGTCTGCAGATGCTGGAGAGCAGAATTCACAATTGTGGTGCTGGAAAAGCACAGCAGGTCAGGTAGCACCCAAGAAGCAGGAGAGTCAACATTTTGGGTTGAAGTCCTTCATCAGGAATGTCAGGAAAGTTAACCCATTTTATGTTATTAACACCTACTTTTCATCCAAATATGGCTTCTTTAGGATGTTTAGGACTCCCTTTGCTTTTTGGTATGGACAGCTATCCCATCTCTCATTTGCTCCCCTTTCCCCTTGTTTTGCAATGTAAAACCCATAACTTTTCCCGACCCCTTCAGTTCCAAAGAAGAGTCCCATTGAACTCGGTTTCTCTCTCTACAGATACAATCAGACCTGCTCACTTTACATTTAACAAGTCTGTATTGTCTTTCCTTAATAAAACTACACTTGTCAAAAGCAGCTATTAATTTCATTACGGATACAAAGTTTTTAAGTATTTTCTCACCACAGAATTAAACTGCCCTTTGTAGTTCTCCAATCCTCTGGTGCTACCTCCATAAATATCTAAGGAGAATTGCACAATTTTCACCCTTACTTAAGAGGCATCTTAACTGAAACATATAAAATCCTGCAGAATCTTGATAGGGTACATGCGAAAGGGTATTTCCTTCTTGTGCGATCATCTAGAATTCAGGATCGCTGTTTCAAATAATTGGTCACCATTAAGATGGCAATAAGGAGAAATGCTTTCTTGCAGAGGATCATTTGTCTTTGCAGCTCTGCTCCTCAAAGGAAGCAGAAGGAGAGCCCTCACCTATTTTTAAGCCAATGATCGATTAATTCTTAATGAGCAAGGGGATGAAAGGTTGTCGGTGTTTGACGGGAATGTGGAGTAATTGGGCAGTCATGATCATCTTATTGCATAGCGGAACAGGCTCGATGAGCTGACTGGCTTACTCTGCTTCAATTTCATGTGCTCTTGTATTTACTTCTCTTAATACTCCTGGAAACATTCCATCCGATCCTAGTTGGCTTGTCTTTACGGTCATCTTTTTTAGCTCCTCTTTATCAACTTTTAATGCATCTGGTATCTCAACTACCACTATATTCACAGTAATATCTTCTTTTTTGGTAAAGATGAATGCAAAGTACTTAATTAGTATCTGATCCTAGACCCACATTGGGTCCCAAATTTAACTATCCCGTATCATTGAAATGCCAAAAGAAAATCTTTGCATTCCTTTTTATGTCAGTGCAGTTTTCCTTTCAGACTTGGTTTTTGTAACTTGTTTTTCCTTTCTTAAATCCCCTCTGAATTTTCTATATTTAGCTTGGTTCTCACTTGTATTAACAATCTGACATCTGTCATACACACCCTTTATCTGCCTCATTCTACACTTTGCCTTGCCATCATGGAACTCTGTCTTTAGCTGCTGTTCCTTTGTCACTTGAGAATGTACGTCAGGTGTACACGAGCTATCTTTTTAAATGTAGCCCATTGTTCAGTGACAGTTTTGTCAGCCAGTCTTTAATTCCATTTTACCTAGGGTTGGGCTCTCCGATTAAATATTTTTAACTATATCTTTCTCCATTTGTCTCCAAGCTATTTCAGACCTTATGATACTGTAAGACTATCATCACAGCATCCTTGGTATATCTGTCATACCAACAGTTCAATAGGACTGAAAGTGGCATGAATGCAAAATCCAAAAGCGTTGGGGGATTTCAATACATCATCAGGTGTGGTTCGGTGGCGTTACTACTGACTAACCGATCAAGTCCGAAAGAACAGAGTTGCTTCAATCAGGAGGTCAGAAAACTAACAATACAGCAAGATTTACATGACCTTGCCTTTACCAGTCTATCTATAGTAGATCTGAAAATGTGTTGCTGGAAAAGCACAGCAGGTCAGGCAGCATCCAAGGAGCAGGAGGGTCGACGTTTCGGGCATAAGCCCTTCTTCTGGAAAAGCGCAGCATGTCAGGCAGCATCCAAGGAGCAGGAGAGTTGACGTTTTGGGAAAATGTGTTTTCCAGCAACACATTTTCAGCTCTGATCTCCAGCATCTGCAGTCCTCACTTTCTCCCATCTGTAGTAGATATCCATGACATGATTAGTAGGAGTGATGTGATGTACCAGACAGAACCCCTCCTTTTCTTATTTAAAGGCAAGTGTAAGTTGCTGCATTTCATTATGGGCGGCACGGTGGCACAGTGGTTAGCACTGCTGCCTCACAGTGTCTGAGACCCGGGTTCAATTCCTGACTCAGGCGACTGACTGTGTGGAGTTTGCACGTTCTCCCCGTGTCTGTGTGGGTTTCTTCCGGGTGCTCCGGTTTCCTCCCACAGTCCAAAGATGTGCGGATCAGGTGAATTGGCCATGCTAAATTGCCTGTAGTGTTAGGTAAGGGGTAAATGTAGGGGTATGGGTGGGTTGCGCTTCAGCGGGTCGGTGTGGACTTGTTGGGCCGAAGGGCCTGTTTCCACACTGTAAGTAATCTAATCTAATCTGTAAGTAATCTAATCTAATTTAGAGTCATAGAGATGTACAGCACGGAAACAGATCCTTCATGCCAACCAGATATCCCAACCCAATCAATCCCACCTGCCAGAACCCGACCCATATCCCTCCAAACCCTTCCTATTCATATACCCATCCAAATGCCTTTTAAATGTTGCAATTGTACTAGCCTCCACCACTTCCTCTGGTAGTTCATTCCATACACGTACCACCCTCTGTGTGAAAAAGTTGTTCCTTAGATCCCTTTTATATCTTTCCCCTCTCATCCTAAACCTATGCCCTCTAGTTCTGGACTCCCCCACCCTAGGGAAAAGACTTTGTCTATTTATCCTATCCATGCCCCTCTTGATTTTGTAAACCTCTGTAAGGTCACCCCTTAGCCTCCGATGCTCCAGGGAAAACGCTCCAGCCTGTTCGGTCTGTCCCTATAGCTCAAACCCTCCAACCCTGGCAACATCCTTGAACCCTCCAACCATAATTCATTTGGTCGCACTCCTATGTTTTAAGCAAAACACACATGATTTTTACCTTAAAGTTAAAATACAAACAAAAGAAAAAAGAATCAGAACAACTTTAACTCTATTGGAAAACTTAACTGAATAATAAATAATTTAACTACTAAACAGCAACTGTTCCAATACAATAACACTCCATAAACACAGCCTTGGTAAAGGCAAATTCAGTTAAATAAATTGTCTCACATGTGGTGTTTGTCCAGTCCAGGAGAAAAGAACACCAAAAAAAAATTCTGGTAGGAAGAGTATTCATGTTGCAGCTGTACAGGACATTGGTTAGGCCACTTTTGGAATATTGTGTGCAGTTCTGGTCTCTCTCCTGTAGGAAGGATGTTGTGAAACTTGAAAGGGTTCAGAAAGGATTTACAAGGAATTTTGCCAGGGTTGGAGGATTTGAGCTATAGGGAGAATCTGAATAGGCTGAGGCGGGTTTCCCTGAAGTGTCGGAGGCTGAAGGGTGACTTTTTGAGGTTTATAAAATCATGAGGGGCATGGATAGATTAAGTAGACATGATCATTTCCCTGGGGAGGGGGTGAGTCCAAAACTAGAGAACTAGAATAGGTTTAGGGTGAGTGGGGAAAAATTTAAAAGGGACCAAAGGTGCAGCTTTTTCACGCAGAGGGTGGTGCGTGTAATGGTGGGAATGAGCTGCCAGAGGAAATGGTGAAGCTGGTACAATTACAACATATAAAAGGCATCTGGATGAATATATTTAAAAGGAGGGGTTTAGAGGGATATGGGCCAAGTGCTGACAAATGGGACTAGATTACGTTAGGTTATCTGGTTGGCATGGATGAGTTGGACTGAAGGGTCTGTTTCTATGCTGTACATCTCTGACTCTAACTAACTACAGCTTTTTACTGTGGCTGAGAGAGAGATGTGGCACCTTCCATAATCAACTTCGAAACCCCAACTGTTGAAACCTAAACTAAAACTCTGCAATTTTTGAGATTTGTAGCTCAGGTTGAGGTTCAAGTTGTAAGTTTGCTCACTGAGCTGGTAGGCTTGTTCTCGGACATTTCATCACCATAATAGGTGACATCATCAGTGAGCCTCCGGTGAAGCGCTAATGTTCTGTCCCACTTTGTATGTATGTGTCTTGGTCTGTTAGGGTGGGTGATGAAATTTCCAGTTCTTTTTCTCAGAGGTTAGTAAATGGGAGTCAAATCAACATATTTGTTAATGGAGTTCCATTTGAATGCTAGGCCTCTAGGAATTCCCGTGCCTTTATCTATTTAGCATGTCTTAGGATGGATGTATTGTCCGAGTCGAAGTGGTGTCCTCCTTCGTCTGTGTGTAAGGATACTAGTATTAACTGGTCTTGTCTTTTGGTATCTAGGTGGTGTTCGTGTATCCTGATGGTTAGTTACCTGCCTGTCTATCCAATGTAATGTTTGTTGCAATCCTTGCTGAGAATTTGGAAATGATATTCATTTTGCTGGTTGTTGGTGTAGGGTCCTATATGTTCATCAGTAGCTGTTTCAGTGTGTTGGTAGATTTGTGGGCTACCATGATGCCAAGGGGTCAGTGTAGTCTGGTAGTCATCTCCGAGATATCTTTGATGTATGGTAGTGTGGTTAGAGTTTCTGGGCATGTTGTGTCTTCTTGTTTGGGTTTGTTGTTTAAGAATCCATAGTCTGTGTTCATCAGGTACCCATTATTCTTGAATATGCTGTATAGATATTTTCCTTCTGCTGCTCGTAGTTCCTGGGTGCTGCAGTATATTGTGGTTAAGTAAGCAAACTTACAACCTCAAACCCTGGTTCCTTGAGAGCCTGACTCCACCCACTCATGCTCCTTCTATTGTTCCAACTTCAAAAACATCTAAAGGTCTCGCAAGCTGTTTACCTTATTGGATTCAAATTAACAGATCAGTAACTCTGTTTTAAATCTCTTTTCAAAAAACAAGTACAAAATACACTTCTCATAGCCATAGTATCATCAGTGACCACCACACAGTTCTTATGAAGACAAAGCTTCATCTTTACATTCAGGATACCCTCTATTGTGTGGTGTGGCACTTCCATTGGGCTAAATAGCATGGCTTTCAAACATATCTAAACTGGAATCTGAGGGGCTGTGGGCCATCAGATGCAGAATTGTATTCAACCATAATCTGCAATTTCATGATCAGCTTATCCCACAAGCTATCGTGACCGTGAATTCAGACCAACCCTGTTCAGAAGAGTGGGTGATGTCCTTCTGATATCTGGAGCATCACAGATGCAGTCTTCAACCAATTCAAGGGGCGACGTGGTGGCTCTGTGGTTAGCACTGCTGCCGCACAGCGCCATGGACCCGGGTTCGATTCCAGCCTTGGACGACTGTGGAGTTTGCACGTTCTCCCTGTGTCTGCGTGGGTTTCCTCCGGGTGCTCCGGTTTCCTCCCACAATCCAATGATGTGCAGGTCAGATGAACTGGCCATGCTAAATTGCCCATATTGCAATAGTCAGCGGTAAATGTGGGGAATGGGTCTGGGTGGGTTACTCTTCAGAGTGTCGGTGTGGACTTGTTGGGCGGAAGGGCCTGTTTTCATACTGTAGGGAATCTAATCAAATCGAATCTAATCTAATTTACCAAGTATGAGTCGGGTAAGGGACTGAATGCTGCAATGGCTATGGTCCTTGCAACTTATCGGCAGTAAGGTAAACTAGGGCACAACTAACACAGTTAATGATAGAGCCTTGGGGAGTGTTGTAGAGATATCTAGGGGCTCAGGTACATTGTCCATCTATTACACAACTTTCAATGAACTAAGTAATAAAGAAAGCATTTAGCATGCTTACCTTCATTGGTTAGACCATTGAGTGTAGGAGTTGGGGTGTCGTATTGAAGTTGTACAGGACATAGGTGAGGCCACTTTTGGAGTACTATATATTGCTCTGGTCACCCTGCTGTAGGAAGGATGATATTAAATTGGAGAGGGTGCAGACAAGATTTACAAAGATGTCACCAGGACTGGAAGGTTTGGGTTCTAAGGAGATGCTGGATAAGCTGGGACAGTTTTCACTGGAGCGGAGGAGATTGAGGGGTGAACGTATTGAGGTTTATAAAATCATAAGGGGCATAGATAAGGTGAATCTCAAAGGTATCCCTATGGTACGGGAGTTCAAAAATAGAGGGCATAATTTTGAGGGGAGAGGAGAAAGTTTTAAAAGGGACCAGAGGGGCAACTTTTTCACAGAGAGGGTGGTTCATATATGGAATGAACTGCTAGAAAAAGTGGTAGATGCAGTACAGTTATAACATTTAAAAAACATTTAAAAATAGAAGAATAGGAAAGGGTTAGAGGGATATGGGTGAAACAGAAATGAATGGAAATAGTTTAGCATGGACAAGTTGGATCAAAGGGTCTGTTTCCATGCTGTATGATGTTATGGCACACTAACCATTTGCACCCCTAGTCAAGGTGTTCCAGTACAGCATCTATCTGTCAATGTGTATCTTGTCCACAAACAGCAGGATAAATCCTGTAGAGAGCAACACACATGCTGCTAGACTTGCTGAATTTCTCTAGCAATTTCTGTTTTTGCATGCAAAACAAGTCAGGAGTCTAATTGAATACCCTCCACCTGCCCCGAAGGGTGCAGTTACAACAGCACCGGAGGAACTCCTCACCATCGAGAACAAAGCACCCATTTGATTGGTACCCCATCCCCTCCCCATTCCTGACCACTTTCGGCATTCATCCCTCCATTACTGAGGCACTGTGGCAGCATTGTGCGCCATCTAAATTACTGCAGCAACTCAGCCAGGCAGCACTTTCCAAACCCTTGAATTCTTTCATTTAGAAGGATAGGAGTAGCAGATACATGGGAACACTATCAATTACATGTTCCCCTCCAAGCACACAACATCCTGATTTGGAGTTGTATTGCTGCTCTATCACTGTCATGGAGTCAACATCCTGGAACTGCCTTCCTTACAGCACTGTCTGCACTTACCCTCCAAAGACTGCAGCAGTTGAAGGCAGGTCACTGTTTTTCTAGGTCAATTGGAAAAGGGAAATTTATGAAGACCTATCCAGCAATCTGTACATCCAGTGAAAGAATGTTTTAAAATCCTCAATTGGTCATTGCTGCATATATTTATATGAACACTTAAGTGTGTTTCAGAGGCCAGTCAAATGAATTAAAGTAAAATTTTGCGAACTACCAAAGGGAAACAATTTTTTTTGAAAAAAATGAAATGTTTTGCAAATGTGACACCTTGTATATGTATGATTCCACTTTATGAAAGTGTATATCTCACTTGAACAGGAAAAATTGTGTGATAAGGCTGTTTTGTTTTTTTTTGGAACAATTTGTGTTCACTTAAATTTTATTTCCAACATTTCATAGGGAATTCCTTGCTGCAATAGGAACAGAAAAGGCACGTCTAACAAACTCCAATTGCCGGATTGTAGCCGATATAAAGCATGATGAGACAGAACCTGTTATATCAATCACATTCAGTAAGTTTTGAACTCTCTTTGAGTCTATTAAAGGTCAAAAATATTAAAAGGAAACACAGATTTCCTTACCTTGAAGTCCAGATGGTAAATTGTTTGGGTCTGCAAATTCGGTCTTTAATATGCAGCTTTGAAAGAGGCACTCCATAATTTTCATCCAAGCTCTCTTTTACCATCTGGGCATTGATGTCCTACATATCATTTTTCCATAACTGATTGTCAGTCTGAGCTACTGATTAACATCTGCTATTGACTAAAGCAGCTGGCTAGGTCTTAAGCACTAAAAGTCCTTATTTAAACCTCTATTCCTCTGTTCTTGTGTCTTGTCCCTTTAAATTGCTCATAAAATAAAATTTTAAGGACAGTCTTTCAGACTTGTCTCCTTCTTTGGTTTGGAATCAGTTTTATCTGGTTATATAACTATGATGCACCAAACTCTGTACCCAACCGCATTTGTGATGCCTTGTAAGGTATAATGCCGAGGCCAAATATTTATTTGCATGTGATGAATAATGAGAGAAGGAATATCCATTTTCCCTCAGTAGAACATCATTTGGTTGTCGGTTAACAAAAGCATTGATAATAGTTTGACAGGAAATTTTCCTGCCAAGATAACTTGTATCATATGCATGAGGAATTAATACAACGCGAACATTCAGGAAAAAGAAATATCTCACAAAATGGTCAACTTACTGTGTCAAAATAGAAAGTATTTTTGTGCCAATAATCTCAACCCAACTTAAAATGTCCTATTTTGTGAGAGTAGACAAGCAGGAGGCTGGAAGAACACAGCAAGCGAGGCAGCATCATGAGGTGGAGAAATCCATGTTTCGGGTATAACCCTTCTTCAGGAACAGAGGTGGGGATATAGGAAGCTGCGGGTAAAGGGGTTGTGGGCGGGATGGTTTTGGGTGGGGACAGGGGCAGAGTGGTGAGGTAATGATAGGTGGACACAGGTTGTCAGTACAACCTGGTTGGTCGATGGGAGGAATGAATCCAGTTAGTAGCTGGAAGGAAGGGTTGGTAGGTGGAATGGAAAGGTGGAGGCAGGGCTGGAAAAGGAGGCAGGGGATGGTTTGGAAGGTTATTTGAAATTGGAGAACTCAATGTTGAGTCCTCCAGGCTGTAGGCTACCCAGGTGGAAGGTAAGGTGTTGATCCTCCAATTTGCAGTCTAATTCACCGTGATAATGGAGGCGGAGGATGGAAATGTCAGAGAGGGAGTGGGATGGGAATTGAAGTGGGCAGTGACCGGGCTGTCAGGCTGGCCCTTATGGACCCAGCTGAGAAGCTTGTTGAAACGTTCCCTTAGTTTACATTTGGTCTCACTGATGTAGAGAAGACACATCGGGAGTCTCATCATGCTGCTCCCCACTCCCCCCACCCCACCCCACCCCACCTTGGTCCAGATATGCGCATCCCCTTCAAGGTTTCCAATCCCTCTCTTCTGCCTCCTTCAACAAATCTCAATTAGTAGCACATCTGCAAGTGTCTCCCAAGAATATACTGTGTGCACATCTTGGTGTTCAGCAATGCAGTCAAATCAGAAAGAATGGACAAAGAACAAAAGAAAGGGTCTGATAGGATGTAATTTCAGAATTGTCATTGGATAATAGAGTTAATGGGGCAAAGCTAAAGGGAGTGGTATTAGGAGAAGCAAATAAACAAAAAAAAAGTGCCTGGAAGAAATGAAAGACAAAATAACGAACAATTGCTACATGAAAGCAAAAACATGAAAACATGTTAAAGGTTAACCTATGCAAAGAAAAGGAAGCAAAATGGGGAAATAGAGATTATGCTCTGATATTGTTGAACTCAATGGCAAGGTGTAGGATCGTGTAAAATTGCTAGATTAATAATCTAGAATGCCAGACTAATGTTCTGGGAGCACGAGTCTGAATTCCACCTTGGCAGAAGATATTTGAATTCAATAAAATTTGGAATAAAAAGCTGGCCTAACGTCAACCATGTAACCACTATAAATCTCAACTGGTTCACTAAAGTCCTTTTGACAGAGAAATCTGCTATTCTTACCTGGTCTCACCCAATCATGTGACTCCAAACCCACGCTACTGTGATGCCCACATTCTGTGGATAAATTAACAAATATTGAGCGCAGAAGGTTGCATAGTGCCTAATCAAGGTTTAGTGTTTCTCGAGCTTGTGCTGCACTTCAGCAAAATAGGGCAGTAGGACGAAGACAGAGATGCCAGCCCGAGAACCAGGTGGAAAATTAAAATGGTAGACCACGGGAAGCACTGGTTGCAGATTGGTCAGAAGTATTCCACCTACCCTTTTAATTTTCCCAAAGTAAAGAAGGTCAAAGTGTGATGTGCAAATGCAGAAGACAAAGTTTAACGGACCCATAAATTGCTGCTTCATCTGGAAACACAACTTGGGTGTGGACAATGGGGCAAGTGGATCTAAAAGACATATAAGGTGAAGCATTTCCTGCGCTAGCATGAGAAGGTGCTATGGGAAAACATTGGGGTATTAAGGATGACTGAGGTTTTGCAGAAGGGATTGTCTGTTTGGAATACTGAAAAGGGAGGGAAGGACATGATGTGTGTGGTGGCATCACTCTGGAGTTGGTGGAAGTGACATAGGATGGTCTATTAAATACTGAAGCCAGTGGTTAGAAACCGAGAGCAAGGAGAATTCTGTTGTGCATCAGAGATGGTGGAGAAGGGTGAAAGTAGAATTTCAAAAAAATGGGTCCGACACAGTTGATGGCCATGTTAGTCATGGTAGGGCCGGGATGTTTACTTGAGGTGCAAGGTAGACAAATTTATTGTGCTGGTTTGGAAGGTCTGTAATCAAAACAGATGCAATAGAGAGAGAGAAATTGGGAGAATGAATAGAATCCTAAGATGATATAGGATGTGAGAAAGTGTTTTGAGCTAGCAGTGGGAGACAGTGGGCTGATGATACTTTATGATAGCCTATCCCCAGAAATGAAGATTGAGAAGGTGAGGGTGTGAAAGAAAATCTGAAGTAGATCGTGTGAAGGTGAGAAATTGAAAACAAAGTTAATAAAAATGACATTTTCTGATTCAGGGCGAGTGTAGGAGGTAGCATTGTTACAATCATTGCTGCAATAGAAAAAGGATTGTTGACATAAGTAAAAATTAGGCACATAATCCAAAAATATAGACAATGCTGCAACCATGTGGGTACCCATGGCAACACCTTTAATTTGGAGGAAGTGAATGGAGTTAAAAGAGAAGTTGCTCAGGAAGGAAATGTGCAGACAGGCAGAGGGTGGTACTGGATGGGAAATGGTTGGTCTACTACTAGTGTAGAAGTGGCAAACCTTCAGGCCATTCTGGTGGGCAACAGAGGTCTAAGGACAAAAACAGAACTGTAGATGTTGGAAATCAGAAACGCAAACAGAAATTGCTAGAACCATGCAGGAGGTCTGGCAGCAGCTGGAGAGAAAGCAAGGATAATGTTTCGGGGTCCAGTGACTCTTCTTCAGAACTGATTGTAGATGGGAACAGGTTGGTATTGTTATGGACTGGACCAGACCAGACCCTCTCAAAATATTTTAAGAAGGTAGCCTAGCCCCTAACCTTTCTTATTTTAAAGGCAAATGTAAAATGCCTGTTCCAGATGCAATGCAGCTAGTCAACACTACTTGCCAGTAAGCAAAACACAATTTATTTAAACGCTGTAGTTAAAACTCAACCAAAGAAAGAGAAATTTAGAATAACCTAATTCTATTGCAAAACTTAACAGAATAATTGATATAGTAGCTGTTACTAATTAGCTATTCCAATGTAGTAACATCCCATAAACAGACTCCATGGCTGAAAAGGAAACTTCACTTGCCGATTCTCACATGCAGTTCTCCCATCCAGGAGGAAAAGATCGAGAAAATTCAGAGACAGGAGCAGCCAGGAGACATTTACTGAAGCTTCCAATTTTTTTGAGACCCCAGTAGCTTCTGATGCGACTCAGAAATCCTGATCTGTATGAGCTGGCTACACCCATTCAGCCTGCATTAATAAACAAGGCCCCAGGCTTCCCTACCTGTTTACTCAAGTAGTCTTCAGTAGCCAGTTCATTGCCTGTGCCTTGCAACCTCTCTCCAAAAAAAGGACAAAATAACCTCTTAAGGTGACAGCATTGTCACAGTATATAAGCTGAAGGTGGAGAGAGGGTAGATGGGAGGAGTAAACAATAGCTAGATATGGAGCCCAGAGAGAGAACAACAGTTGGGCAGACAAAGGAATGGATAAAGGTCAACTTGGGAGAATTAGCCTGTAGTAGTAGGCAACAGGATGGTTGTGGTAGCACCCTATGTGATGACATGATCTGGAGTGTATGGGTTGGGTAAGGACATAGGAAAAGAGGCTCATGCCCTAAAATTATTGAGTTCCGTATTGAATCGTAAAGCTGCAGGGTGCTCAAGTGGAAACTTAGATACTTCCAGTTTCACTGGAGTACTGCAGCAAATCTGAGACAGAGATGTTGGTTCAGGGTCACTTTTGCAGACAGAATGTAGCCAGGTCCGCACTTCATCCTGCTAGTGTAGAGCAGACAACATTTTGAGCTGTGAGTACAGTAGACTAGATTGAGTGAAGTCGAGGTAAATCATTGCTTCACCTGGAATGTGTGTCCCTAGGGCCTTGGATAATGAAGCAGAAAGTAAACGGTCAAATGTTACACCTTCTGTGATTGCATGGGAAGATGCAGTGTGGGTGTTGGGAGTAGAGGAGGAGTAGAGCAGGTATCCCAGAGAGAGTGGTCCCTGCGGAAGGCCGATGAGAGAGGGGATGGCAATATGTCTGGTGGCCATATCCTGCTAGAAGTGGCGGAAATGGTAGCTATTGATCCTTTGGATGTAGAGGACTAGAAACATTGAACGTAGGTTAGTTTTGCAGATTATATTTGGAATTGTTTTTCACTTTGGAGTTCTTGCCCCGCCAGTTAAATTCAGCCACCTCTCCCAGTAATCTTGTGATATTAACAAGTTATAAATATCTGCTCAAGCAATTTATACAATGGAGTTCTTGTGGTCTGAAATGAGACAGTCATATTATTTTCATTTGATTCCTGAGTTATTAACATTATGCATGTGTTGTTGCTTGCAGCCTTCCCTTTGTAGGTAAGCATTATTGCTTGTGCTCAGTCTCCAAATACTGAAGGGCAGAAAGAAAGTGTTGTGAATTATGCTTTCACAGGCCATTTGTAGTTTGCATCTATCATGAGCATACCAGACTAAGTTGCCTTCTTGGTTGGTTGTAGCCTGTGTGGTTTACATGTATCCACCATGAAATCATCAAATTTCCAAGTCGACTTGGTGTGTGAATTAAACAGGAACTTGCAAATGGCACAGCTCCCTTGCACCTATTGCGGTTGTTCTTCTTGGTCGTAGAAGACATGCGTTTGGGAAGATGCTATTGATGGAGGCTTGGGAAGTTGTTGCAGTGCATCCTGTCCAATGTATGCAAGTTGCCATTGTGTCCTAATGATGGAGGGAGTGAATATTTAAGGTGGTGGTAGGATGCTGACGATTGAGCTCCTTCAGTGTTTATTGGAGCTGCATGAATGCAGGCAACTGGAGACACAACACTGTCCTGGCATGCAACTATTCAAGTAGGCATTTGGCACCAGCTTCTTGAGGGTAATTAGGAAATATCAGTAGATGCTACAATTTGCCCCTACTGCCCATATCCTATCAATCAAAAAAGCTCTTCAGCTCTTCTTTCTGATTTTAAAAGTAAATTGAACGTTTCTTTTGTCATTTAACTGCTTGCCGCAGCAAAAGCATTTTTGCTTTATGCAAACAGCAGATTAAAACTGCACCAAGAACCATAGTATTTAAGTAACTTCATAAAAACAGAATTAATTTCAGTAGTGCCATTGCTCAATATGTGGCTCAATAAATAAAATATTTGAATGATTTTGCAGAGCAAGTGAGAGTGAAGAAGAATAATATATCTGAGTGCTTAAATGGATATTTCACGCGTAAAGCGACAGAGTAAAGTGCTCCTACAAGTAAGCTCGAAAGTTAATTTGGAAATGGCTATGGCTAGGAACAAAACTTTAAATAGATTGTGTTCTTTGAGGTCTTGTGTTGTTGCCCTGAGCTGGTGACAGGATCCCATGTGATGACAATATTTGCAGTGTGATTGAAGTCAGAATCTGGAAATCCTCTATTAGTTTGGATTGCCTAATAATGCTCTGCACTGCCCATGACACTTCAATATATTTTGTTTCTTAGTGACCAGAACTTGGCATAGTATTCAAGGTGCAGTCTTATCGGAGCATGATAAAACTTGATCACCAGAGTTTTTTGCTTTTAAGAGTTCAGCCTCTTGTCTTTGTTGATGCTGTTCTATATTGGTTAGTTATACTGAGTATTGAATTTAGCAACACAAACTCTGAGAGTGATAGTTTAAAAATAAACTTTACTGTTCACTTTTTTTTAGTTGCAACTGTAAATCAGAAAGTAATACAAATCTGTTTTATTCTATCACTACAAACTCAAATTGGTCTTTTTTGCAAGAAAAGTATGCTATTCATATTTGTTTGAGTTAAAGCACATAAAACAAAGTTCAGAAAATATTTTGTCAAATAAGCTCTTTGACTCTAATATGTAAGGAGATTTCTGAGGTCACCAAATTTGTATGTTTATTATCATTAAACTTTTACTAATATTTTTCGACATTGCAGGCAATATTGTTACGTTCGTAATGACATTTTTGGGCCAGAGTTGTCTGTGATGTGTGCATAGTTGCATATGTCCCTTTGGTAACATTTCCAGGAATTCCAAAACACACCACACTACCTCATTCCCCATCTCCATCACCCACCCCTAATTACTGAAAAGCTACCCTTTGATTTCTAGAAAATTCAACATGCCTTTTTTCAAAGAGTATTTTAAAAATAAATTGGGATTTAAGTTTCTAAGATTTTCAAACACGAGTATTATACAAATTTTATTTGCTTAATTTACAACTAAAGACACAGGATTCTGTGTATGTTTCTTAAAATAGGAAATAAGTTATGTTTAATACACTTGAAGATTTGAAATTACAGTGGTCAATTGTGGTAGGTTATACAGCAAATCACTAAGGGGATCCCACTTTCCTTCCTTTCAGAACTCACCAGTGTTTCTTGACTCTCTCAGGGTCCTACCCCTAGTCTACAACCTTTGCTTCAGCTCAGCTATAACACATTGTTGAACATGAATTTCTTAAGGCAGAGTGGTAGTGTCCCATTTGTCCTGGTGGTGTGCATAGCATGCCCACGCAGGTTGATTAAGATAATCACAATTACTTTTCTATTCTCTAAGAAGCATGGTAACTGGGCTATCTTGTTTGAAGGTGATTTGGCTTGGAAGTACACTATTGTCATACATGGTTATGTGTTATTTCACTTATTGGACACAGCCATTTTGATAGCGCTTTTGCACTTATGTTTTTGCAGTGGCTGTGATGAATTGACACAATATTATTGACACAAATGTAAAATATTAGAAATGCATAATCATACTCAACTTTGTATTTTTATTGAGGATTTGTTCCATTTTCTCCTCTGCTGGAGTTTTCTCAGTTGAAGGTGAGAAGAAAAGGCATGGAACTTAAATTGTTGACTCATTCAGTCCTGTTCTTAACTAGGTTTAAAAAAGTACCAGTGAAAGGTTCCCAATCAACTTTCACTTGTTTCCCCATTTCCTGGTGGTTTGATTCAAAGTAAAAGTCTAGTGCAGAATGTCAGATCAGAAAATAAAACTGTTTAACATAAGTGTGATAAGCACTTAGTTACCTGCAAGTCTGTGACTTAAGCAGGACAACATGACAGTAATACTGAAATCAGCATCCACATTTATAGTTTAATGGCATTTCAAAAAGTCTTATAAAATGTAATATAATAATTCATACAATAAATTCTTTTGACTTTCAAAATTTCACCTAGATTTTTGTCATCTATAACTGTCTGGAATGCAGAAGTTAAAATTATTTATTAATCGCAGAAACCCCTTCTTGGTAGCTCATTAGAAATTCTGTAAATCATTGTGTGCCTGTGGCTAGTGAGACCAAATTAAGGTTCAGTGACCTCTCATTGTAGCTGTCTTATCTGTTATGCCATTTATGGCAGAGAAAAAATTATTTAGAGAGAGCAGTGTCATCTTGACACAAAATCATGAAATTTATGAAGAACAGACAATTTGATATTTTTAAACATTTTTCTACCCTAAGGGTGCAGTCAACAGTAAATATGCGTTATTCATGTACAGTGTTCAGTTTTGCAGTATATATCATTGTACAAGTTGTATTTTGGTAATGTATGAAATTATTTCATTTTTTCCATAAGTTTGAAGCATGCTTGTGATCATATTTAAGTAAATTATGTGAACGCACAGTTTTTTTTTAATGAACACTGTTCAGCTTGTTTATTTTGAAGTAGTAATGATAACTTTTTGATTTTTACAAACAGAATTTTTTTCTCTCTCTCTACAGATGATGGAGAAAGATTGATCATGAAAGCAGCAAACTTGACAAGCAGGGAGATGCTGACATTTTTTGATGAGAAGTGCTTTGCAAAGGACCCTCAGGCACATGAGAAGGCATCAAAAAAAAGCCACTAACATTAAATTGGATATTCCTGTTATGTATTCATTTCTTCATGAGCATGCTTGGAAATCAAGCCTGGTCAAGTGCTGACTGATGTTTGACCATTTTTGTTTAAAAGTAGCAAATGGAACTGATCAATATCTTAAAACATCTTTTCAGTTCATCATTCAGCTGGATTTCCGGTTGGCATTTTACAGATTATTTCTTTCAAAAGTAAGACCAAAAAATATTCCCCAGGAACATGGGGAGTTGCAGTCTGCCAGTAACATCAAAATAAGTGATTGTGAATCCTAATTTATTGCCTTATAGCACATTATACTTGCATTAGCCACTTGAAATCCTGTCAATTTAATAATATTGTAGTTTACTAATTGGTACTTTTCACTCATAGGACTTGTACTGATGTTTTGTGACTGTATCAGTGATTTTGAAATATAACTGAGGCCAACAAAATTATTTCTATTTAAGCCATTTGTCTTCAGATACTAAAAACTATTAGCTTTTTTAAACTTGGTGTGTTTTTTTCTCATGAATAGAATTGGCAGAACTCGTTTTACATGTTTACCTATGTGAGAACTACAATGCTGGTATTTGAAAGTTTTCTGAAGTAACATGGGTATGATCATTTCCCAAAGACCTTGTTATGCGACAACCATTGAACTTCCTTGGAACAATTGGACATACTTATTTTCTATTATATTACTGGAAAAAAACCTTACATTTGTATAGTGCTTTTCATAATCACTAGATGGTTGCAAAGTGTTTTGTAACCAATTGAAAGTGCAGTGTAGGAAATGCAATAGTTGATTTGTGATCACCAAATGCCCGCAAACAACAGTCTGATAACGACCAAGCAATTCATTTTTGTGACTATGATTAAGAGATAAATATTGGTCAGGATGCTGGAGATAACTCCTTGCTCCTTTTGTAAGTAATGAGTGGAATCTTTTATATTCAAACAAACCAGGCAGATGATGCCTCAGTTTAACATCTCACATCAAATATGACACTTCTATCAATGCAATGCTCCCTTGGTGTTCAGGCCCTGAATGGAATTTGATCCAGAACACTGTGATTTAGAGACATATCTGCAACAAACTGAACATGGCTGAAATGTACAGGAACAAATATTATGGAACTCAAAGGAGCACCATTTTGTACCAGCTTTGTATTGTTTATCAATTTTGCAGCTTTTGCTAGGACTTCCTTCAGGTTGAGTAGCTATGCTTCCAAAAGTGAATATTTTCTGTAAGTACTGGATTGACCCAGACTAAGACTGCTTTTGATGTATGTTAATACCATTGCTCCATTGATGCAAATGCTAGTACCTGGTAACCAGATCATATGATTTGATTTATTGTTGTCACATGTACCTAAGGCCGATCATAACATACAAGGACATACAGATTAAAGGATGTTTAGACAGAGTGAGGCTTACAAGGTTATGGCTGCAGAGAGGGACACAAAAGCAAGATCAGCATTAGATTTGAAATTATTGACTAATGTAGTTGTCAGGTTTTTTGAGAAAGTTTCCCTAGCTAAAGTTCTGACAGGTAGTAGCAAAGCAAAATTATCTAATGGATTGCATCTGAGGCACACCAGAAGGTGAACTAAGCCTGTCTCATCTTTGAATTTGGCCAATTGAGCAATTGATGGTATCCATGAAGCTACTACCATTGTAAAAGCCCATCTTGTTCACCAATTTTTTTTTGGGAAAGGAAATCCACTATCCTTTCCTGTTCTAGCCTTCATATAATTCTGGGCCTACAGTGAGTGATGTCTCTCAACTGCCCTCTGAAATGAGCTAGTAGTTCAGTGGCAACCAGCTAGTCTCTCGCCACTGATAGGGAAACTGTTGGAGAAAATTCTGAACGTATCAACCTCTGTGGGTAATAAGGAAGGCAGGTGGACTATTGATCTTTATTTATAAATGGGGAAGTATTGCTAAAACTGTTCACTTGTACTGGCAACGCTGCACCTACAATACTATGCAGTTTTGGTCCCATTAGCTGAGTAAGGATATATTGGCCATTGGAGGCAGTCCAGAGACATTTCACCAGGGACTGGTGATACTGGGTATGGAGGTTGAATAAGTTGGGCCTATACTCATTGGAGTTTAGTAGAATGAAAGGATGCCATAATGAAATGCGTAAGATTCTTAGGGGGTTTGTCAGGGTAGATTCTGAGAGATTGTTTTCTCCTTGAGGAAGAGTCTTAGACCAGTGAGCATGATCTCAGGGGTCACCCAGTTAGGCCAGAGATGAGGAAGAATTGCTTTCAGAGAGTAGTGAATTTGTGGGATTCTTTATTGCAGAGAGCTGAAAAGGCTGGGTTGTGAACCTGTAACAAGATTCTCATTCATTGTCAAGTTACTTTGAGTAACAGCATTAGCAAAACTCCCTGATTTTGCAGTGGTTAAATCCATCAAATGTGTGCAGGTTTTGTCTTCCCCAAAACCAGTTCCAATGCCTCAGGAATCTAAAGCTCTCCTGCACAATTGTTTCTTAGATTTCTTAGATTTTAGGAAGCTAGGAAAAGAAATATTTGAAGGACCTTATCCCTTTCCATCGTGAACCTACGGTACCATTATGGAGCATTACTGCTGATTGTTTACCATCACCCCCTTCCCTCAATGAATGTCGACATACAAGTGCTGAACATTATTACCCTACTTAACAGTAATAATCATAGTAGGAAAACTTATTCTTTGTATAGACAAAATAATTAAAGACTCAGAGGAGGAACTGATCTAATCAATTATGAGAGATGTGGAAGTCATATCAGATTTGATATTAAATAGTTTGTGAGAAGATTTGTAGTTCGGGTGCTCGTTGTTGTGGTTCTGTTCGCTGAGCTGGGAATTTGTGTTGCAGACGTTTCGTCCCCTGTCTAGGTGACATCCTCAGTGCTTGGGAGCCTGCTGTGAAGCGCTTCTGTGATGTTTCCTCCGGCATTTGTAGTGATTTGTATCTGCCGCTTCCGGTTGTCAGTTCCAGCTGTCCGCTGCAGTGGCTGGTATATTGGGCCCAGGTCGATGTGCTTGTTGATTGAATCTGTGGATGAGTGCCATGCCTCTAGGAATTCCCTGGCTGTTCTCTGATTGGCTTGTCCGATAATAATAGTGTTGTTCCAGTCGAACTCATGTTGCTTGTCATCTGAGTGTGTGGCTACTAAGGATAGCTGGTCATGTTGTTTCATGGCTAGTTGGTGTTGGATGCGGATCGTTAGCTGTCTTCCTGTTTGTCCTATGTAGTGTTTTGTGCAGTCCTTGCATGGGATTTTGTACACTACATTGGTCTGTGTGTGTGGCTTTCCTGCATACCTTTCCATATGTATGTATGTGTGTGTATACACACACACACACACCAAGTCCTAAGGTACGAAAGCAACCACCCCAACACACACAAAAGAAGTTGCATCGAGACACTGTTCTAAAGGGCCACAACACACTGCAGTACTCCAGAACTGCAAAAAGAGGAAGAAGAACACCTATACAATGTATTCGCCAAAAACGGATACCCCCGCAGTTTCATCAACAGATGCCTAAGGGAAAGACAACGGAATGAGGACATGCCACAACCCAAAGGACTAGCCACACTACCATACATCAATAACATTTCTGAACTGACAGCCAGACTACTACAACCACTAGGACTCATAACAGCACACAAACCAACAGCCACTCTCAGACAACAACTCACCAGGATGAAGGACCCGATACCCAGCATGAGCAAAATCAATGTAGTGTACAAAATCCCATGCAAGGACTGCACAAAACACTACATAGGACAAACACAATCCGCATCCATGAACACCAACTAACCACGAAACGACATGACCGGCTATCCTTAGTAGCCACACACTCAGATGACAAACAACATGAGTTCGACTGGGACAACACTACTATTATTGGACATGTCAAACAGAGAACAGCCAGGGAATTCCTAGAGGCATGGCACTCATCCACTGATTCAATCAACAAGCACATCGACCTGGACCCAATATACCAGCCACTGCAGCGGACAGCTGGAACTGACAACCGGAAGTGGCAGATACAAATCACTATAAATGCCGGAGGAAACATCACAGAAGCGCTTCACAGGAGGCTCCCAAGCACTGAGGATGTCACCTAGACAGGGGACGAAACGTCCGCAACACAAATTTCCAGCTTGGTGATATTAAATAATCAAATAGTAAACAAAAAATTCTGAAGCCAAATAGCCAGGGCACTACATTTTGGTGGCATTGATGATCAAACTCTCAAGTTTGCTGTTGCAATTTCATATTAAGTATTGTACATAGGTCTGTTGTGATGCAATTTTCAGGCTTTTAGAAAATAATCTTACAGAGGAATACAGATTTCAGATTGAGGATGGATAGCTGAGGAGTAGGTACCAAAATCCCAATAGGCCAGTGAGATTCTTCTGACTGTGAGAGTTTTCATGTGGTTCTCACCAAGGTGGGACAAAATTGGCACAAGATTTGATTAGATTTTTTTTAGATTAGATTAGATTAGACTTACAGTGTGGAAACAGGCCCTTCGGCCCAACAAGTCCACACCGACCCACCGAAGCGCAACCCACCCATACCCATACCCCTAATTTGATGCTGTGAGATCATAAAAGAAAATAAAAATGTTTAACCCCACTATTTAACCCCACACATACCCGTCTCTCACTGCCTCCTCAGTCTTGCCCTGTGTGCCCCTTCACCCCCTAGATCCTCTGGCCATTTATAGAATCATAGAGATGTACAGCATGGAAACAGACCCTTCGGTCCAACCTGTCCATGCCGATCAGAAATCCCAACCCAATCTAGTCCCACCTGCCAGCACCCGGCCCATATCCCTCCAAACCCTTCCTATTCGTGTACCCATCCAAATCCCTCTTAAATGTTGTAATTATACCAGCCTCCACCACATCCTCTGGCAGCTCATTCTGTACATGTACCACCCTCTGTGTGCAAAAGTTGCCCCTTAGGTCTCTTTTATATCTTTCCCTTCTCATCCTAAACCTATGCCCTCTAGTTCTAACTAAGTAACTATCTAAAGTTAGTTATAGATAAATAACTTTGTCTATTTATCCTGTCCATGCCCCTCATAATTTTGTAAACCTCTATAAGATCACCCCTCACCCTCTGACACTCCAAGGAAAACAGCCCCAGCCTGTTCAGTCTCTCGCTATAGCTCAAATCCTCCAACCCTGGCAACATCCTTGTAAATCTTTTCTGAACCCTTCCAAGTTTCACAACATCTTTCTGATAGGAAGGAGACCAGAATTGCATGCAATATTCCAACATTTCTTGGGTTTCCTTCAGTACATACCAGTTATTCTATTCCAGCCTTCAACTGATTTCAATTTATTTTCTATTCTAAGAGTTGTTGTTTCTTTAAATCTTTTCCATTGAAGCGATATGGGGCAGTCAGTCCACACCTAGAAATTTGCATTTTTGCATTTGCATTTTTAAGTAACTTGCCAGGAATGTTGTCCCTGTCCAGAAACTGCAAACTGAAGTCACCTAACTTTCCAGAAACCATTTTGAGACAGTATCGAGTCCATATTGCCTCCTTTCCAAAAATAGAATCTAGTGACAATTAGCCTGAAGAGGTGGCGTGTTAGTCAAAATTCCACTCTGATATGGGACTGGAGGATGGAATCTCTGTTGTTTTGGTGTAGTGCTAGAAAACTGGCATGTTAATCAACAACATAAAAAGAGATGATTCCCTGCCTCTATTCACAATGATGTGGAGGAGCCGGTGTTGGACTGGAGTGTACAAAGTTAAAAATCACGCAACAACAGGTTATAGTCCAACAGGTTGATTTGGAAGCACTAGCTTTCAAAGTGCTGCTACTTAAACCACCTCATGAAGGAGTAGTGCTCCAAAAGCTAGTGCTTCTAAGTAAATCTGTTAGACTATAACCTGGTGTTGCGTGATTTTTAACTCTATTCATAATATTATTGGGGAAGAAAAGTTGCTTTGTATTTGTAATTGGAACCTTGAGGGGCTGGGAATCATATTTTGTCTTTTTAGGTAATCTTTTTGAAACTGCCAATCTGGTTGGCATTTTGAAAAATAAATGACACTTGGACTTTTTAAAAAATTATCTGGTTATCATCTTTCATTTTTCTTATGAACATTTAATGCTAAAAATGAAAGAAAAAGTGGGGAATTACAGTGGAAAGTAACCATAATCTATTTTTATTGAAGTGAATCATTTCACAAGGCTGACAGCAGATGCTAATGAAAAGAAGAATTAGGAGATGCCTGAGGAAATTATTAAAGTTGTAAGTTTTGAAGGCATGGCTATACTGACAATTGGTCAGTAAATCTTAGAAGATGATGTGGAACTTCATAGACATGAAGATATTTGTTCTGTGGAATTGCAAACTGATTTCAATGCACATCCAAGCAATAATGGCACTGGACACCAGAGGAGATGCCTCCACAAATATCTCCAGAATTAGCCACATCCCTAGTCCAATGTCCCAGTTCACTCACGACTCTGGTATATGGCTGAAAATTTGGAAAGAAAGTCTCGGACATTATTCATAAATACTGTGGTAAATATTTTCTCATTGACCTCAATTTTTTTTGTAGATATCTGGAGGTGTTTGCCAAAATACTCTGACAACCTTATCTCTTTTCTTAGCAATTGTCTCCAGCTCCAACTTATTTCCCAACTTATTCACCTCAAGGACCATTTTCAACTTGGTGTCAGCAACATGGATATTTTTTGTGTCTCAACCTTAAGTGCTTTGCTCCTCTAACCTTGCCTTTAAATAGACTTGGCTGAACTGAAGGCTGGAGGCAAGCTTAGTATTCAATTAGCGTCAGTGAACAAAGCCAAGAGGTGAGATGTCAGCAGAACATGAGGGGCAAAGGTCGACAGCAGTGCTGTTAGGCCTGTCACTGCCTTGCAGAAAAACATCTCACACAGAAATGGCTAAATAATCAAATGGAAAGTAAAGCACAAAGTCAGGAGCAAGATCTCCAAACTTCCTGCATGTATTTTCAATGTTCCTAAAGCATCTCTGAACATGAGAAAGGGGAATGGGATAAATGAAGACTATAACTATTGTACAAAGTGTAATTGGAGTGTGACGTTTTTCAGAACAGTGACAATAGTTGTTCAGACTATTGGTGGATAGAGTTGATTTACTCCCTGGTACTGATATTACTGGAGTCAAAGTTCTATTTTTGCCTACAATCACAGAAAGCCCAAATAAGGTGAAACACTTCTAGTTATTTTTCCGTCATGGAGGTTAGGAGCAGGAGTAGGCCATTTGGCCTGTCGAGCTTGTTCCACCATTCAATGTGACCATGGTTGATCGTCTATTTCAATGCTGTACCCCTGCTTTCTTCCTTTATCCCTTGATGTCTTTGGAATGTAAAAAAATTCTATTTTTTGAATGTATTCAGTGAGCTAACCTCCATAGCTTACTGTCATAAGTTCACTACTTTTTGTGGGAAGACATTTTTCCTCATCTCAGTCCTAAATGGTCTAGCCCATATCCTGAGACTATACCCCAATTGTTCTACACTCTCCAACCAGGAAAAAAAAACATCTTTGCTGCATTCAGTCCTGTTAGAATTTTACATGTTTCAATTAGGTCCCCTCTTACCCTTCTAAGCTCTGTTGAATACAGCCCCAGAGAAGATAGAGAGTGGTGCTTAAAAAAGCAGAACAGGTAAGGCAGCATCTGAGGAGCAGGACAGGCAACCTTTTGGGCAGGACCCTTCATCAGGACTGGGGATGAGGAAGGGGGCTGAGAAATAAATAGTGGGAGGGGAGGTGGGACTTGGGGAAAGAACCATAGGTGAATGTAGGTAGGAGGTGATTGTAATAGGTCAGTGGAAGGGTCGAACAGATAGATGGAAAAAGATGAACAGGAAGGTCAGGTCAGGAGAGCGATGCTGAGTTGGAGGAACAGGTCTGGGATGGGGTGGGGAAATGCGATGAATTCAATGTTGAGGCTGTGTGGTGACAGCCCATTCAGAGTAATTCCATCCCAGGTATCAGTCAAGTGAACCTCTGATAAAGTCCCTGTACACAGGTTGATCCTTTCTTAGGGGGACCACAGCTGCATACATTACTCCAGGTATGGTCTCATGAGAGCCCTTACAACTGAACAAATCCACTTGCAAGGAAGGTCAATGTTCAATTTGCCTTCTGAATTGATTGTTGCATCTGCTTGTCTCCTTTCATTGATGATTGTGTAAGAATACCCAGATCCCTTTGTACATCCACACTTCATAATATATGACTATTAAAATAATATTCTGCCTTTTTATTTTCACACCAAAATGTCTAATTTCACATTTAGCCATGTCGTACTGGCTCTGCCTTGTATTTGACCTCACTCAACGTGTCTAAATCACTTTGAAGCCTCCTTACATCCTCCTCATAACTCACATTCCTGCCCAGTTTTGTGTCATCAGCAAACTTGGAAACGTTGTATTTGGTTCCCTCATCCAGATCATTTACACTTATATTGTGAATAGCTAGGTTTCAAACATTAATCTTGTGGTATACCACTAGTTACTGCCTGCCATGCAGAAAAAGATGTATTTATTCCCACTCTATTTCCTGCCTGTTAACTAATTCTTGATCCATGCTAATATATCACCCCCTGCCAATGCAGCTTGAATTGAACTGAATTAGCTTTATTGTCACAATATGAAATTAGTACAGTGAAAAGTTTATTAGTTGCCACTTGCAGCACCATGTGTGGTATAAAGGTACCTAGTTACAGCTTCTTAAGTAACAAGATTGATTGGAGTGTAGCAATGTCACCAAAACATGGTGCTATCTTAAGTACAGAGTACCTAGGTACAATCCTTAGTTGCAGTATAGAGAAATGAAGAAAAAAATGTAACTATAATTCAGAGAAATAAAAAACAAGAAGTTAAACATCACAGTCTCTTTCCGAGGGCTCTCCGCAACAGACCAGCACAAGGGGCCTCCCTTATGCCCTGACTACTGGCTGCTGTCACACGCCGTACAGGATCTCTGATTGCTGGCATGTCCGCTTTGGGCCACTGGTTGCTGGAGACCGTTCCCAGATGGATTCCAAATTGTGGCCCTGTAGCACCCACTTTCAGATCTACTGCCTTTAAACGATGAAGAGCATGTATTACCCCATAGGTCATTATTGGGTGCCCTGTCCTGATAAAAGACTGTCTCAAGATGGCCAACTTTTCCAGCCACATCTCATTACTTATTATTGCACATTTTGAACAGCTGATTGTGAAGGATTGCAAATCTAATGCTCCAGCATAGATACGAGCTGGTGCAAGTAAGTGAAGGATTCAGGGATTGATTTTTGAAAGACAGAGGGTGCATTAATCCACCTGTTGATTGCTCAGAAATTAACAATTTGTTTGAATATAATTTGAGTGTTGCTCAGTAATGAGAGGGTTCTGCTCCTGTATTAAGTTACCAAATTGTCTCATTGCCACATTATCTGGGAGCACATGTTCATCTGGTACTTGTAATTTTTTGTAAGTGAGTTGCCTCAAACAAACCAGGAATACTTGTGCCACTTTAATGCCTCCGTGTATTTTTAACCTCTGTGATAGTCTACTCTGGTGCTTAACTGTGTAGTGATATCCCGCACAGAAAGTTGATGAAACATTTTCCAGACATTTCAGCTTTTTATTTCTGTGTGCAATGGCCCAGGAAGTTGACCAATCGTGCATTATTAAAGAAGTTTGCATCCCCTTTTGTTAAGTGTTTTCCAAAATAAATTTCTAAACTTTTAGTTTTATTGTGTAGAGGTACTATGTAGATCACTTGGTAATCCTGTACTGAAAATGTGCAACTTCCACTCAATTATGATCTGATATTAAGGCACATTTGTGAGCATTAATTTGAAAAGTTATCGGTTTACAATAATCTTGTCAGGATATCTTCTAGTGTTGTATTTATACACAAAAAGTTGATGAGCCATTTGCTGCTGACAATTGCTTATAGGCTCTTGCCTGTTTCAAATAAGAGCATTAGCTTCTCATTCAAAACATAAAAATCACATTGGACAAGCCTCCGATGCTCAATGGGTGATGAATATTTCACTCTCCCCCTGTTTTCAATTGCAAGCTGTCCCCTTGACACTGGAGTACAAGGCCTGCAACAATTGAAAATCACCACCATTGTACCTAACCATGAACAATTCGCAGTTATATCCGTCCTTAGACTTCACTTCATTTGGATGCCCCAGGGCTTCATGGTATTGTTCAAACAATTATGTAAGTAGGCGTTGTAGCTAATTTCTGCACAGCAGGCCTCCCCAACAAGCTGACTCAAAAGGATGGTTAATTTGATCAACGGGAGTGGTGACTGAAGGGTATCCACTGGTCAGATTATATGACTTTTTGAAGAGGCAAGAATACTTTGCATCTAACTGAACAGGAAGTCATTTAATTCCTCATTTAAAAGGCAGCCCATGCATTAACATGATAATTTATATAATGTGAGGTTTGGATCATTGTTCAAACTCAGAAACAAGAGCAAAATCAATGAGATAAATCAGTATCATATTAAACGGACACATATAACTATTTCTAACTTTGTAACATGATAAACTAAACTGGAGGCCACACAGGTTTGCTCATCTGTGAGACCTTCATTCAGCCTTGAGCGCAGTGAGAAAGTGTTCCCTGTCTCTATTGGTTGTAAACATCCTTTACCAAGACTAAATGTCTCATTCCTGTTTCAAATTTCTCTGTGGCCCTACTCTTCCCTATCTACATAACCTCTAACATATCTGTGTTCCTCTAACTCCAGCCTCTTGTGCAGCTCTGATTTTAATTCCTTTGCTTTCTGTGACTTCAGCCCCGGTCTCTGGAATTCCATCTCGCTATCCCTCTGCCCTCTATTTCACTTGCCTCTTTTAGGAGACTCCTTAAAATCTTGACCAAGATTTTGGCCATCAGACCTAATATCTTTTTACACGGCTCATTGTTGCCCTTTGACTTATAATGATCCTATGAAGCACTTTGGGGCATTACATTATGTTAAAGGTTGTTGCTCTTTACACAAGGGCTCTGCGAAATCTCAGTCTAGTTCCATTGGGTCTGGAGCACTGCCCAAAACTTCCATATACTGTCATTCGCTCTCAAAGCAGCCAGTTTTGCTAATATAGGAAACACTAATATGAAAATTAAAAATCATAGTCTTAGCCAGAATGTAGCTAATATCTTGCCTTTCTTGATGACATTGTCAAAGTGGGAAATTGCTCCAGTTAATGGCAGTAACACCTGTTATCTGAACACGTCTCCCAATAAATACTTTGAAAATTGAAATCTAAGAGGTTACTGTGTAACATATAAATGAAACACAGTCAATGTCATCACAGGAAGTGATGCAGTGTTACTTAATACATAATATTGCTCTCTTGCAGCCTTGCGGAAAATCAAAGTCCCTGTTAGATGTTGGCACCGTTAGTTATGTTTGCAAATAGAAGTCGGTGCTTTTCATTCTATTTCAGGCTCTGTAGATATTATTTAACAACAGAATACCAAGAATAGCTTAAGCAAACAGCAACCAAGGATATTAGAGAAATTGCACCTATTTTGTCAGATTGAAATTGGCTATCCAACTAACATTCATCCAATAGGCAATTTGTGCTATAATTCATGCTATCTTCGTCCATTAACTCATTTGAAATACATGGGTTAAGAACATTAACCCAGATAGGAATAGACATGAATGTGTTATTGAGAGTGCTAAAAATAAAGGAAAGCAGAAGTGTTGAAGACACCGCAGTAGAGTAGCAACGGTAGTGTGTAATTATAGAAACCTCAGGATTTTCTGAAAATAAAACATTAGCACCACCTGCTGGCTCAAAATAGTAAGAATCTTTTCCATTCAGTACTTTTAACAACTGAAAATGTTTAAGCTGCAAAAGTTTGGCAATCAGTTCAGTAGTTCCCAAATCCAGTATAAGGAAGTGGATGAGCAAAATATCTGAGAATTTGGGCAGATTTGTTAATGATAAACTTATGTTCTTTTTGGGTTCTTCCTGCCTTTAGATAGTGGCGCTCAGTGGACACCCTGAAGAGAGTATTGGGACCATAGGCCATTCTGCACCGTTTGTGCAGTGAGTGGGGGACCTATCCCACCAACTCCTTTTTGATGAGATGCTCAAAATCATGGCGTACCTGAGCATTTAATATAAATAAATAGAAACTATAATATTTCAAAAATAGAATTCAGCAAAGGATTTGTCTGGAGATACCAGTTGCAAATGTTTCACTTTCAAAGCATTCTGCAACTTTGAGAGAATATGAAATATCCAACATTAGCGGTTAGCCTTTCCCTCACCAAAACATAAGCAAACATTCCAGGTCTGTAAACACTCCATCCTATTGCCAGGTTATAACTGAAGCCTTTCCACTGCTTCTGAGAGTTGAAGGTTGTGACTTCCTCTTTTTGTCTGCACAGGAGTCTGATGCTGACTCTCCCTTTACACTGGTTGACTCTTGCTTGTAGTAGTGCACATGTTTCTCCACTGGGCTCACACATGCAACAGAATATTTTTCAACATATTTTCAGGCAGATGTTTGCAGTTATTCCCTTGTGAACATGCTGATGAGTCATGCTTTCCGTAGCGTTTAGGCCAGTCAGCCATTCAAGCTTGCTCAGCCATTCAATATGTTCACAGCTGATCAACTAACATAGTAGTTGATACCCGATATATATTTATACCCGATACCCTTTTAGCTGCAAGATCTATCTCTAACTCCTTCTGGAAAACATTCCGTGTTTTGGCCTTGCTAGCAGAGGCTTCCACAGGCTCAGCACTCGCTGGCTGAAGAAATTTTTTCTCAGCCTCAGTCCTAAATGACCTACTCCATATCCTTAAAACTGTGACCACTGGTTCTGCGTTCCCCAGTCATCGGGAACATCCTATCTGTGTTTACTCTGACTGGTTCCTGTTGGAATTTTATCGCCTTCTATGCGATCTCCAATCATTCTTCTAAACTCCAGTGAAAATAGTCTTCACCAATCCAATCTCTGTTCGTACGTCAATCCTGCCATCTCAGGAATCAGCCTGGTAAATTTCTGATCTATTTTCCACTATTCTCACTTACCATTAACACCTCTTCTTCATCCATATCCCCCCTGTACTACCATTAGAACCCCCACTGTCTTTTTGCATTTCCCAACCTCCACTCCCGGCACCTTCCCCTGCAACCGCAAGAAATGCAAAACTTGCGCCCACACCTCCTCCCTTACTTCTCTCCAAGGCCCCAAGGGATCCTTCCATATCCGCCACAAATTCACCGTCACCTCCACACACATCATCTATTGCATCCGCTGCACCCGATGTGGCCTCCTCTATATTGGGGAGGCAGGCCGCTTACTTGCGGAACGTTTCAGAGAACACCTCTGGGACACCCGGACCAACCAACCCAACCAACCTGTGGCTCAACACTTTAACACCCCCTCCCACTCCACCAAGGACATGCAGGTCCTTGGACTCCTCCATCGCCAGACCATAACAACACAATGGTTGGAGGAAGAGCGCCTCATCTTCCGCCTGGGAACCCTCCAACCAGAAGGGATGAACTCAGATTTCTCCAGTTTCCTCATTCCCCCCCCCCCACCTTGTCTCAGTCGAATCCCTCGAACTCAGCACCGCCCTCCTAACCTGCAATCTTCTTCCTGACCTCTTCGCCCCCCCCCCCCCCCCCCCCCCCCCACTCTGGCCTATCACCCTCACCTTGACCTCCTTCCACCTATCACATCTCCATCGCCCCTCCCCCAAGTCCCTCCTCCCTACCTTTTATCTTAGCCTGCTGGACACACTTTCCTCATTCCTGATGAAGGGCTTATGCCCAAAACATCGAATTTCCTGTTCCTTGGATGCTGCCTGACCGGCTGCGCTTTTCCAGCAACACATTTTCAGCTCTGATACTCCAGCATCTGCAGACCTCACTTTCTCCTCCGGTATGGATTATCCTAAAAGCCTGACCGGGAACTTGAGATTTTTATCCAGTGTTAACTCTGATAAGGTAGAGGTAGGTTCTGCAGTCTAAACATGTGCAGTATAACTGTTGGCTTGGATGTATCAGCAAAAGTTAATTAGATCAACAGATGTAATGGCAGCAAAAGAGCAGCTCTTGCTGTTGACCTTGAAGACCGATGATCTATTGATATCTTTGATGTGGATTTTTCTTTTTTCTATGTAAATTTCAATCTGACCAAGAGGATCTTCACAGACTGAATTTAATCGACGACAGGGTTTCACCACTGCCTGGAGAGATCCTCATGTTGTCTCCTTACTGAGGTCTCTCACCTGACGTGGTGAACAGCATTGCCAACAATACTCCAGTTGTGGATTAATCAGTGGCTTATCAATGTTAGCCTGTTTTCTATGTTGTTATATTATATACGTTTTGGTTAAGGCACGTAACCCACTTAAGCCACTTTGTCAGCCATCTCCCCCACCCCACCACCACACACCCCCACCCCCCATATTTTTCTCATGTATACACATAGACATCAAAGTCTTTCTGCTCATCTGCATTTTTCAAAATTGTGCTATTTGTACAAAGTGCACCACATCACAGGAAGGTAGAGGCCTATTGACTATTTCATTTCACATAGATTCTAGAGGACCAGGCTAATGTTCTGAGGCCAAAGTTCAAATTCCATCATAGTAGCTGCTGGCACCTAAATTCAATTAATAATTCTGGCATATAAAGTTAGTTTTGGTAACTGTAATTGTGACAACAATTTCTAATGTTGTAAATGCTTGTTGAGCTCACTAATATCCTTTAAGGATGGAAATCTGCCATATCTATCCAGTCGGGCCTATATATGATTCCAGATCCACTGCAGTGTGATTGACTTTTAACTATCCTCTAAAATGGCCTTGTGAGCTACCCAGCATGCATGAAAATGGGGATCAGCAAGAAGTGCTGATCTGGTGCCTACATCCCATAAAAGAATTAAGAAAAAAAATCTCCTCACTGTATTGAACACCGCCTGCTATTTTTCAGTCCATTACTCTAAACTGCTGTCAACACGAAACCTTCAACCATCACTCTCACTATCTGCATCATTACCAAGATTTGCATCATCTACAAGTTTTACAATGCAGTTTACCATGCCTGAGTGGAAATATTTATAAAAATGTCAATGTAATGGACACAAAACTAATACTTAGGAACATCACCACAATCTACTAGAGTGAGAAACATCCATTCACCACCATTGTCTGCTTCTGATGAGTGGGTTAATTCCCTGCCTGTAGCATCAATTTCCCTTCATTTCCAAGCGCTTCCACCTTCCTAACATTCTCTTCTGATGTGTTGTGGGTTGAGAGTTCAATTCCCACCATAAAAAGTTGAAAAATTAAATTGATTAAGTCTAGTGATTTTATTTCTCTTGAGGAAGAGAAGACTTGCCTTGACCTGCATTATTTAGGCTACATGAGATTCCAGTTCTAGAATTCCACTTGACTCTTGAGTACTCTCAAACATGGACAATAAATTTACTTTCATCAGGATCACACACCCCAAACGAAATAGTAGAAAAAGACTGGTATCTTCTGTGAATCAACAGAAAGTTGAGTCACAGTCAATCTAGATCCAGTTTAGTATTCATTTCTGTTTATTTACAACATGGCACATTGGATGGCTAACTGCACTGGAACTCAGGACTTTCTTTCTTCACTCTATAAAATTCAGGGGTCACTGAAATTAATGTTAGCCCAAAGTTTGTGTGAAGATTTGTAGCTCGGGTGCTTGTTGTAGTGGTTCTGTTCGCCGAGCTGGAAGTTTTTGTTGCAAACGTTTCGTCCCCTGGCTAGGAGACATCATCAGTGCTCTGGAGCCTCCTGCGAAGCGCTTCTTTGATGTTTCTTCCGGTATTTATAGTGGTCTGTCCTTGCCGCTTCCGGGTGTCAGTTTCAGCTGTCCGCTATAGTGGTTGGTATATTGGGTCCAGGTCGATGTGTTTGTTGATGGAGTTTGTGGATGAATGCCATGCCTCTAGGAATTCCCTGGCTGTTCTCTGGCTTGCCCTATGATAGTAGTGTTTTCCCAGTCGAATTCATGTTGCTTGTTGTCTGAGTGTGTGGCTACTAGGGATAGCTACGTGGCAACTAGCCACGACACGACACGTCCACCCGGAAGTGGCAAGGACAGACCACTATAAATACCAGTAGAAACATCAAAGAAGCGCTTCGCAGGAGGCTCCAGAGCACTGATGATGTCTCCTAGCCAGGGGACGAAACGTTTGCAACAAAAACTTCCAGCTCGGTTAATGTTAGCCCCTCAAACTCTATCATGGTTAAAATTAACCAATCGAATGTTGGCTTTTCCTGAAGTCTTTGCTCATTGGAGATGATCTTTCCTGGTGGTGAAGAAGGTACGTTAACTGTCAACAGATAAAAGTAAACACATTTCTGTGAATTTTAAAGAAATATTTATCTCATGGTTCTTTTATCTATTCACTTTTCTTGAAATGGCTGTCCTGATAGAATGCTTTCTCATGGCCACTGATAGACCTCCCAACCTGTACCCAAAATGCCATTCTGTCTATTTATATTCAAACATAAACTCTTTGGTTTGAGGTTTCTCTGGTGTACCCCTAAAGATAGGAGTTCCTGAATGGACCAAAGTTGTATTAATATCTAGAGTGAGCATTATTTGCTTGGATTTTTTAAATTAGCTTCACTTAGCAGCATTCTTGTTAACTTCTAGAAGATTACCCAGAGTTGAAGCTTGTTCTTTCTTTAGTGATGCAACAGAGTCATTGCTCAGACCTGCTAAAGAAGACCTTGTGCTGTAGTGGGTTGGTACTTAGAGCATCCAGTCACAGTGGGAAACTAATGGGACTAAAGGCTACCACATCATGGATGCACTGGTTATAAACTTGCAAAATTATCTCGATGCTGAAATGTTGCCAGTGGATTGGAAAATCACAAATATCTCACCTGCTATGATTCCAGACCAAACTGCCAAAATTATGTTATAATCTGGCTAGTGATGTATAACATTTTTTTTTTAGTTGACCAAGTATGACATTCTAAGGCACTTACTAAGAATATGAAGACACAAGATTCCAAAGTTTTGAATAAACAACATTGAACTTTACTATACAAAATGAGAACAAGAATACAACTGCAATCTCCACAACATATTCCCAACATCCAAAATTAACCTGCAGTAAATGTGAATAACAAACTGTGCCACAGAGCTTATTAGATAGTGATTTTAGTGATTAGATTTTTCAGCAGTCTCCCAGATACTGATGACACTGAGTTATTAAAACTCATTAAACTCGGTATGATAATCCAATTTGTTCTTTTTTGAAGACTTAACTTCAGAAATCCCTCAAAAACTGTTCCATCACTGACTGCCTCAACATTGGCTCATAGTCTGGTGGTTCAATATCCAAACAGGATTGCACATGCATGGATTCTGGAAACTTTCTCTGACCTCTAATCCTGCTCAGTTGTACAAAGCAAATTCTGCTATGGGCTTCCTTTACCATTATTCTCATGCGCTGAGCTATTAATGGAGCATGGCTTCTTCTGAACCCCTTGGTATTTTCTTGAGCTCTATGCATAACTGTTGGCCGTTATGGCTTCCTGGACTTCATGAGTTCTAATTGCTCAGAGCCTGGTATAAGCAAAATCTTCTCAGGATGGTTCCTCTTCTCTTTATTCCTAAATACTTGACTAACAACCAATAGTAACAAATTTCTGGTCTGGGCTGCCTTTATGCAATTGACTAAACTGTTCACTAACCTTTGAACTGTTGTGAGTGACATATTGAAAATCTTGCAACAAGTACCATCATTTTCTCAGGTAGGAATGAATGTAACTAATGTTTCAAACAGCCAAATGTAGCAACCATCTGGAACTGCATATTCCCCGACGTTACAATATTCACAGATTTCTGGTTTGCATAACATTAAACTGATACAAAAGAGGATTTCATTACAAACCCAAACACTCGAGGAAGGTAAGCAGAAAACTATGGGCCAGCGTGTCCAATACCTGTCATTGGCAAAATGCTGGAGACTATTTTTAAAGCAATAGTAGTAAACCATCAGACAGAATCAACATGGTTTTATAAAAGGGAAATTGTATTCAACAAATTTATTGAGGATGTAACAAACAGAGTGAATAATCACACTAGTAGGAGTGGTCTATTTGGATTTCTAAAGGTATTTAATGAGTGGCCACATAAAGGCATTAGATAAGATCTTTATGCTGTTGGGCATGTTGCATTAGCATGGATGACAATTTGCTAATTAACAGGAAACAGAGAGTCAGGATATATGGGTCATTTTCTGGTTGACAAAGTGTAAATGGAAAGTTAAGGAATCACTGCTGGCACTTCAGCTACTTACGATCTATATTAATGATTGGATAATAGAATGAGGGTATTGCAATCAGATTTGCTGATTATATAAAGAAACAAACTTATGGGGAGGATAGAAAGCAAGAAAAACGATACAGACAGGTTAGGTGAGTGAGCTAACGGTTGCAGATGGTGTATAATTTGGGAAAGTATGAGATTGACTATTTGATAGAAACAGCAGAAAAGCTGAATACCTGTCTTAAGAGTGCAGCCATTGAAAAGTGCTGGTTTCAAGCTCTATGGTAATAATGTCCAGGTAGCATGAATATTATGTGCTACCTGAGTCACAAGCAACACATGCGTAACACATTTACTAGCCCCTGAACATACAATTTCTCAACCATGGTATTTGTGGACATCACTATTTTCAGTCATGCACACACTTTCATTTATTTATGGTTGAGTGAAGGTAACTCATGCAGATAAAGTACTGTTACAAAATCAATAGGGAGCTTGCACTGTTTTGGTGAACTGGAGGGCTTCCTGTGGCTGCCCGTGGTTGTACATCACATTTGGCAGCTGCCCTTCTGCTGTGGAAGCCAAATGCACAGTTACCGATGCATGAAAATTAAATCTTAACTCCTCGCTATTGTATCAACTGAAGTATGTTCAAATTATAACAGTTCTACTTCTTAATTGTGAAATTCCTAATCTATTCATTTCACATTTCAGGATTTATGACCTTGCAAACTGGAAGGGATTTTCATTTTAGACTATCATAAGTAAACTATATTATGTTTTTAAAGTAAATTTTGATTCAGAATTCTAAGGACTGATTTCCATTGGAAATTGAAAGAGCAAAAGGGTTAGAAAAATTGAAGCAACAATGCAGGGTTAGGAATGTAAATGAACTTTCCAAAGAAGCAACAGTCATTCAGGTTGTTACTTGTATATATGTAGGCCAAAGGGAAACCTTTAATAAATCTAATAGTTCCAATTAAGATACACATATTGCAATGATTACCTTACTGTGAGTCCAACATGAGTTGACTGCAATATGTTTAAAGGATTTAAATAGATCAATAGGTTAATGCCAACACAAAGAAATTAGAAATGGTCAGAGGTTAATCTGTTAGCTTCTTCTGCAGTGAGCGAAAGAGAAAAACATGCTCTACAGATGGACTTGGAGAACTGGTGAGGAGGTCAAGCAAAGAGGGAGAACACTAGATTCAGGGAAAATGTTTTTCTGAAAAGCATGTTTAGCTGACAAATAGAGATAGTGTAGTCTCTTTTGTGAAGGTCCTGTAGTGCAGTGGATAGTGTTTCTAGAATGAGTTTCAGTCTTATTTGTGGAATTTGCAAAGATGTTGTCTTATTAAATAAAAGAGTTAGCTTAGAAATATTTAGAGTCAGGACAGTAACTTTGATCTTAGAAGCAATCTCCTCTTTAAAACACACAGATAGCATGTGAATAGAAGGAGTCAGCTGTAAGATAGAGGGACAGTGTTTAAGGTCAGGTGGGACATAAACTGTTCACAACTCGTTGGCTAAAGAATCCTAACATTAGCTGTAACCTTAACATTATATATAACTAACTTTATATTAGAACTAATATTGTGAATTTTATAGCAATTAGTAGGAATTAGCATCTTTTTGTCCCTCTTGTGATTAAGAAAGTAGGAAATATAAAATGAGAAACTGAATTTGACAAAGATAGCAATGAATACAATGAACAACAGAATTTAATCAGTCCTCAAAAATAAGCAAGTCTGGCAAATGTCTGGGAAAGAGTATAACCGTTAACATTGGAATGTAAATTAATGGAGTACTTCGTAAAATACCAAGAACTGATTATAACGATGTCTCATAAACATCATAAGATCATGGGAAACTTAGGGCTGTCCATAGAGATGTCCATCATTGATCACATGTTTACAGATTTAGCAGTATAAATTGGCAGGACATAGCTAACAATGACATCAATGTTGCATGTAATCATTGTAATGCAAAATGTATAAAAATGCTGTACATGAGTGGGAGGGCACAATGTTCAGTGGACACTGTTTCAGAAACCTCTACCATACTACATGGTAAAAGAGCTCTGAATAAAGTTCAATTGTGCTGCTAAACACCGAACTCAAGACTCCCCTTTGACATCCCTCCCCAACAAACGTTGTGCTCTTCAGGCTATATCTCTAATGGCAGTATACTGACCTGCTCCATCAAAGACTATTTTTGGAGACAGATATAAGCATATGCATTGTCTGCTTCATTCTCCATTAGGTGCAGGAAGGCAAAGAGAGCATTTTGTTATTTTCTGAAGTACACACAAAATAAGTAGAAATACAATGCATCATTAATCTGTTCTTTCGCATAGTATAACAATAAATTAGCTGATAAATAAGACTTGTCTCACTAATATTTATCTTTCAAAATCACAGGCAACTGTGAAGTGTAAGTACCTGGACTCTCAGTCTGAGAGTCTGTAGGTCCAACCATGGCAAACTCTTCTCGGTTCAGATTAACTCTAACACACAGGCCCTCATGTGGTGCAGGGATAGAGTCCATACCCCTGGACCAGAAGGTCTGGATTCAAGTACTATCTGCTTCAATGGTGTACAATAACATCTCTGAGCAGGTCAATTAGGAAAATAGGTTAAACAAAAACAATTAAACCTGGCACACAGCTTTCAATAAGGATTGACCTGGACTCCCTGTCCTCATGAAAATCAAATTACTCAGGCTTATTATCAGGCACAAATGGTACAAGGCCACATGCTGCAGAATGCGTTAAATTAAAAGTGATATTTTCAAATTTATCCGCCTCAAAAAGCCTCACAATCATAACATGCATAAGTCCCACATCAAGCCAATTAATGGCCAATTAGCTGTTAAATGGCTGAAGGTGAACCTCTGTCCAATTTTTTTTAGAAGGAGATATGGAGCAATCATGTCTCATTGAATCTAATACGAGGTGCCCTGACAATTAAATGTCAAAGGACTAGATGAATCTTCATTTGTTTCTCGCATACAGACTAAGCTGAGTGAAATAACTGCACAGACGCTGAATCATGTCACCAACTCACCCTTTATTTACATGTACATAGTACATGGGCTCTGACCAGCCTCTCAGAGCCTGTTCCTAGAATGGGGAGATCCTCTGAAACTCCTGTTTTTGTTTATAGATCAAGGCTAAGTGTGTGTACCATATGAAGATAGGAATCTGAATAGGCTAATGAGCCCCTCAAACCCTTCATTCTGTCATATCTGTGACATAGTACCATTCACTTACATTTGTCCCATGTCATTTAATATGGTTGCCCTATTAAAATAGAGGCCTGTATCTTGTCGCCAAGTCACCTTTTATCTACATGCTCACAGTATATAGAGTCTGACCAGCCAGCTCAAAGCCAATCAATAGAAGGAGGAGATCTTCTGAATCCCTGTTTATATCTGTTAGCCAGAGCTCCCTAATTGGCACAGGTTAACAACATGAATCAAGGATTTCATACTCAATGATATCCATCTGATCATGGTTCTAATCACTTATACTGGGGGGTACCACTCATGTCACACACCATGTGACCACCCCACCTCATCCAGCATATTACTTACCCATTGTTCTGTACAATGGTGTAAAAATTTGAATAATTAAGAATGATTACTCAACAAAAGTTAGAACAGAGATTCTAAAAGCAGTTCAAATTATCATGTATTAACAGAATTATTGACTATTAGGTTCGATGGTCTTCAGATCAGTTTCACAGAGTCAGTGCAAAATGGAGGGCCGAAGGCCATGTACTGCACTGTATTGTGCAATGTTCTACTAGACGCAGCATCTGAGACTGTTCTAAATTAGGGATACTAAATCAGGATTAACTCCAGATAGTTTACAGGTTAACAACATTAGATAATCAATCTGTTGAATAGCTCAGAGACTATAGAAATGTGGTTGGGTATGTTTTCAGATACAGTCATAGAGTCATACAGCATGGAACCAGATCCTTTGGTCCAACTTGCCCATGCTGACCAGACATCCCAATCTGACCTCGTTTCATTTGCCAGCATTTGGCCTTTATCCCTCTAAATGTCCTTCATATACCCATCAATGTGTCTTTTAAATGTTCCAATTATACTTGCCTCCACCACTTCCTATGACAGTTCATTCCATACACTCACCACCTCTGCATGAACATTTTCCCTTCAGGTCCTTTTTTAAATCTTTCCCCTCTCAGCTTAAACCTATGCCGTCTAGTTTAGGACTCCCCTACCCCAGGGAAAAGACCTTGGCTATCACTCTATCCATACCCTTCATGATTTTATACACCTCTATAACATCACCCCTCAATTTCCGACACTCCAGTGAAAGTAGCCCCAGCTTATTCAGTCTCTCCTTATAATATCAAACACTACATTCCCAACAACATCCTTGTAAATCTCTTCTGATCCCTTTCAAGTTTAACAACAACTTTCACATAGAACAGTGACCACTATTGTATGCAGTATACAAAAAGTAACCTCACCAAAGTCCTCTACAGCGGCAACATGACATCCCAATTCCTGTACTCAATGTTCTGACCGATAAAGGCAAGTATACTATATTCCTTTTTCACCACCCTGACTACCTATGACTCCACTTTCAAGGGATTATGCACCTTCACCCCTAGGTGTCTTTGTTCGGCAACGCTCCCCAGGGTCCTACCATTAACTGTAGAGTACTGCCCTGGTTTGCTTTTCCAAAATACAGTACCTCACATTTATCTAAATTAAACTCCACCTGCCACTCCTCAGCCCATTGGCCAATCTGATCAAGTTCCCATTACACTCTGAGATAATCTTCTTCATTGTCCACTGTACCTCCATCTGTAAGCTTACTAACTATTCCTCTTATATTCACATTCAAATAATTTATATAAATGAAGAAAAGCAGTGTACCCAGCATGGATCCTTGAGGCATTACGCTGATCACAGGCCTCCAGTCTGAAAAGCAACCCTCTACCACCACCCTCTGTCTTCTATCTTTGAGCTTGTTCTGTACCAAGTGGCTAGTTCTCCCTGTATTCTATGTGATCTAATCTTGCTAACCAATCTACCATGTAGAACCTTGTGGAATGCCGTACTGAAGTCCATATTGATCATGTCCACCACTCTGCTCTCATCCATCCTCTTTGTTACTTCTTCAAAAAACTCAATTAAGTTAGTGAGACACGGTTTGCCATGCACAAAGCCATGTTGACTCTTCCCAATCAGTACAGTCTTTCCAAATATATGTAAATGCTGTCGCTCAGAATATCTCCAACAACTTACACATCACTGATATAAAGTTCATTGGTCTCTAGTTCCATGCTTTTACGTTTCAGCCTTTCTTAAATAATGGTACCATGTTAGCTAACCTAACATGGTTCTGGCGCCTTCCCCACGGCTGTTAATGATAGAAATATCTCAGCAAGAGGTCCAGCAATCTTTTCCCTAGCTTCCCATAAAGTTCTGGGAAATACTGCTCAGGTCCCAGGGATTTATTTACCTTTATGCATTTTAAGAATTCCAGCACCTCCGTTTCTGTAATATGAACTCTTTTTAAAATGTTACTATTTATTTCCCCAGTTTAGCTTCCACGTCCTCCTCCTCAGTTAATGCTGACACAAAATATTCTTCTAGTATCTTGTCCATCTCCTGTGTTTCCACAGCCACACTGATCTTTAAGGGCCTTATTCTGTCCTTAGTTATTCTTGTACCCTTAATGTATTTATAGATTCTCTTTGGATTCTCCTTAATTCTTTGCCAAAGCTGGGTCATGGCTCCATTTGCCCTCAGCTATCTATACCTGATGTATTCTTTCTTCTTTTTGTTGACCGGAGCCTCAGATCTTCTAAAGTGTAGTTAAATTAACATTTTTCCAAGATGGCAATTTTCGGTTATTAAGCATTGTGTTGTTGATGTTACACTCAGCTTCCCTGTAGCTAGCTTGTTCAGACTAGATTAGATTAAATTACCTACAGTGTGGAAACAGGCCCTTCAGCCCAACAAGTCCACACTGACCCGCCGAAGCGCACTCACCCAGACCCATTCCCCTACATTTACCCCTGCACATAACACTAAGGGCAGTTTTTAGAATGGCCAATTCACCTGACCTGCACATTTTTGGACTGTGGGAGGAAACCAGAGCACCTGGAGGAAACCCACACAGACACAGGGAGAATGTGCAAACTCCACACAGTCAGTCGCCTGAGGCAGGACTTGAACCCAGGTCTCTGGGGCTGTGAGGTAGCAGTACTAACCACTGTGCCATCGTGCCGCCCATCCTGCTCAGGTCCCAGATATATTTGCACTTGTCAAAGAACTTTTCTGCATCTGCTTGGTAGAGATTACCACAGAAAAAAAGATAAGGAATCTGCATATAATGCCACAAAGATATTCTTTTTCTAGAAAGAGAATCTGAATGAATGGTGAGTACCCTCTTATCCACTTCAAAGATTTGAAAAGTATTCCCATTCAGTTGATTGTTTGAGGAACATGTGTCAGAAGAATTTAATCTCCTTCAGTGTCAATCAATTTGAATTACCAGATAATTAATCTGAAATTCTTGCAGGCTAATAAGGCATGGATTCGCAGCCATGGTAAATTGTACCTTCTGTCCATTAAAATTTCATTTTTTTAATAAAGAGACCTATTTATGAAAACTTAGCAGAGCAATGCCCTTTATGCTAACAAATATAGTAACAAATATACTAATCACGTAAATATACTATATATCCAAGTTTTACATTCCCAGAATTCTCTTTAACTCTCAATTTGATTTTCTTGGACACCTTTAAGATGAAATTTCATTTAAAGGTCACACTTCAGGCAGTTTTCAGGATAAAAGTTTTCTACACAATGCAAGGAGCTTCTCTTTTTATGACCCCTGGCCATGCTGTAATGAAACAAGATATTCAGTATCCCACACATTTAGAAACTAAGAAAATAGCAGAAACAGTAGGTCATTTTATCTACTGAACCAGCTCCGTCATTCAATACAGGTAGTTCTCCTATAATACCGTAGTTGCATTCTAGTGAAACCTTGTTAATAGAAAATGGCTTAACAGAAAAAAATGGGGCTGATGGAAAAAGTGGGATTAGGGGAACACCAGCAAAAAATAACATTCATGATCGCTCCAAAATCACCCAAAAGTCTAATGTAAAGTATAGCATAGTCTGAATGAAGATTTAAATCATATTTATTAATGAAACAAAAGCAAATTTAATATAGTACACTGAAAAAATATTGTTAATGCAGGGACAGAGGGTCATCATCATTACCACCTTCAGGTGCAGTTATGGTTGCAGAAGTAGATGGCTGTGGTTGACTGGAGAGAGACAGAATATGACATTGAAACAAAGAATCGTGATCATACAGGTAATTCTCATATAAAGCATGTTTCAGCAGTGCAGTTTGGTTGTTTATGTCACTGAAAAATGAGGAAATAGTATTTTTGAGAACGCTTACCTCTGTTCACAATAGCGCAGTTCCAGTGTGATTGTTTTGCATATTTGGTCTTCTGACTGTTTCTTGTGTGATATGCGGGTACAAGAACAAATTAGAAAGGCAAATGGTATGTAAAAGAGAAATGCAATTCTGCAGGATTCATACAGGGCTTATACAGGAATTAGAGCTGAAAAATGTGTTGCTGGAAAAGCACAGCATCCAAGGAGCAGGAGAATTGACTTTTCGGGCATAAACCCTTCTTCAGGAATGAGGAAGGTGTGCCAAGCAGGCTAAGATAAAAGTTAGGGAGGAGGGACTTGGGGGTAGGGCGTTGTAAATGCGATAGGTGGAAGGAGGTTAAGGTGAGGCTGATAGACCGGAGAAGGGGTTTGGGCGGAGAGGTCGGGAAGAAGATTGCAGGACAAGAAGGCAATGCTGAGTCCGAGGGTTGGGACTGAGATAAGGTGGGGGGAGAGGAAATGAAAAAGCTGGAGAAATCTGCATTCATCTCTTGTGGTTAGAGGGTTCCTAGGCGGAAGATGAGGTGCTCTTCCTCCAGGCGTCGTGTTGGCATGGTCTGGCGATGGAGGAGGCCAATGACCTGCATGTCCTTGGCAGAGTGGGAGGGGGAGTTAAAGTGTTCAGCCACAGGGCGGTTGGGTTAGTTGGTGCGGGTGTCCCAGAGGTGTTCTCTGAAATGTTCCGCAAGTAGGCGGCCTGTCTCCTCAATGTAGAGGAGGCCACATCGGGTGCAGCGGATGCAGTAAATGATGTGTGTGGAGGTGTAGGTGAATTTCTGACGGATATGGAAAGATCCCTTGGGGCCTTGGAGGGAGGTGAAGGGGGAGGTGCGGGTGCAGGTTTTGCATTTCTTGCAATTGCAGGGAAAGGTGCTAGGAGTGGAGGTTGGGATGGGGGTTGGGGGGGGGGGGTGGTGTGGACCAGACGAGGGTGTCACAGAGGGAGTGGTCTTTCCAGAACGCAGATAGAGGAGGGGAGGGAAATATATCCTTGGTGGTGGGGCCTGCTTGGAGGTGGCAGAAATGACGAAGGATGATACGATGTATCTGGAGGTTGGTGGGGTGGTAGGTGAGGACCAGTGGTGTTCTTTCCTGTTGGCGATTGGAGGGCACGATTCTAGGGTGGAGGAGCGGGAAGTGGAGGAGATGCGGTGGAGAGCATCGTCAACCATGTCTGAGGGGAAATTTGAAGAAGGAGGCCATCTGGGTTGTTCGGTATTGGAATTGGTCCTCCTGGGAGCTGATGCGGCGGAGGTGAAGGAATTGGGAATATGGGATGGCATTTTTACAGGGGGCAGGGTGGGAGGAGGTGTAATATAGGTAGCTGTGGGAGTCAGTCAGTTTATAGCAAATGTCCATGTTGAGTCGGTTGCCCGAGATAGAAATGGAGAGGTCTAGGAAGGGGAGGGAGGAGTCTGAGACGGTCCAGGTAAATTTGAGGTGGGGGTGGAATGTGTTAGTGAAGTGAATGAACTGTTCAACCTCCTCATGGGAGCACAAGGTAGCACCGATACAGCCATCGATGTAGCGGAGGAAAAAGTAGGGGTGATGCCAGTCTCCTCTCTCCCCTTCCGGAAAGACCACTCCCTCCATGACTCCCTCGTCAGGTCCACACCCCCCACCAACCCAACCTCCACTCCCGGGACCTTCCCCTGCAACCGCAAGAAATGCAAAACTTGCGCCCACACCTCCCCCCTTACTTCCCTCCAAGGCCCCAAGGGATCCTTCCATATCCACCACAAATTCACCTGCACCTCCACATACATCATTTACTTCATCCGCTGCATCTGAAGTGGCCTCCTCTACATTGGGGAGACAGGCCGCCTACTTGCGGAACATTTCAGAGAACACCTCTGGGACACCCGCACCAACCAACCCAACCGCTCCGTGGCTGAACACTTTAACTCCCCCTCCCACTCCACCAAGGACATGCAGGTTCTTGGCCTCCTCCATCGCCAGACCATAGCAACACGACGCCTGGAGGAAGAGCGCCTCATCTTCCACCTAGGAACCCTCCAACCACAAGGGATGAATGCAGATTTCTCCAGCTTCCTCATTTTCCCTCCCCCCCACCCTATCTCAGTCCCAACCCTCAGACTCAGCACCGCCTTCTTGACCTGCAATCTTCTTCCCGACCTCTCTGCCCCCACCTCCTCTCCGGCCTATCACCCTCACCTTAACCTCCTTCCACCTATTGCATTCCCAACTCCCCTCCCCCAAGTCCCTCCTCCCTACCTTTTATCTTAGCCTGCTTGGCACACCTTCCTCATTCCTGAAGAAGGGTTTATGCCCGAAACATCGATTCTCCTGCTCCTTGGATGCTGCCTGACTTGCTGTGCTTTTCCAGCAACACACTTTTCAGCTCTGATCTCCAGCATCTGCAGTCCTCACTTTCTCCTTATACAGGAATTATACAGAAATATTCTTGTCTCAGAGGGAGAGCAATGAGCATTCATTAGTTTAATTTTTGAGATGAAGCTGCTCAAGGTATCGTACTGTACTTCTCACATGCTTTGATGGCAGCTGACATCAGCATATGCGCAGAATGACATGAGGACTTCAGTGCTGATGTCAGAACATGTGCAGAATGAAGTGTGCACAACTGTGGCTCTGGAACTGCGCTATTGTGAGCAGAGGTAAGCATTCACGAACTTACTATTACCTAAGTCTTCAGTGACATAACAATCAAATTTTGCAGCCGAAACATGCTTTATACGAGATCTACCTGTATGATCATGCTTCGCTATCTCAATGTCATACTCTGTCGCCCTCGCTCTCTCTCTGCTCCCAAATCTCTTGACATCAAAGTGTCTAGAATAGTGTCTCCTTAATTACACAACTCATAGGAATTAACTTCCCTTTCTCGAATAACTGCAAACCCATCTAATCAAGATACATGATGGTTCAGAAACTCTACTGCATGAAGAATACACCTGTTGACCTTGCTGTTCAGCCTCCGATCCTGGTGTTATATAGTTTTGTTTGCATCCAGTGAAACCTTCTTAGTGGAGCTTGTCTTCACTATTGTTGACAGCTCTTCAGCCACAGTGAGGGGTCAGTTTGGCTCAGTTAGCTGGCTGGTTTGCAAAGTTGTGTGATGCTAATAGTGTGGGTTCAATCCTTCCAAGTGGCTGAAGTTACCATGAAGGGCTCTCTTTGTCAACCTGTCTCCCTTTGCCTGAGATGTGGTGGCCCTCAGGTTAAATCACCACTAGCTAATAGGCAAGCAGCCCTATGATCTGGGAAGATTATGGTGACTAACCTCAGTTGACGAGCAAGGCAAGACGTGACTTTGGCCCATCTCTCTACCCAACTGGAGAATGACAACCCATCAACTTCAGTTTCAGGTGAGGCTGAGAGGTTGGCTTTGGTGCAGAAGGCAAGCTCAGCAGTTTGTGGCTAAGGAGATCACTTGAGTAACATGCTCTCAAATCTATGCTCTGTTCCATATTGTGACTTGATTAAAACCAGCAGCAAAATAGCACAGGTCAGTGCCTCAATCAGTAGAGGTCACATGACTACAGTAAGCCAGAAGGTGCACTGATACTGATAACATTTCAATCACATATGTCCCTTTTTCATTCAAGGCCTGGGATTCCTTTAACAACACAGGTGGTACCGTTCTTCACCTCTTTCAGAAGTGACGTCACATTGAACTGTGTCTCAGAAGAACTATGCCACAGAAGCCGTGGTAAAGATGTGTCACAAAAGATTCCAAATTTCAAATCTTATTCCTAAATTCAAGGATTTCCTACTCCTTATTAGGATATTACTTAAACTAACTCTTTTCATTCACTTAAACTGAGGGTCGTTTAGTGTCACTCTGTAACTAGTCATGTAGGCTAAACAAATATTTAGTTCTTATTTTCCTAGGCCCCAGGAAATAATGTTTCGATGTGTGAGTAAACAACAAACAGTTAAAGATACATTCTTCACATGTGTGAAAATATTAACAAATACAAAGATCTGAACCAGGAGCTGAAGTAGGCCATTCAGCCCCTCGGGCCTGCTCAGCCTTTCAAGAAAAGTGGCTGATTTGTTTGTGTTTATAATTCCATGATCCCCCCCCCATCCCAATAATCCTGGATACTATTCCTAACAAGAATCAAGGTTCATCTACCTTAAAAATATTCAATTAAGCTGTCTCCACCATCTTCTAAGACAGAGGGTGGCACGGTGGCACAGTGGTTAGCACTGCTGCCTCACAGCACCAGAGACCCGGGTTCAGTTCCCGCCTCAGGTGACTGACTGTGTGGAGTTTGCACGTTCTCCCTGTGTCTGTGTGGGTTTGCTCCGGGTGCTCCGGTTTCCTCCCACAGTCCAAGGATGTGCAGGTCAGGTGAATTGGCCATGCTAAATTGCCTGTAGTGTTAGGTAAGGGGTAAATGTATGGGTGGGTTGCCCGTCGGTGTGGACTTGTTGGGCCAAAGGGCCTGTTTCCACACTGTAACTAATCTAATCTCTGTAGAGTTCAAAAGCTGCACGACCCTTTGACAGAAAACCCTTATCCTATCTATGCCCCTCTATAAATCTCTATAAAATCACCCCTCAGCCTCTGAAGCTCCAGGGAAAACAGCCCCAGCCTATTCAGCTCAAATCCTCCAACCCTGTCAACATCCTTGTAAATCTTTTCTGAACCCTTTCACGTTTCACAACATCTTTCCAATAGGAAGGAGACCAGAATTGCATGGAATATCCCAACAGTGGCCTAACCAATGTCCTGTACAGCCGCAACATGACCTCCCAACTCCTGTACTCAATACTCTGACCAATAAAGGAAAGCATACCAACACCTTCTTCACTATCCTATCTACCTGTGACTCCACTTTCAAGGCGCTATGAACCTGCACTCCAAGGTCTCTTTGTTCAGCAACACTCCCTAGGACCTTACCATAAAGTGTATAAGTCCTGCTAAGATTTGCTTTCCCAAAATGCAGCACCTCGCATTTATCTGAATTAAACTCCATCTGCCACTTCTCAGACCATTGGTCCATCTGGTCCAGATCCTGTTGTAATCTGAGGTAACCCTCTTCGCTGTCCACTACACCTCCAATTTTGGTATCATCTGCAAACTTACTAACTGTACCTCTTATGCTCACATCCAAATCACTTATGTAAATGACAAAAAGTAGAGGACTCAGCACCGATCCTTGTGGCACTCCATTGGTCACAGACCTCCAGTCTGAAAAACAACCCTCCACTACCACCCTCTGTCTTCTACCTTTGAGCCAGTTCCGTATCCAAATGGCTAGTTCTCCCTTTATTCCATGTGATCTAACCTTGCTAATCAGTCTCCCATGGGGAACCTTGTCAAACGCCTTACTGAAGTCCATATAGATCACATCTATTGCTCTGCCCTCATCAATCCTCTTTGTTACTTCTTCAAAAAACTCAATCAAGTTTGTGAGACATGTTTTCCCACACACAAAGCCATGTTGACTATCCCTAATCAGTCCTTGCCTTTCCAAAAACATGCACATCCTCTCCCTCAGGATTCCCTCCAACAACTTGCCCACCACCAAGGTCAGGCTCACTGGTATATATAGTTCCCTGGCTTGTCTTTACCACACTTCTTAAACAGTGGCACCATGTTTGCCGACCTTCAGTTTTCCGGCACCTCACCTGTGACTATCAATGATACAAATATCTCAGCAAGGGGCCCAGCAATCACTTCTCTAGCTTTCCACAGAGTTCTCAAGTACACCTGATCAGGTCCTGGTGATTTATCCACCTTTCCCCATTTCAAGACATCCAGCACTTCCTCCTCTGTAATCTGGACATTTTGCAAAATGTCAATGTCACCATCTATTTCCCTACAGTCTATATCTTCCATATCCTTTTCCACAGTAAATACTGATGCAAAATATTCATTTAGTATCTCCCCCATATTCTGTGGCTCCACACAAAGGCTACCTTGCTGATCTTTGAGGGGCCCTATTCTCTCCCTCGTTACCCTTTTGTCCTTAATATATTTGTAAAAACCCTTTGGATTCTCCTTAATTCTATTTGTCAAAGCTATCTCAAGTCCCCTTTTTGCCCTCCTGATTTCCCTCTTAAGTATACTCCTACTTCCTTTATATTCATCTAAGGATCTATCCTGTCTATACCTGATATATGCTTCCTTCTTCTTCTTATCCAAACCCTCAATTTCTTCAGTCATCCAGCATTCCCTGTACCCTACCAGCCTTTCCTTTCACCCTGACAGAAATATACTTTCTCTGGACTCTTGTTATCTCATTTCTGAAGACTTCCTATTTTCCAGCTGCCCCTTTACCTGCGAACATCTGTCTCCAATCAGCTTTCAAAAGTTCTTGCTTAATATCATCAAAATTGGCCTCTCTCCAATTTAGAATTTCAACTTTTAGATCTGGTCTGTCCTTTTTCATCACTATTTTAAAACAAATAGAATTATGGTTGCTGGCCCCAAAATGCTCCCCCACTGACACCTCAGTCATCTGCCCTGCCATGTTTCTGTAATTGCTATGATATCCCAGTCCCATGTTCGTAACCATGCCCTGAGTTCATCTGTCTTCCCTGTTAGGCTCCTTTCATTGAAATAAATGCAGTTTAATTTATTAATCCTACCTTGTCCCTGCCTTTCCTGACTGTTTGACTCACTTCTGTTCTTAACTGTACCAGTCTCAGATTGATCTTAAACCTCACTATCTCCCTGGGTTCCCCCCCCCCCCCCCCCCCCTTACTAGTTTAAATCCTCCCATCAGCTCTAGCAAATTTCCATGCCAATATATTAGTCCCCTTCCAATTTTGGTGTAATCCAGCCTTCTTGTACAGGTCACTTCTACCTCAAAAGAGATTTCAATGATCCAAAAATGTGAATCCTTCTCCCATACCACTAGCTCCTCAGCCATGCATTCATCTGCTCTATCCTCCTATTCCCACCCTCACTAGCTCTTAGCACTAGGATTAATCCAGATATTACTACCCTTGAGGACGTCCTTTTTAAATTTCTGCCTAACTCTCTGTAATCTCCCTTCAGAATCTCAATCTTTTCCATTCCTATGTCGTTGGTTCCAATGTGGACAATGACTTCTTGCTGGCCCCTTTCCCCTGTGAGAACATTCACACCCTCTCTGAGACATCCTTGATCCTGGCACCAGGGAAACAACACACCATTCTGCTTTTTCTCTGCTGGCCACAGAAACGTCTGTCTGTTCCTCGGACTACAGAATCCCCTAATACAATTGATCTCTTGGAAGCTGTCGTACCCCTCGTTGCATCAGAGCCAGTCTCAAGACCAGAAATTCGGCTGTTCGTGCTACATTCCCCTGAGAATCCATCAACTCCTACATTTTCCAAAACAGCATACTTGCTTGAAATGGATATATCCACAAAAGTCTCCTGCCCTAGGTGCCTAGCTATCTTACCCTTCCTGGAGTTAACCCACCTATGTGACTGTATCTGAGACTTTCCACTCCTTCCTATAACTGCCATCCATCACATACCGTTGCTGTTGCAAATTCCTCATCGCTTCTAACTGTCTCTCCAACCGATCCATTCGATCTGATAAGATTCACATCGAACAGCATTTATGGCAGATATAATCTGCAGTAACCCTTAAACTCTCTTTAAACTCCCACATCTGACATATCACTGCAAAGGCCATGTTTGCTCCTTCACAATCTACAGACCCAGAAAATAACACCGTCTTATTCCTCTACAAAACACTGCACCAGGTTAAATTAATAGTTATGGCTTATATTTTAAGTTTAATCAAGAGATTTATCTCCAAAAGCATATAATCAAGAAAGAACCCACTCTACTCACTATTGCAGCCTTTCTATTGGACAGACTTAAAACAAGAATTAACTTATCTGATTCTGTGTTGTGAACTTCACCCAAACAGGTTCCTCGAATATTAGTTGTGAAATTCACTGTTTGTTAATTTTCCCAGACACACTCCAATGTCCAGCGATACACGAATTCAAAAACAGCAAAGGCAGTAATTGTGCAGGTTCTCTCTCTCTCTCTCTCTCTCTCTTTCTCTCTCCCCTGCACTGTCCTCACCATGTGCTTCCTTTGTCTGCTCTTCTCCCTTTTAAACTGCTGTTGTTATGACATTTTTTTCCCAAAGTTCAAAAACAATGCAACGGCATATAAAACAGTAATTGTTGCTCCTGGAATTAGAGGAAATCACCTCCAGCACCTAAAATACCTCAAAGAAAAGGAGCAGCTTTTACAGCCAGAAATTTTTCCCATCCTCCATCTTGGATTACACAGAATGAATTTGTATATTTGCATTTAGTGAATGACTAGAATGGTTACTTGGCAAATTGGAAGTCTGCAGTTTTTCTCCGTTTACTCTTTTTTTTAACTTTCCTGCCAAAATAAGCAACTTTACATTTTCCTCACTTTCTACTCAATTTACCAACTCACTGGATCTATTTATTTGTGTGCAACCTCTTTATATTCTCTTCACAACTCATGCTCATACCTATCTTTGTGTTAGCTGACAATTAAACCATACTACTGTCCCTTCACTCCCTCTATTGAATCATTGGCTTAAGTTGTAAAAAACTGAGGCCCCAACACAAACCCTGTGACACTCCATTCATTAATCCTGCCAATCAGAAAAAGACAGATTTACTTATACTCTGTTATTTGCTAGCCAGCCAATCTTCTATCTATGCCAAAATGTTATTGTTAAACCACGAGTTAATATTTTTGCACAGTAAACTTTTATATGGCACTTTGTCAAAATGCCTTCTGGAAATCCAAGTCCATCATGTTTCCAGTCCCTCTTTATCCACAGTGAATATTACTCCTTCAAAGAACTGCAGTCAATTGGTTAAATATGATTTCATATTTGCAAAAGCTACGCTGACTCTTCCTGGTCACCTTGAGGAAGTGCACAGCCACAACCTCCTTAATATTTAATTTGAAACCTTCCCCACAACAGACATCAAGCTAACCAGCCTATAGCTTCCTATTTTCTGAATTAATCTCTTATTAAATAGAAGAGTTATCTTTACTACTTTCTGGGATGGAATCTTTCCAGAACCTAGGGAATTTTGGAAAATTAGTACCAATGCAACTATTAACTTGTTAGCTACCTCTTTTAAGACATTATGATGAAATCCATCAGAAGCTGAGGGTGCATTTTTGGTGATGCAAACCAGAGGAGGATTTACACATTTCATGGTAAGGTCCTAGGGACTGCTGCTAACAAAGAGACCTTGGAGTTCAGGTTCATAGTTCCTTGAAAGTGGATTCGCAGGTAGATAAGATAGTGAAGCAGGTGTTTGGTATGCTTTCCTTTATTGGTCAGAGCATGGAATGTAGGAGTTGGGAGGTCATGCTGTGGCTGTACAGGACATTGGTGGGGCCACTATTGGAATATTGAGTGCAATTCTGGTCTCCTTCCTTTCAGAAGGATGTTGTGAAACTTGAAATGGTTCAGAAAAGATTTACAAGGATGTTGCCAGGGTTGGAGGATTTGAGCTGCAGGGAAAGGCTGAATAGGCTGAGGTTGTTTTCCCTGGAGCATCAGAGGCTGAGGGGTGACCGTATAGAGGTTTATAAAATCATGAGGGGCATGGATAGGATAAATAGACAAGGTATTTTTGTGGTGGTGGGGGAGTCCATAACTAGAGGGCATAGGTTTAAGGTGAGGGGGAAAAGATATAAAAGAGACCTAAGGAGCAACTATTTCATGCAAAGCGTGGTGCATGTATGGAAGTGTTGGAAGCTGGCACAATTACAGCTTTTAAAAGGCATCTAGATGGGTATATGAATAGGGCTTAGAGGGATATGGGCCAAAAGCTTGCAAATGGGGCTAGATTAATTTAGGATATCTGATCAGCATGGATGAGTTGGATTGAAGGGTCTACTTCTATGCTGTACATTCCAATGACTCAATGGCTTGTCAGCCCCTAGCTCCACCAATTTGCTTTGTACCATTTCTCAAGTGATTTCAGTAAGTTACTCTTCTCCCATCACTTATTAATATGCAACTATTACTGCATTTTTAAGTATCCTCTACAGTGAATGAAGAAGCAAAATATTTGCTTAATATACTCGCCATTTACCTACTATCTGCTATTATGTATTCAATGCATATGCACCAATGCTTGATGCAGTAGCTGAGGACAAGGAGAAATTTTACTCTAGCCTTGGCCAATCTCCCTCACAGCTCCCTGCAGTGGACAAACTAATTGTCCTCATTGACTTCGATGCCAGAGTCAGCAAAAGTGCAGACCTTTGGAGTGATGGAATTGGGAAAGAGGGACTTGGGAAGCAAAGCTCCAACGGCAACCTTCTCCTGACTAAATGCTGCAAACACAACCTCCTCATCACCACCAGACTGTTGCACCAAAGGGAAGGCAATGTGGCAGCACCTATACTCAAAACACGGGCACCTCCTTGACTACGTCATCATCGGAACAAGGGATTGGAGAGACATTAAAATCACATGTGCCATGACAGGAGCCGATGACGGCTGGATGGGCCATTTCTGGCTCCAAGCCAGGGTCAACATACATATAGCCCTGCCTCAGTGGAGACAACAGCAGCAGTGCCCAAGAAGTTCAACACTGAGGCACTTAAAGACTCAGGAAAAATAGCGTCATACAACCCATTCCACCTGATGAACCTAACAATCCATGGCAACACCATGTCGCAGGATCCCAAATGTCTCTGGTTCGACCTTAAGACCACCATCATTAATACCTGCAAAAAACCCAGTTGGTCACTTAACCAGGAAACACCAACTGGGTTTGATGAGAATGATCAGGAGATTCAGGAACTATGAAGCTGGAAGTGCATGGCATTTCTGAGTGTAAACCAACAACCGCAATTGGAAGAGAAAAAACAAGCTTACTGTTGGCTGATGTCAGAGGTCTAATTACAACCCTGCAACATAAAGAACAGGTGGTGGGTGGAGAAAACACTGGAGTCCCAACGAATGGCCAACAGCCATGATGTGCAGGGTTTCTTCTATGCTGTCAAGATCACATATGGACCAAGCCCCCACACCACTGCTAGCCAAGGATGGAGTGACTCTTATCAAAGATAAAGAAGCCATTGAAAAATGCTGTGGGGAACACTTCAGAGACCGCCTGAACCAGGGCTCTGTGATTGGTCCAAGCATCTTTGAACACATCCCACAGCACACTACACACCATGAGCACAGCACACCCCAACCTTGCATGAAGTAGAGAAAGCCATCCACCAGCTTAAGAACAATAATGCTGCTGGAGCAGAAAGTATCCTGCTGAGGCATTGACATGCAGAGGCAAAGAGCACCTCCTGAAGCTACATGCTCTCATCTGCCTGATCGGGAAGGAGACCATCCCAGGAGAATTTTTTGATGCCATAGTTGTGAGAAATTTCCAAAACAAGGGCATCTCCCTACTGTCTACCATTGGAAAAGTCATTGCCAAGGTCCTCCTCAATCGTCTCCTGCTTGAGGCTGAGGAACTCCTCAAGAATCACAGTGTGGCTTTTGGCCATTAAGGGCACAATGGACATGATTTTCACTGTGTGACTGCTGCAGGAGAAATGCAGAGAAAAGAACCTAACCCTGTACATGGCCTTCTTCGATCTGACAAAGGCCTTTGACACTGACAATCAGAAAGCATTACGAAACATCCTTTTCCACGTTGGTTGCACCACGGAGTTTGTCACCATTGTTTGCCTGCTCCACGGCAGCGTGAAAGTTGTGGTAATGACAAATGGCTCCACCACTGACCCATTCCCCATTCAGACCAATGTCAAGCAGGGCTGCATCATTGTGCCAACACTGTTCTCCATCTGCCTTGCTTGAATACCTCACCATCAACAAGATCCCTGCTGGATTGGAGCTAACTTACACAACCTGTGGTAGGTTATTCAACCTCTGCTGCTTTCAAATCAAAACCAAGGTACCCCAATTGTATCATTGAGCTACAGTACGCAGATTATGCTGGCGTTATGTGCAATCTCAGAGGATGTACTCCAGCCCATCATTAGCACCTTCATGGAGGCATATGAGTCTCATCCTAAACATTCCCAAGACAAAGGTCACCCGCCAACTTGGCCTGGCATTGCGGGGTGACCTCCCAATCACCAAAGTTCATAGGGAGACCTTAGAGAATGTTGACTACTTCCAATACCTTGGGAGTGTCCTGACAGCCAAAGCAGCTATTGATGAAGAGATCCAGCATCAGCCCCAGTGTGTTAGTGCAGCCTTCGGCTGCCTGAGGAAAAGGGTGTTCGAGGTCAACGATATCAGATTCAACACCAAGATCATGGTTTACAGAGCTGGGTTGGTTCCCACCCTCCTATATGTGACTCTGAGACATGGACTGTCAGGCACCTCAAGGCACTACAGAAATACCACAAACACTGGGAAGAAAGACACACCAACACTAGCATCCTCAACCAGGCTGACATCCTTAGCATTGAGACACTGGCCACTGTTCATCGGCCATGATGGGCTAGGAACATCGTCCACTTGACCGACAAGACACTTCCCAAGCAGGTGTTCTACTCCCAGTTTCAAAATGGACAGACGAAGCACTTCAGGGATACCCTCAAAGCTTCATTGGCAAACTGCGGCATTCCTACCGACATCTGGGGAGCACTGACCCAAGACTGTCCAAAGTGGAGGAGGAGCATTTGGGATGGCGTCAGGCACCTTCAGACTTATGTTAAGGAAAAAGCAGTAGCAAGGCGAAAACAGCAAAAGGCTGTCATACCAATGATCAACCCACTCTTTCCCACAATCACCATCTGCCCCAAGTGTAACAGAGCCTCTGGTAGCCGTATCTGTCTGTACAGTCACCAACAGACTCACTTTGAGAGTGTAACAGAGTCATCCTTGTCCCTGAGAGACTGCTGATAATGACGTTGATAACTATTAACTCCCCATTCTCACTCTCCAGTGAACCAAGTTCTCTTTACTTACTCTTTTTCTTTTCAAATAGCTGTAGAAACCCTTGCAATCTATTTGCACATTTCTAGCTTGCTTCCTTGCATGCCTTAATTTTTGTTTCCTTTTCTCTTACAGTCACATAGTCGTGTAGTCATACAGCATGGAAACAGACCCTTCTATTTCCAATTCATCCGCACCAACCAGACATCCCAATCTAACCTAGTCTCATTTGCCAGCATTTGGCCCATATCCCTCTGAACACTTCCTATTCATACGCCCATCAGGTTTCTTTGAAATATTGTAATTGTACCCAATTCCACCACTTCCTCTGGCTGCTCAGTCCATACATGCACTGTCCTCTGTTTGAAATTGTTACCCCTCAGGTTACTGTCTCACCTTAAAGCTATACGCACTACTTTTGAACATCCAAAACCTAGAACAGAGATGCTGTATTTCACCCTATTGATGCTCCTCATGATTTTATAAACCTCTATAAGGTCACCCTTCAGTCTCCAACACTTCAGGGAAAAAAAAGTCCCAGCCTATTCAGCCTCACCCTACAGCTCAATCCTCCAACCCTGGCAGCATCCTTGTAAATCTCTTTCTGTGCCTTCATATAGAAGGACAACAAGAACCACACACAATATTCCAAAAGTGGCCTCACCAATGTCCTGTACAGCTGCAAAATAACATCCCAACTCCTATACTCAATATTATGACCAATGAGGGTAAGCGTGCCAAATGCCTTCTTCACCATTCTGTCTACATGCAACTTCTCTTTCAAGGAACTATGAACCAGCACCCTTAGGTCTCTGTTTGGCAACATTCCCCAGGGCCCTATCATTAACTGTATAAAACAAAAAGAGAAAATGCTGGAAAATCTCAGCAGGTCTGGGCTTTGACAAAGGGTCAGTTAGATTCTGCACATCAGCTCTTTTCTCTCCTTACAGATGCAGACCTGCTGAGATTTTCCAGCATTTTCTCTTTTGGTTTCAGATTCCAGCATCTGCAGTAATTTGCTTTTATTAACTGTATAATTCCTGCCCTGGTTCGCCTTACCAAAATGCAACACCTCACCTTTAACTAAATTAAACTCCATCTGCCACTCCATAGCCCATTGGCCTATCTGATCAAGATCACATGGTACTCTGAGATAATCTTCTTCACTGTCAACTCCACCAGGTATTTTGGTGTCATCTGCAAACCATTCCTACTATATTCACATCCAAATTATTTAAATAAATGACAAAAAGCAGTGGACCCATCGCCAATCCTTGTGGCACACCACTGGTCCCAGGCCTCCAATCTGAAAAGCAAACCTCCACCACCACCCTCTGTCTCCTACCTTCAAGCCAATTTTGTATTCAAATGGCTAGCTCTCCCTGGATTCCATGTGATCTAACCTTGCTGACCAGTCAACCATGTGGACACCTTGCTGAAGTCCATATAGACAATGTCTACTGCTCTGCCTTCATCAATCTTATTTGACACCTCTTCAAAAAACTCAGTCAAGCTAGGGAGTCATGCTTTCACACACACAAAGCAATGTTGACTGTCCCTAATCAGTGCTTGCCTTTCCAAATACATGTAATCCTATCCCTCAGAATCCCCTCCAACAATTTATCCACCATTGACATCAGGCTCACTGGTCTATAGTTCCCTGTCATTTCCTTATAGCCTTTCTTAAATAATGGCACCACATTAGTCACCATCTAGTCTTCTGGCATCTCACTCATGATCTCCTACAAAGGCGTAGGGTACACCTGATCTGGTCCTGGGGATTTTTTAAGAGGTCCAGCATCTCCTCCTCTATTTTGAAATAACAACTCTATTGGGAAATTTAACAGAATAATAGATTACTTATCTAATAAATACCAACTGTTCCAATATAGTAACATCCCATAAACATATCCTGGGCAAAGGTAAATTCAGTAAAATAGATTACCTCAATTCCAATTCTCCAGTCCAAGAGGAAAGAATGTCAAGAGAAAACTTTTTGAGAAAGAGAACTTAAGTATTTTGCAGTAACTGGGAGAGAGGTATAGCAGCTTCCAAACCCCAATAGCTGCTGCAAATTAAACTAAAATCCTGGTTCTGTGGGAGCTTGACCCTACCACTTCATATTGCTTCTATTGTTCTATCTTAAAACAAAACCTAAGGCCTCACTAGCTGTTTATATTTTTGACCGGGAACCGTTGACTTGGTGCCTCTATCTCAACCTCTCTTCATAAAAAAAGGGACAAAATACACCTCTGGGCCAGGTGCCAGCAGGTGGGACTAGATTGGGTTGGGATATCTGGTCGGCATGGACAGGTTGGACCAAAGGGTCTATTTCCATGCTGTACAGCTCTATGGCTCTATGACTCTTTAAGCTACACTATTGTTACATTGCATATGAGCAAAGTTTATCATTTTGGGATGACTACATGCAGAGAACGGTTGTGACCGTGTTGTGTTAGGTTAGCTGTGGTAGCTATAGCTGACCTTGTTCCATACCTAGCTGGGGATGAGAGACCAACATTTACTGCAGTAGCAGATTCACTGTTGTGGCAGCATCTGCAGTATTGGCAGTGCTCTGTCCTCTGACTCAGAAGGTCGTGGGTTTTTAAACTTCACTTTCGCATCTTGAGCCCATATGTCAGACTGATGTTCCCAGGGCCTCAACAAGACAGTGCTGCTGCTCTGCCTGAGTTGTGCCATTTTTTCTTACGCTTTTAATTTTTCAAAAGCTTCAATTTTAAATATTGCTCCTCTGAAGAAATTTCGAAGAATTTCCCAAGTTTACAAAAAAATTGATTAAACCAATTTTTACGTGTCAGTGAGAGCTCATGGTGTGCTGAATGAAGAGACAGTGTAAATGTGCCAGTTAGCAAGTGGTTGAAGAATAGCTCAAGTTTTGCACTTCATCTAAAATTCTTATGCTTCTCGAGGTCATTTAAAAAAAAAGAATATGAATCTAACTGACAGCCGCCTAACCTAACCCAAACCTTGAGGTTCCTTATCAAAAATATGGAAAAAAATCCACATGCATTCCTTCTTGAAATAGTTGATCAGATAGCAAACCAGGGTTGGAATTTGATAGGGGTTTTATAGAGTCTGCCCAGCTCATTAAATTCTGCATCGATCAGGAATTAAGCTTAGAGATGTCTGAACCTTGATCACTTTGAAACTTATCTTGAGGCAGGGAATAGAGGGATATGGACCATGTATATGTAGATGGAATTCGTTTAGAATGACATTATGTTCAAAATCACCACAGTGGTTTCAAGGGCCTGTTCCTGTGCAGACCTGTTCTGTGTTCCATGTTATATACTGCAATGGTTACATGCATTTTTAAAAACAACAGCATTACTGAGGAATGCCAGTACAACGTGGTACATTACACCTGCAGATGCAACATTTGAAAGTGTTCCAATCAGAATCGAGATAGTGCATTGTCAGGAGAAAAAGTGAAATCTCAAAATGAACAATAAATATAATTATTTTAAGTTGAGTATTTTCCCTTCAAGTGGAATGAAAACAGGTAACTGATCACTATAATTACATAATAGAACATAATTTGTACATCTGACTACTAAGCTATGTTAAACATGAGTGTATTCTAACTCAGTGATATATTCAAGAGATTAAAATGATCTAAGAATGCACAACAGCAATTTAATGTTCATTCAATTCTAACATTTTAAGATTGCATGAGAAAAGTATTTTTTTAATGATGCCATTGTCACATAATGTGAAATTTAAGCTGAAAGAATACCATTCAATTGCAACTTTTCGTCCTCTGTTTATTTCAGCTTTAGTTCAGCTGACAGCACTCTTGCTTTTGAGATACAGAGTTCCGGGTTCAACTGCAACTGAAAGACTTGAGCCCAAAAATCAAGATTGACATCTCAGTGTGCTTGGTGCTGTCTTTTGGTTGAAACACTAAGTGCAACGATGCGAAGGCACTCTTTTAAGTGGATGTAAGAAGATCTCGTAGCACAAATTTCAGAAGAAAATGGGAATTATTCTTCAATTGACTCCACAGATTGTTTGATCATCATTACATTGAAGTTTCTTTGAACTAGGTGTGATTTAAACATTCGAGGAGAAAGTGAGGTCTGCAGATGCTGGAGATCAGAGCTGAAAATGTGTTGCTGAAAAAGTGATTTAAACATTGCAATAGTTGACTGTTTTGAGTTATTTGAGTCAAGAGCGTGGTGCTGGAAAAGCACAGCAGGTCAGGCAGCGTCCAAGGAGCAGGGGAATCAATGTTTTGGGCATAAGCCCTTTATTAGGAATGAAGAAGGGCTTTCTGATGAAGAGCTTATGCCCGAAATGTTGATTCTCCTGCTCTCGGATGCTGCCTGCCCTGCTGTGCTTTTCCAGCACCACACTCTCAAATCTGATACTCCATTCCTCATCTTCTCCTGCTTAGAGCTATCAACTGATTGTGAAAGGAACCACATAGAGTCATAGAGATGTACAGCATGGAAACAGACCCTTCGGCCCAACCTGGCCGACCAAATATCCCAACCCAATTTCTGGCTGTAATACCATTTTTTGAGGTATTTTTGGTGCTGGAGGTGATTTTCTCGAATTCCAGGAGCAGCAATTACTGTTTTATATGCTGTTGCATTGTTTTGGAACTTTAGGGAAAAAAAGTCAAAACAACAGCAGTTTAAAAGGGAGAAGAACAGACAAAGGAAGCACATAGTGAGGACAGTGCAGGAGAGAGAGAAAGAGAGAGAGAGAGAGAAAACCTGCACTGTTACCACCTTTGCTGTTTGAATTTGTGTATTGCTGGACATCGGAGCGCATCTGGGAAAATTAACAAACAATGAAATTCACAACTAATCTTGGAGGAGCTGTTGGGTGAAGTTCACAGCACAGAATCAGATAAGTGAACTGTTGTAGAGGACCCAGCACCGATCCTTGTGGCACTCCACTGGTCACAGGCCTCCAGACTGAAAAACAACCCTCCACCACCACCCTCTCTTTTCTACCTTTGAGCCAGTTCTATATCCAAATGGCTGATTCTCCCTTTATTTCATGAGTTCTAACCTTGCTAATCAGTCTCCCATGGGGAAACTTGTCAAACGCCTTACTGAAGTCCACATAGATCACATCTACTGCTCTAACCTCATCAATCTTCTTTGTTACTTCTTTAAAAAACTCAATCAAGTTTGTGAGACATGATTTCCCACACTCAAAGCCATATTGACTATCCCTAATCAGTCCTTGCCTTTCCAAATACATATACATCCTGTCCCTCAGGATTCCCTCCAACAACTTGCCCACCATGGAGGTCAGGCTCACTGGTCTATAGTTCCCTGGCTTGTCTTTACCACCCTTCTTAAACAGTGACAACACATTTGTCAACCTCCAGTCTTCTGGCACCTCACCTGAGACTATCGATGATTCAAATATCTCAGCAAGAGACCCAGCAATCATTTCTCTAGCTTTCCACAGACTTCTCAGGTACACCTGATCAGGTCCTGGGGATATATCCACCTTTAACCGTTTCAAGACATCCAGCACTTCCTCCTCTGTAATCTGGACATTTGTGAGATGTCACCATCTATTTCCTGACAGTCTATATCTTCCACATCCTTTTCCACAGTAAATACTGATGCAAAATATTCACTCCCTAATACCTTACCATTAAGTGTATGAGTCCTGCAAAGATTTGCTTTCCCAAAATGCAGCACCTCACATTTATCTGAATTAAACTCCATCTGCCACTTCTCAGCCCAGTGGCCCATCTCGTCCAGATCCTGTTGTAATCTGACGTAACCCTCTTCGCTGTCCACTACACCTCCAATTTTGGTGTCATCTGCAAACTTACTAACTGTACCTCTTATGCTCACATCCAAATCATTTATGTAAATGACAAAAAGTAGAGGACTCAGCACCGATCCTTGTGGCACTCCACTGGTCACAGGCCTCCAGACTGAAAAACAACCCTCTACCACCACCCTCTGTCTCCTACCTTGAGCCAGTTCTGTATCCAAATAGCTGGTTCTCCCTTTATTCCATGAGATCTAACCTTGCTAATCAGTCTCCCATGGGGAAACTTGTCAAATGCCTTACTGAAGTCCATATAGATCACATCTACTGTTCTGCTCTCATCAGTCTTCTTTGTTTCTTCTTCAAAAAACTCAATCAAGCTTGTGAGACATGATTTCCCACACACAAAGCCATGTTGACTATCCATAATCAGTCCTTGCCTTTCCAAATACATGTACGTCCTGTCCCTCAGGATTCCCTCCAACAAATCGCCCACCACAGAGGTCAGGCTCACTGGTCTATAGTTCCCTGACTTGTCTTTACCACACTTCTTAAACAGTGGCACCACGTTTTCCAACCTCCAGTTTTCCGGCACCTCACCTGTGACTATCAATGATACAAATATCTCAGCAAAAGGCCCGGCAATCACTTCTCTTGATTTCCACAGAGTACTCGGGTAGACCTGATCAGGTTCTGGGGATTTATCCACCTTTACCTGTTTCAAGACATCCAGCACTTCCTCCTCTGCAATCTGAACATTTTGCAAGATGTCACCATCTATTTCCCTACAGTCTATATTTTCCATATCCTTTTCTACAGTAAATACTGATGCAAAATATTCATTTAGTATCTCCCCCATTTTCTGTTGCTCCACACAAAGGCTACCTTGCTGATCTTTGAGGGGCCCTATTTTCTCCCTAGTTACCCTTTTGTCCTTAACGTATTTGTAAAAACCCTTTGGATTCTCCTTAATTCTATTTGTCAAAGCTATCTCAAGTCCCCTTTTTGACCTCCTGATTTCCCTCTTAAGTATACTCCTAATTCTTTTATATTCATCTAAGGATCTATCCTGTCTATACCTGACATATGCTTCCTTCTTTTTCTTAACCAAACCCTCAATTTCTTCAGTCATCCAGCATTCCCTATACCTACCAGCCTACCCTTTCACCCTGACAGGAATATACTTTCTCTGGATTCTTGTTATCTCATTTCTGAAGGCTTCCCATTTTCCAACCATCCCTTAACCTGCAAACATCTGCCTCCAATCAGCTTTCAAAAGTTCTTGCTTAATACCGTCAAAATTGGCCTTTCTCCAATTTAGAACTTCAACTTTTAGATCTGGTCTATCCTTTTCAATCACTATTTTAAAACAACTAGAATTATGGTTGCTGACCACAAAGTGCTCCCCCACTGACATCTCAGTCACCTGCCCTGCCTTATTTCCCAAGAGTAGGTCAAGTTTTGCATCTACTCTAGTAGGTACATCCCCATACTGAATCAGAAAATTGTCTTGCATGCACTTAAGAAATTCGTCTCCATCTAAACCTTTAACACTATGGCAGTCCCAATCGATGTTTGGAAAGTTAAAATTCCCTACCATAACCACCCTATTGATCTTACAGATAGCTGAGATATCCTTACAAGTTTGTTTCTCAATTTCCCTTTGATTATTAGGGGGTCTATAATACAATCCCAATAAGGTGATCATCCCTTTCTTATTTCTCAGTTCCACCCAATAACTTCCCTGGATGTATTTCCGGGCATATCCTCCCTCAGCACAGCTGTAATGCTATCCCTTATCAAAAATGCCACTCCCCCTCCTCTCTTGCCTCCCTTTTTATCCTTCCTGCAGCATTTGTATCCTGGAACACTAAGCTGCTAGTTCTGCCCATCCCTGAGCCATGTTTCTGTAATTGCTATGATATCCCAGTCCCATGTTCCTAACCATGCCCTGAGTTCATCTGCCTTCCCTGTTCGGCCCCTTGCATTGAAATAAATGCAGTTTAATTTATTAGTCCTACTTTGTCCCAACTTGCCCTGACTGTTTGACTCACTTCTGTTCTCAGCTGTACCAGTCTCAGATTGATCTCTTTCCTCACTATCTCCCTGGTCCCCCCCACTCCCCCACCCACCTTACTAGTTTAAATCCTCCCAAGCAGTTCTAGCAAATTTCCCTGCCAGTATATTAGTCCCTTTCTAATTCAGGTGTAATCCGTCCTTCTTGTACAGGTTACTCTACCCCAAAAGGGATTCCAATGATCCAAAATGTGAATCCTTCCCCCGAACACCAGCTGCTCAGCCATGCATTCATCTGCTCTATCCTCCTATTCCTGCCCTCACTAGCTTGTAGCACTGGGAGTAATCCAGATATTACTACACTTGAGGACCTCTTTCTTAATCTCCCCAAAGCTGTCTGAGGTAGGGGTTCAGTATTGATTTACTTTTTGTCTTAAGGGAAGGTAAAGCCACCATAGTCTTACCAAACCACATGGCTGCTCTCCATTGTTGATGGATGAACATGAGAGACACTATGTCTCAGGTAAGGGAAGAGGTTCAGAAAGAGAATCCTTCATGTTAACCTCAGCCAGTATGGGAAATGAACCCATGCTGTTGGCATCACCCAGCATTACAAACCACCCAACTCTGTTCATCTGCCCTGACCCCTCAATAATGTTCCATTATATGCAGTGGGTCACCTGTTATCTCTGTCAACTATGACATGATGCCATTACTTTCCATGATTTTCACTTCCAGATGGACTATCAATATTTTCCCCAAGTAAACCTATGAAAAGCAGCACCAATCCATTTCTCTGGACCTGAGTTAGCTCGGACTAAAGCAGCCCTTCCCTAATGCAGCATTTTCGAGAGTATTATGCTTTCTCTCATTAGATTTTAAGATAAAATTGATTGGGATTTACGACATAAATATTATATCTGATACTAAGTTGAAGAGTACAAGTAAGTCACTTGTAGGCTGCTTGGGAAAAAAAATACATTCAAACAGTTAAAGTGATGCATATATGTAGTGTAGAGAGTGTTCTGTAGTTTGTCAATCAGTTTCCAAAACAATAGCACAACACTGATTTATTCATGAGAATCCTGTAATAAATTTCCTCTCCCAAAGAGAACAGAACAGGGACTGTTTCTAGTTAATTTTAGTCCAAAGGATATTAATGGTGGTGAAGTGATGGTAATACCATTGAATGTCAAAGGGAGATGGCTAGATTCTCCCTTGTTGGAGATCGTCTTTGTCTGGTACATGTCGTGGCAATGCTTTTTTTCCATTTGTCACCCAAGCTTTAATGTTGTTCAGGTGGGTGCTGTATATGGATTGTCTCGGTATATGACAAGTGGTGAATGATACAGAATACCATGCAGTTGTCAGTGAACTGCTCCTGGCTGACCTTATGATCAATAGATTATTGATAAAGCAGTTGAAGATGATTGGGCCTTGATGAATTCCTATGTTGATGTGCTGCAACCACGATGATTGACCTCAAATACCCTTAACTGCTTTCCTTCATGTTATGTATGATTCCAACCAGTCGAGACTTTTCCCTGGTTCCCATTGACCTAAGTTTTGTTGGGACTCCTTGATGCTACATTTGATCAAATTTTCACTTATTAGTGGATGGAAAACTCTGCTGTTCTGTGCATCCAAATTTCTTATTTTCTTCCCTGTGTCCTTCATAATCTTCATAGCCTCTCTCAGTGTTTAGTGAATGTTCTCTCACAATGTGATGCAACTAGTTCCACAACTTTGTTCCAAGATATATTTCAAGTTGAACTGGTGGCTTTCACATGCACTTGCTGGTCTCATTCCTCTAGGTGGTAGACTTTTGAGGCTGTAATTTCCATCATGACACAGTAGCTTGTCTGTAGTTCACACATGCACCCATAATTTCTGGACAACTGCCTTCACTAAATTTGGACTTTAGTGCCTCGTATCTGGAATGTGGAGACCAAATAAGAACAGACCAGTGGTCAGTGCATTCATTTTCGATTTCCAGGTGCCTCTTTGAAAAGCACGTCTGTCGATATGATCGCACAATATCTTTGGGGTGGAAGTCAGGGATCCTTTTGTGTCTGCGTGTACGTGGGGTAGAGGCTGGCTGGGTGGCACCCATTGGGAACATTGAGAAGTCTCAAACTGTTGAATGTCAAAAAACTCAGAACTTGTCAAGAAGTGTTCAACTGTCACAAAATGTTAACAAGGGCTGACTTGTCAATGTTTCAAGCATCAAGTATGCAAAAGTGTTAAGATTTGTCAATTCTTATTTTATGATTTAATGGCTTTCTCCAGTGTAGGCTGAAATAGTGAACTTTCAGTAATAACATTTTCTTTTAATGTACAAGGATTCAATGTGTGATACGACAGATGAATGAGAGGTGGGTAGAAATATAGGTTGCATCAAGATATGAGGTTCATTGAGTTGGGCAGCGGGCATGGGGAGCAGGTCAGAGTGAATGATGGTTGGAAGAACGTGTTACATTTCTGTCTTTTGGGGTACCTCTTTGAAACTGGTCCTGGGTCACCATTGATGGAGGTAAGGTACTCTGGCATTTTGTTTAAAAAGTGCAAATTCCTTGGGGCTAAACTGTTGTTAAAGCACAGACCAAATAGAAAAAAAATGGAGCTTCAAGTTCAAGATACTACAGCTTAGTGTTCACAGCAAACAATTATAAGATTTATTTCTCAAACTATACCTTACACAACTGGAATGCATATCAAGTTAGCATTTTGAAGGGAAACTCCAACTACTTAATGATTGAAGTTGTTTGCTTATTTAAGGATTAAGAATTTAGCAGTCAATTGAGGAGCTTGTTTTCATAAAGGATTTTCAAATTGTTTATTTTTTATGTTTTTTTCCTCAGTAGCGAAAACAGTAGTTAGCATGCCTCCTGAGATTTTCCTTTGCTAGATACTAGGTAAACTGACATAGAGATAGAGGTACAATGGGCATTGTGCAGCAGGTAGAGTTCGACGAATGATTATAAAGAGCCATAAGTTGCTGCAGGTGCGAAGTTTGGACAGATGCACAGAAAATAACAGGAAATATGAGAATGGATACATGATATTGGGTGGCACATCTTTGAGGAGACATGACAATGGGTAAAGGGACATATAGTCTGAGGAGTTTGTGAGGGTAAGTGGGAAGGTGTGGTATGTGTTCATATTTTAGCCTTTAATTTTAAACTCTGACTACAGTGATCAAGTTCTAAGGCAGATTTTCTGCCCAGCCTGTCTTAAGAACTTAGGTTAACTGGCCTGATTCTCAATTTAGTCCGAACCACTAGACTGAAAGACACAAGAAAGAATTTTTAGTTTGGGGGCCAGACAGTGTTTTAAAATTGTCAAATGAAGAGAGCCATGATTTTCCTCAGTTCTGTTTATGCATCTCATAAATGAAAATTGGGGACAGTGTTTTGGAGGTACTTCTTGTAAACAGAACACACTGCAATCAATGTAAGTCACTGGTAGAGGGATTACATGTTTTAGGCTCGTGGTAGGTCGCTGATCAAGCTGCTTTATTCTGGCTGATGCTAGCTTGAGTGTTGTTCAAAATGTACTCATCCATACAAGTACAGGGCATTCCCAATACATTCTCAACTTGAAAGTGCAGGATTTAAGAGTCATTCACCTCAGAAAATACAACTGCTGACCTGATCTTGCACCTACAGTTTTTCTGTAACTGGTGCCATCATTATTATTACAGACTCAGCTAGGATGTGAGGGTGAGTATTATGACAATGGTAAAAAAATCATCAAATGTGAAAACATGTTTGGGAAAGAAACTGACACATTTTTCTAAAATGTTTACATTTTAATTTGAAAAAGACATTTCTTTCAGACAATAGTAAATTTTCTGAGAATGGCAAGGTAATTTTAATCTAACACTGATCTAACCGATTATAAGACAGAAAACAAAATATGTTCAAATAACTCAACTCAACTTTATGTTTATTGAGTTGGTTGCAAAATATTCATTTCAAAACAGTGACAACTAATTTCAGAGTAAGCATATTGCGATCAAAACTTGTCTGTATGCTTAACAAATGAACAGAAATTCATGGCATAGACTAGGGTGAAAACACTTTGATAAATGTGATCTGTATCATTAGCTGGTCTAAACTAAAACCAGCATGTTACACAGTTCATTCAAAAATACCTGTATGAAAATTTTAATCATATCTTCTAAACTCTGAGTTGGGCAAGACAACTAAATCTGAAGTCTAAATTAACAATAAATTTTACAATTATTCAGTTAATTAAAAATATTTACAGACAGGCATCAATCTAAAAAGTCACCATAGGAATTTTCAAATTGCTGCATTAAAGAGAGTTTGCTCAAGTGCAGGGAAAAGTATTAAGAGCAGCATAATTCCAATGTTAAATTGCTAGGGCACAAAATTTTATTCCAAAGCCTTTTTAAAAGATCTGGTAAGCAGTTTTTTTAAAGTCAGAAAATTTGCTGTTTTCAACTTCGTTTGTTATTTTTCCCCAAGTACAATCAATATTCAATTTAACATACAAATTTCTTATTACATCATATATTCTGTTAAAAACACTAAACATTATTTGATACTTATTTTACTTTGCCATTATAGAATAACACAGAGCAAAGGAGTCAGCACAAACATCACGAAGTATACAACTTGTACCATTAGCTGGTATAAAATAAGACCAACATGTGATATATAGACTATGTAAAAATTGTCTTTGCTTCCCTTAAAGGAACTTATTGAAAAGAAATAGTGGTACAAAAAACAGACACTAATAATAGCTCTTTTCTGTTAAGAATGTTAAAAATCAGGCATAAAATTGTTCCAACTAAATTCGCAATGCTTCTGTGGGCAGATGTCCATTCAAAAGAATGGGTTTAACAAATACTTTGATCTTATTCCTAAAGTGTTTTGACCCTAGTGGTTCATTTGTTACAACCAAATAAAGTCAAAACAAATGTGGTCGCAAGCCAGAACATTAAAAGTAACTTTATTAAAAAAAAATTAAAACTGCAACACAACACTTAAAGTATGCAATAAATACATTATTGCACTATACAGGGATTAAAGCATTTATAACATTTGAAATGTTTTGAATTTTCCTGTTCCCCCAAATAACTCCTTATACAGTGCAACAATTTAGCCTATATATTAGATTATGTACATAGAAAAAAAATTCAATTAATTGTGAAAAGGAACAATTTAAAGAGGGCCACATTTATTAATGCAGTCATCTATACTTCATGGGAGCCCTTTACAGAGAAAAGTGGAAAGGGGAAACCAGTTTTACATTAATTTAGCCTCAGCTACAAGCTATACTTTCTAGGTTTTGCTCTGTTTCAGCAGCCATTGCTGCAGCTTGCAATTGCTCCGTTTCACTTGTAATCACACTCGTAGGCACTTGCTTGCGTTCACTGTGCATATTGTTTTCATGCCTCTTTAGATCTGAAGCTTTGGCAAAAGCTTTGGTACAGGAACCACAAACAAATGGCTTTTCACCTCGGTGCCTCCGCTCATGATCCTTCAGGTGAGACTTGTGTTTGAAGGCTTTGTCACACATGTGGCACGCAAAAGGTCTTTCATTACTATGGACACGTTCATGTTTCTTTAGGTCAGGTGCTCGAATGAAAGATTTCCCACAAACGTCACACCCATAAGGTTTGAAACCCGTGTGAATTTTGAGATGTTCTTTCAAGTGAGCTTGCGTGGTGAAGGCCTTCGAGCAGATGTCACACACAAATGGTCGATCAGCAGAATGCAACTTCTCATGCTTCCGCAAACGGGCTTCATCCGTGAACGTCTTGCCACAGGTCTGACAACTGAACTGTTCCCTGTCTCCATATAACAAATATTCAAATTTCACATCAGTGTTTGCTGTCCAGCCTGGTGGCTGTTCTTCCTTGACTCCACTCATGCTGTCATTGAATGTGAGAGTTGGAGGAGGTTGGGGAGTCACATCCTTTGGCTCATTCGTCTCAATGGTTTCCACTTCCGAAGCAAAGCAACTGACTTTACGAACTTCTTCACTTCCAAGTTCTTTTAAAATGGCTTCCTGAACCCGCAGGCCATTTGCTTGCGTCTTCCCGTCATCCTGATTGGGTACGGTTTCATCTATTGCCTCTTCAGACTGGGCTTCAATTTGATCTCCGATTTCTTCTATCTCCTCGTCAGTACTATTCACTGAGGGTCGATGGATTTTAGCACTTATGCTATAAGGATAACGGCTTTTGCGGCGAGGAGTGTTCTGTTGAGGAGACACGTCACGCTTCTGAGTACATAGCTTATCTAAAAACTTTATTCCAAGTATTTGTCCGGAAGACATCATCAGGTTTACATCTTCTCTCTTCACAGCAATTTTAGAAGTGTACATATAATTCAGTACTTCTTCAAATATGTCTGAACGCAAAAAATCAATCTCAATCACCGAAGAGCTATCAACCTCTAGTTTTTTAAACAGTTTCTTGAAATAAGTGCTACAAGCTGCCAAAACACATCTGTGCGCTCGGAACTTAACATCTTCCACCACAATGGCTATGTCACAGAACTCGCCCTCTAATCGTTGTTCATTCAAGGTCTTCAGAAATGCATTTTTATGTTCATCATCGACATATTTCACTACTTCACCCATTGTGCACTGTAAGCAACAGGCAAAAAAAAAATTAGACAAAAACGCAATTTAATATTCCACATTCAGCCAATTGAAAAGATGCATCTGCCCATCCCACTCCAACACCGGCTCCTCTACATCATGAAAACCAAACTGGACAGCATTGATTACTAGTCTTATGGAAAAAGAAACACCTGAAATTGTATGCTTTAATATTTAAGGTTGTTTGCTATTACATTCCAAATTAAATCAATCTGCTTTGTTCTAAGTTTAATGAATTCTATAATTCTGCAATGTAACTTTTTTCTCTCCACACCAATGTCTGCCCTAATTTTGTCTGCAATGTGCCCATCTCCTTCTGCAACCTCCTTTCATCTGTATTCATAGCTGACTATGAATGAGAATGTATTAGTTTCAAAGCAATACTGATGAAGCCTATAATTTCCCAACAAATAGTGAACCTTCAGGCTGAGCACTTACTCACTTAAAGCTGCTTTTGTGTACAGTGGAATGAGTGGAGGTGCAGCTTGGTGTTTTTGGCCCTATGCAAAGTCAACTGCTCTCAATGACCAGATGCTGTGTTTGCATGTGTGTGAGCGCTCGCACTTTGCAGGGCGGATTATGATAAAGAGTCACCAAACTTGGAATGTTATCTTTGCTTTCTCCTTTTAGATTAAGCTAGACATGCTGTGGTTTGCCAGCAATTTGTTTTTTTCAGATATGCAGCAACAACACCTTTCCGTTTGACTGCAGAATGGATTGCAGTCTGTGCTTGCGTGCATTCTGCACACACACTGCATGGCAGAATGCTGTGTGCACACATTTCACAGGGCAGGTTGCTGTGCAAGCATGTGCATTTGCAGAGCAGATTGCTGTGTGCACCCTACAGTGCTGATTGCTGTGCTCGCATACACTCTACAGTGTTGATTGCTGTGCATGCTGGGTATATTCAACAGGGCGGATTTGCGTGTGTGTGTATTCTGCAGGTTGGATTGCCACGCATGTGCATGCATCAAGCAGGGCAGAATTTTGTGTTTGCACAGGGTGGATTGCTCTGTGTGTGCATTCTGCAGTGCGGATTGATGTCTCTGTGCATTCTGCACAGTTCAGATTGAAGTCTGTGTATGCATTCTGCATGGTGGATTGGTGGCGTGTGTGTGCAATGAGTGGATTGGTGGCGTGTGTGTGCATTCTGCAGGGCAAATTTCTGCATGCGTGTGTATTCGGCAGGTTGGATTGCTACATGTGTGCAAGGATTCTGCAGGGCAGATTTTGCTGTGTATGCAATCTGTACGGCAATTTTTAAAAAAGATTTGATTAGATTCTCTACAGTGTGGAAAAGGCCCTTTGGCCCAACAAGTCTACATCGACCCTCCGAAGGGAAACCCACCCAGACCCATTTCCCTGTCCTATATTTATCCCTGACGATAGCACCTAACACTATGGGCAATTTAGCATGGCCAATTCACCTGACCTGCACATCTTTGGATTGTGGGAGGAAACCCACGCAGACACAGGGAGAATGTGCAAACTCCACACAGACAGGCAGGAATCGAATCCAGGTCCTCGGTACTGTGAGACAGCAGAGCCACCACACCGCCCAGTTGTCTGTGTGAATGCAAGTGGATGCTATGTGTGTGTGTGTGTGCAGACTGCAAGGCAGATTACTGTGTGTGTGTGTGTGCATCTTTGCATTCTGCAGGGCGATTGCTTTGTGTATGCATGCATGTGTGCATTCTGCAGGTCGGAATGCTGCGTGTGTGTGGGCATGAATGTACTCTTCAGGCTTGATTGCTGTCTGCGTGCGTGCATTCTGCAGGGCGGATTGCTGTGTGCGTGCGTGCATGCATTCTGCAGGGCGGACGGCTGTGTTTGTACGTGTGCATTCTGCAAGGCGGATTGCTTGATCTGTGTGTGCGCGCGCATTCTGCAGGTTGGATTGCGGTGTGTGTGTGTGTCTGCATCTTGCAGGCTGGATTGGCTCTGCGTGTGTGTGAGAGAGAGAGAGAGAGGAAGGTGGTGGTGGTGGTGCACTGTGCAGACGATGTGCACAGGCCCGTCACCGCCAGCAGTTCCCGGGCGCGGGGCGGCGCTTCCCGCCTGCGGCCGGGGTTCGCGCGCTGTCTCTCGCGCTCTCTCTCTCTCGCTGTGTCTCTCGAGCTCGCGTCCTCCCGCTCGCTCCGATCCATCGATCTCACGTTCAATCACGTCCCAGCCCCCGGAGCATCAACAAAGCGGCGTCACACTCCCCGTCCCGCCAACGGGAAGGTCACGGTGGGTCCGTATTAACACAGTTCAAGAGGGCGATTTAAAAAAAAATTATGCAACCCCCCCCATCAATTTTAAAAGTTATTTATTTTTTCTACACGTTTGTTGGGGGGGGGTTAACACTCGATGCAAATTATCCCCCTCACAGGCCCAACCCACTGCGGGAGGCCGGGGCCGCGCCCGCCCGCCTTCTCTCTCTCTCTGATCCCCCCCCGGCTCGCTCTCGGGGTTGAGGCCCTCCCGGGGAGGCTGCAGCCTGTCGGTGACGGGAGCCCGGTCTCAACCGCCGGTGCGCGCACACCCGCCCCGAGCCATCTCCCCCCCCCCCCGGCGCGGTCACACACTCTCACAGCCTGCCCCCCCCATCCCTCTTTACCTGGCTCCCGCACGGCGGTGGGGGGCGGTGCCCGCCTCCGGGCTTCCCGCTCGGCCCGGGACCGACACACGTTCACCGACACCGAGGGAGGGAGGGAGCGAGCTTCCTCGCCGCCGACTGGGCTTTTTTTTTTGCAAGGGCGGCCGCTCCGCCCGAGCGCGCTCTCCCGCAGGACGCAGTGACGCGCGGCGCAGGCACGCACGGGGGCGAGCCAGGCGGGAGCACGCACGGGGGCGGGCCCGGGGTGTGAAACCCTGGGGAAACGAGGAGGCGCGCTCCCCATTCCACATTCCCCCCCCTCCTCCTATCACCTCCGACACTCCAACCTCTCTCCTCCACACTCCCCCAAGCCTCTCACCACCTCTCTTCCCCACAGCCCCACCTGGCTCATCCCCCACCCCCTTTCTTCCCCATCCCCTCACCTGCGCTCTCCACCTCACCCCTTCTCTCCCCCTCTCTACCCTACCCCTCCTCATCCCCCTCTCCTCCAAACCCCTCCTCATCTCCCTCTCCTCCAAACCCCTCCTCATTCCCCCTTCCCTCACCCCCTCATCCCCCCTCTCCCCCACCCCCTCATCCCCCCTCCCCCCCACCCCCCTCATCCCCCCCTCTCCCCCCCCCCACCCCCCCCCCCCCCCCTCACTCCCACCCCCCTCATCCCCCCTCTCCTGCTCCCCCCTCCCCCACCCCCTCATCCCCCCTCCCACACCCCCCTCATCCCCCCTCTCCCACCCCCCTCACCCCCCCTCTCCCCACCCCCTCATCCCCCCTCTTGCCCACCCCCTCATCCCCCCTCTTCCCCACCCCCCTCATTCCCCTCTTCTCACCCCCTCTCCCCACCCCCTCATCCTCCCTCTCCCTTACCCCCCTCATCCCCCATCTCCCCCACCCACCTCATCCCCCATCTCCCCCACCCACCTCATCCCCCATCTCCCCCACCCCTCCTCATCCCCCATCTCCCCCACCCCTCCTCATCACCCTCTCCCCCACCCCATCTCATCCCTCTCTCCTACAAACCCCTCCTCATCCCCCCTTTTCCCCATCCCCCTTCTCCCCCACCTCCTCATCCTCCCTCTCCCCTACCCCCTCATCCTCCCTCTCCCCTACCCCCTCATCCCCCCTCTCCCCACCCCCTCATCCCCATCATCCCCCACCCTTCCTCGTCTACTCTCCTCCAAACCCCTCCTCATCCCCTCTCTTACCCTCCCACCACTCCTCATCCCATCTTCCCCACCCCTTCTCTCTAACCCTACCCCATCTCATCCTCTCTCTAACCCCCCACCACTCCTCTTCACCTCTCTCCCCCATTTCCTCTCTCCCCATCCCCATTACCCCCATGCCTCAATTCCGCTCTCTCCCCATCCCCTCTCTCCCCCTCATCCCTCCCACCCCCTCTCTCTTCCCCAAGCCTCCCATTCCCTCTCTTACCCCACCAGCCCAACCCGCTCTCCCCATCCCTGCTCTCCACTACCCCTCATCCCCTCTCTCCCCCATCCCTTCTCTGCCCCCCACCCCCACGTCTCCTCTTATCCTCTCCCCTCTCCTCTCCTCACATAATTAAAACTTTACAGTGAGGTAAGTGTAGGAGCTCTGTAAAAAATAAAAGCTGCAACTACATTTGTGATATATTTTCATCTCATCAAATAAAGACTCAAGTTTGGTTTTATAGCCAACTCATGTTCAAGCAAATTTTGACTTGTTTCACATTGGGATACCCGTTTCTGTCAGGTTAAATCAATCTCCTTACTTCATGTTACTACACTAATAAAATGTAGCAATCTTTCCATTATACCTGGAGTGGCAAATGATAAGAATTCCTTACTGTAACTTGTAATTCATTTCCAGCAATCACATTTCAATAGGAGAGATTGATGAAGTGTTCTACATATAAGGGCATGTCTGCTCCTGTAAGGGAACCTCATGCATCAAGGCTTCAGGTATCAGGTCATCAACCTGATGTTGGTTTGTCTATTAATGTGCACCCAGCATAAAAGAGATTTTATAAACTGATCCTTTAAATGCAAGCATTGTTTTTCCTATCTTGTTTCCCACAGTGTTGCTTGTATATGGGGAGTAATTGTGATGTTTAGATACTGTAGCTTAACTAATACGATTGCTTTGTCTCTAGGTTTGCCTTATGACCAGTGAGCATGACAGTGTGAGCTCTGTGGGGCAGTGATATAAATAAACATATTTTAGGCAATTTAATTTATAATTGTTGAGGGATTTATGACCAGCTGTTTTTAAATCCCTAGCTCCTAACCTGGGAGATTGGCCCAAGAACAGAAAACCTAACAGGACATTATTATTTTTTTCAAAAATATTGTCTCTAAGATCAGGTGAGAACTTTAATCTGCATTTCCATCCAAAGTCAGGTAGTTTTGTATTTGAGAATGTCGGAAAATTTGGATGGTGATATTTTTCACAATTTAAGTGAAGTTTCTTTTCTCACCATGAACCTGTAAGAAAGAGGAACAGGAGAATGTCGTTTGGCCCCTCAAACTTGCTCCGTCATTGCGGATCTGACATGCCTCACATTCAGTTTCCTGCCCTTTCCCATTAACTCTCATTGAGACCCCTTCTTATTCTTCCAAATGAATTCCCAGTGAATAGAAGCCCAGTTGACCCAACCACCTCTCATACAACAAACCTATTATTGTGGGAATCAGTCTGATGAATCTTCGCTGCACTCCCTCAATGGCAAGAATATATTTTCTTAAGGAAACCAAAACTATTCACAATATTGCAGGAATGGTCTCATCGGGGCCCTGGACAGCTGCCGAAAGACATCTTTGCTCCAAAACTCAAACCTACTTACAGTAAAGACCACCATACTATTTGCCCGTTCTACCTGTTTGTTCCACCTGCATGTTTCCTTTCAGTGACTGGTGCATCCAGGACACCCAGGTCCTTTTGTACATTAACATTTCCCAATCTATTTAACTCATACTGTCAATCTGTTTTTTTTACTGAAGTGGACAATTTTATAATTAACCACATTATAATGCATCTGCCATACATTTCCCACTCAACTTTTTTAAATCATTTTGAAGCCCAGCATATGAACAGAAAACAAGAGTAGGTCACTTGTATCTCTGTATCTGTTCCATCATTCAATAAGATCAGAACTGATTTAACCTCAGTTCTACATGCTGCGTACCACTAACAATCCTTCATCCCCATGGTAACCAAGAACCTATCTACCTCTGCCTTAAAAATATTTAAAGATTCCACACCCACTATCTTCTGAGGAAGGGAATTCGAAAAACTCTCAACCCTCCGAGAGAATTTTTTCCTCGTCTGACAAACCTTCTCTGAACTTCTTCCAATGCATTAACATCCTTCTGTAAATATGGTGACTAGTACAGTACACAGTATTCCAGATATGGTCACTCCAGTGCCCTGTATAACTGAAGTAAATACTCCCTACTCTTGCATTTCAATCCACTCTGTTAGCTTTGTTGATTATTTGCTGAAAAATGTGTTGCTGGAAAAGCGCAGCAGGTCAGGCAGCATCCAAGGAGCAGGGGAATCGACATTTCAGGCATAAGCCCTTCTTCAGGATTATTTGCTGTACCTGCATACTAGCCATCTGTGATTCATATACAAGTTCACTCAGACTTCTGCAACTTTTTACTATTTAGACTTTTAAAATTCTTTCCACTGTGACAATGCTACTTCTTTAACATGGTTATTCTGTCCTTGGCCTTTTTTTCAGAGGGGTTGTAAAAGCAGTGATTCTGAAAGGTCGGGTTTTGAAGGATTTTAGGGCCAGTGTGATTATAGCTAACAGATATTGCCCTAGGCAAAAAGCTTTCAAGTCTTTTTTAAAAAAGCTCTTGTACAATGAAAGGGGAATGGCCAATTCTCCTGGCTCAGCTTTTCTCTTGTTTGCATTGGTTTTAGCAGGTCAGTTTTCAGACTGCTTGTCCAAGAAACAGCTACATGGAAGAAGGTGTTCCATGCTGAATCTCTCTGACATTTCTCCTGTTAGACCCTGTGTTTGATTTTACTTTTTGTGCCAAGCGGTGTTTATGGAGATTGTTGCAAGTGTTTGGAACAGCATCATTAAGTTGGGATAATCTGTTGGGTTTTCATATAGATTAAGTTATCCTCCATTCTGTGCTCTTTTGTTTGTGTTTCATTCAGTGATTAGATTAGATTAGGTTAGGTTAGGTTAGATTAGATATCTTACAGTGTAGAAACAGGCCCTTCGGCCGAACAAGTCCACATCGACCCGCTGAAGCGCAACCCACCCAGACCCATTCCCCTACATTTACCCGATTCACCTAACACTACAGGCAATTTAGCATGGCTAATTTGCCTAACCTGCACATTTTTGGATTGTGGGAGGAAACCGGAGCACCCAGAGGAAACCCACGCAGACACGGAGAGAATGTGCAAACTCCACACAGAGAGTTGCCTGAGGCATGAATTGAACGCTGACGCTGTCTTGTAAATAAATTCTGTTTTGTTTGAAACTAAGTGGTTTGACCAGCTTCATCACTCCTGGAATATCTGCTTTGCACCTGCTTAAAACAAAAAGCAATAAGGGTCCGGGCTACATTCTTGAAATGTTTTGAGCGGGGTCTGGCCTGGTCCATAACACTGCCAAAATGGATAATTTCACACTTTCCCATATTATACTCCACTTGCCCACTTACCTAACCTATCTTTGTAGGCTCTTTATTTGCTCGTCATAACTTACTTTCCAACCTTTTTTTTGTTCTATCTGCAATTTAGCTACCATACCTTCATTCCCTTCATCCAAATCATTTATATAAATTGTATAGAATTAAGGCCCCAGCACTGATGCAAGGCACACAAGTCGTGATATCTGCCATCCTGTAAAAGACTCATCAATTCATACTTTCTGTGTCTAGTTGGAAAGCCAATCTTCTATCCATGCCAATATTTTACTCCCTACACCATGAGCCTTTCTGCAAAAACCTTTGTGTTTGCTTATCAAAAAGTGAGTACATTGCATTCACCAGTACCCCTTTATCCACAGCACAAGTTACTTCTTCAAAAGAACTCCAATAAATTAGTTAAATGTGATTTCCCTTTGAGAAAACCAAATTGGCTTTACCTGATTACCCTGATCTTGTCCAAGTGCCCTGTTATAATAGATTCGAACATTTTCCCTCTGACAAATTGTCACAGAGACTTGTCAATTCACTGTTCCAACAATGTATTCAGTACTATACCCCTGGTAATTGTAATTTTTTGAGTCCTCTCTGCCTTCAATTCCTGATTTACAGCTATTTCCAGGCTACTTATAACCTTTTGCAAAAGGCTGTTCAGTTTGCCTCCACCTTTTTACTAATTTCAATACTAATTCTCTAGACCCACTTTCTATAGGACCGACACTTCTGTTAACAATTTTTAAAATATCTGAAGGAACTTTTCCAAACTTCTTTTTTTAATTTTTGGATAATTTTCTCTTGTGCTTTAATTTTCCTTTTTAATCTTTTAGTAATTTGTCATGATTTTTTAATATTTTAATATTTAATATTTTTTAATATAATTTTCTGAGTTGCCACCCTGTTGTCATAAATGGTCAATGAGTGTGACCAGAAAAACAAGTCAAAGACGTGAGTTGAATTCAGTCTAAAATTGTAACTTTATTACAGATCAGCATTCACACCAGCTGCGCTAGAATACAAAAGCATAAAACTGATTTTGCTAGACTACACAATGTTAGATACTAAACATTAAATATACAGAGGATGATTACTATTGCAGTGTCGAAGTCTAAGCACTTAGGCTAATCTCTAGCTAAAGCATGTAGAGAAAACTGAAATTAACCGCACTGAGATAGCTGGCCAGGTTACTTCAGTGTAAAGCTTCTTCTCTTGGTTGTTGTCTCCAGGGGCCCTCTTGTCGCCAGTGGTGGTCTGCAGTTACCACTCTGTCTCAAATGAAACACCAATCCTTTTCTTTTTAAAAAAAGATAGCTCAAGCCAACTGCAACCACCATCTGGCCTTTGAAAGACATTTTCTTGTACAATTATGCAACTTCTTTTTTAGTTAACCACGGGTGTCGAGCATGTCCCTTAGAATTTTTCATATATGTTGGAATGTATCTATTCTGCGCTCACTCGAATATTCCCTTAAATGTTTGCTACCACATTTCAAATGACCTGTCTCTTAACCTGTATTGCCAGTTCACTTTTGCTAGCTTTGCTTTCATGCCCTTAAGTTGCCTTTGTTTAAATCCAAAATAGTAGTTTTGGGTTCCTTAAATATTAAATATTGCCTATGCAATGTCACATTTTATTAAAGTTACCCAGTGTATAACAGCCAACGCATCCCTAATACCTTCATCGTTTCAGATCAGATTTTTTCACTTTCCATCCAAATGAAGAATTCTACCATGTTATGATCACTTTTTCCTAAAGGACCTATCAGAACAACATGCATATTTATTAGCCCTTCTCATTGCATAAAATCAAATCCATGATTCCTCAATGTACTGGGCCAAATTAAATATCTTGTACGCACTTTGGGAATACTTCAGCTTAATGTGCTAATGTGGTTTGCCCAGTCTATATGCAGAGTAAAATGACCTGTTTACTGTGATGCCATTTTTGCAAGCATCTAATTTCTTGTTTGATGCTACCCATTATTGTTCTGAGGTCGATAGACAATTCCTACTAATGTTTTCTACCCCTTGTTGCTTCTTAGCTCTGTCCACATCTAGATTTCCAGTGCCAGTATCATTCCTGACTGTTGTATTCAATTCTTCTTTCACTAGCAGCACCTCATTTCCTCTTCTGTTTTGCCTGACCTTCCTAAAAAATGAATATGCTTAGATTTCAGTTCACAATCTTGGTAACCAACAGCCAAAAGCGATCATTTGTGCTGTTAATTTATCCATCTCATTGTGAATTGTCTGTGCATTCAGGTCTAATACCTTTCCACTTGTCTTTTTAACATTTTGCACATTTGTTTTTGTGCAGTGGCCCCATTTGCTGCTAGCCCTTTTTTGCCTCTGCCTTCCATATTTTACTTTTTTTTTCATTTCCAACTTTGTTTCCCTTATTATTGTCTCTGGTTCCCAACTGCCTGCCACTGTAGTTTAAAGCCTTCCCACTACAATCCCCTGTGAGAATATTGGACCAATTCTGCTGGAATCCAATTCACCCAGCTTGTACAGTTTCCATCTTTCCCAGAATCAGCTCCAGTATCTCCTACACCATCCCTGCAGCCATGAATGCAACTGGTCTGTTCTCCTATTATTGATCTCACTAACGTGTGGCACTGGGAGTTTTTTCTTAATTCATTATTTTTTTCTTGTGGACATTGCTGATTGGGTATTTATTGGCCATCCATAGCTACTGTTGAGGAGATAATAATCTTAAAAGCTCTGTTTTTTAAATTTATCTCCTAGCTCCTTATATTCCCTTCAACGCTTTTTTTTCACATATGGGCGGCACGGTGGCACAGTGGTTAGCACTGCTGCCTCACAGCGCCAGAGACGCGGGTTCAATTCCGGACTCAGGCGACTGACTGTGTGGAGTTTGCACATTCTCCCCGTGTCTGCGTGGGTTTCCTCTGGGTGCTCCGGTTTCCTCCCACAGTCCAAAGATGTGCAGGTTAGGTGAATTGGCCATGATAAATTGCCCGTAGTGTTAGGTAAAGGGATAAATGTAGGGGAATGGGTGGGTTGTGCTTCGGCGGGTCAGTGTGGACTTGTTGGGCTGAAGGGCCTGTTTCCACACTGTAAGTAATCTAATCTAAGTATCATTGATACCAACATGAACTGTGACATCTGGATGTACTCTGTTTCCTTTCAGAATGTCCTACAGCTGCTCAGTAACATCCTCGACTCTGAAACCAGGGAAGCAGTATATCATTCCGATGTCACATTTGTGGCCGTAAAAAATGTCTATGTATTCCTGTTCCCGTAGAATTGCTCCCATTCCCTTATTTTAGGAAAGATATTATTTCTTTAGAAGCAGATCAGAGAAAGTTCACAAGGATGATCCCTAGTATGGAGTGACTATCTTATGAGCAAAGGCTAAATATGTTGATACTCACTGAAGTTTAGAGGAATGAGAGATGATCTCATTGTGACATATAAGATTCATAAGGGGCTTGACTAGGTAAATGCTGAGAGGATGTTTCCTGTTATGGAAGAGTGTAGGACCAGAGGGCATAGTCTCAGAATAAGAGAGTGGCATCATTTTAAGACTGAGATGAGGAGGAATTTCTTCTCGAAGATGGTGTTTCCAACTCCTTGCCAAAGAAAACTAGAGGCAGAGTCTGTGTGTATACTTTAGGCTGAAATAAATAGATTCTTGATTGGTAGAGGAATTGAGTATTCTGGGAAAATGCAGGAAAGTGGATGTGAGGAATATTAGCTCAGCCATGATCCAATTGAATAGTGGGGCATACTGAAGGGACTGAATGGCCCACTCCTGAGCTTATTTCTTAAGATTGGCTAGATCACTCCTGTTCTGAAAATTTGTCGCTGGAAAAGCGCAGCAGGCCAGGCAGCATCCAAGGAACAGGAGATTCGACGTTTCGGGCATAAGCCCTTTTCAGGAAGAAGGCTTATGTCCGAAACGTCGAATCTCCTGTTCCTGCCTGGCCTGCTGCGCTTTTCCAGCGACACATTTTCAGCTCTGATCTCCAGCATCTGCAGACCTCACTTTCTCCTCGTAGATCACTCCTGTTGCCAAAGACTTTGCTTTGGCTGCATTCCCATGAGAAACAGTCTACGTGGCAGGACCAAAACAGATCATCTGTTAGTGGGTGAGTTGGCCCCATGCTACCACTTGCCTGGTTCTTTTATGCTGTCTGGCAGTCACTCATTCCTTGTCTGCCTGCACATTCTTCAACTATGGTGAGTCCAACTTGCTCTATATGTTACTAACAAAGATCTCAGCCTTACAGATCATCTACAGTGACTCTGGCTGCTGTTCCAGATGTGCACATATGGTCAGTCTGGACATTGGAAGTGTCTCTGACTACCCTTTCACCCAGGAGGAGCATTCCCCCTCCCTGAGCCTCCTTGCCATAACCTGTCTTTAAAAAAGCTCCCTTTCCAACTAGTTTAAGTAATAGAAAATACATCCAGGAACCTTACCTTATCCTTTATGCTTTATACACTCTTAATCTAAGCTAAAGACTATTTTTTACTTTAAAGGTTATAGAAATATTCACCTAGTCATACATATCAAGGCAGTCACTTGTCCCATCCTGGCACCAGCTCCCAATTGATGAATTGTGTTTTCCCTGGCATGTCACCCTTTTCCATATTTTGAAAACTCGTCTCTCTCATGCACCTTTTGAACTCTTGGTCTCTTTGAGACCAAAGATAAAGTGAACAAAAGGGCAAGATTACCTCCTCCCCTCTCACTAAACTCAGCATCACCAATCTGTGACAGAGCACTTAAACCTTCTTTATACTACTGGGACTTATGTCACTTTCCCAACATGCAATTGCAAAAACAATTAAGCCAGTTAGTTAATTGGTTATTCTTATCTGGTCTGCAGCAGTCTTAATTTGCTTGTTTCATTCTGCCCCCAAGCCTCTAATACCTTAGAGGCTTGGGGGCAGGATGAAACAGTAAGTAGAACACTAAATTACAGACAAGTAATCCCAGCTTTTATAGAAGATTAAGCCTTAAAATTGAAAATTCATTTTTACCAATTCGCAGTTGTAGCAGAAGCAGCAAAAGTGGAGGTGACTGCTTGGCTCCAGGAGTTTACATTTGTTAAATACCCAAAATAAATTTAGAATGGCAGATGGGAAATCTTGCTTCACAAAGTCAGGTTCAAGTCCCACTTGTTCCAGAGATAGAGTCATAGAGATGTACAGCACGGAAACAGACCCTTCAGTCCAACTTGTCCATGCCGACCAGATATCCTAACCCAATCTCGTCCCACCTGCCAGAAACTGCCCCATATCCCTCCAAACCGCTCTTATTCATATACCATCCAGATGTCTTTTAAATGTTGCAATTGTACCAACCTCCACCACTTCCTCTGACAGCTCATTCCATACACCTATCACCCTCTGTGTGAACAATTTGCCCCTTAGGAATCTTTTATATCTTACCCCTCTCACCATAAACCTATGCCCTCTAGTTCTGGACACTTCCATCCCAGGGAAAAGACTTTGTCTGTTTATCTTATCCATGTCCCTCATGATTTTGTAAACCTCTATATGGTCACCCCTCAGCGTCCGACGCTCCAGGGAAAACAGCCTCAGTCTATTCAGCCTCTCCCTCTAACTCAAATCCTTCAACCCTGGCAACATTCTTGTAAATCGTTTCTGACCCCTTTCAAGTTTTACACCATCTTTCCGATGGGAAGGAGACCAGAATTGCATGCAGTATTCCAAAAGTGGCCTAACCAAGTCCTGTACAGCCGCAACCTGACCTCCCAACTCCTGTACTCAGTACTCTGACCAATAAAGGGAATCGTACCAAATGCCTTCTTCACTATCCTATCTACCTGCGACTCTATTTTCAAGTAGCTATGAACCTATACTCCAAGGTCTCTTTGTTCAGCAAAACTCCCTCAGACCTTAACATTAGGTGTATAAGTCATGCTAAGATTTGCTTTGCTTTCCCAAAATGCAGCACCTCACATTTATCTAAATTAAACTCCATCTGCCACTCCTCAGCCCATTGGCTTATTTGATCAAAATCCCTTTGTAATCTGAGAAAACCTTTCTCACCATCCACTATACTTCCAATTTTGGTGTCATCTGCAAACTTACTAATCAAACCTCTTATGCTCACATCCAAATCATTTATATAAATGACAAAAAGTGATGAACCCAGTACGGATCTTTGGGGCACTCCACTGGTCACAGGCCTCCAGTTTGAAAAACAACCCTCCATCACCACCCTCTGTCTTCTAACTTTGAGCCAGTTCTGTATTCAAATGACTTGTTCTCTCTGTATTCCATGAGATCTAACCTTGCTAACCAGTCTCCATGGGGAACCTTATCGAATCCTTACTGAAGTCCATATAGATCACATCTGCCGCTCTGCCCTCGTCAATCCTCTTTGTTACTTCTCAAAAAACTCAATCAAATTTGTGAGACATGATTTCCCATAATCAAAGCCATACTGACAATTCCTAATCAGTCATTGCCTTTCCAAATACATGTACATCCTGACCCCTCAGGATTCCTTCCAACAACTTGGAGGCTCACCAGTCTATAGTTCCCTGGATTGTCTTTACCACCTTTCTTAAATAGTGGCACGTTAGCCAACCTCCAGTCTTCCAGCACCTCACCTGTGACTATCAATAATATAAATATCTCAGCAAGGGGCCCAGCAATCAGTTTCCTAGCTTCCCCCAGGGTTCTAGGGTACACCTGATCAGGACCTGGGGATTTATCCACTTTTATGCGTTTCAAGACATCCAGCGCTACTTCTTCTGTAATATGGACATTTTTTACAATGTCACCATCTATTTCCCTACATTCTATATCTTCCACAACCTTTTCCACAGTAAACACTGATGCAAAATATTCATTTAGCATCTCAGCCATTTCCTGCGGCTCCACACAAAGGCCATCTTGCTGATCTTTGAGCGGCCCTATTCTCTCCTAGTTACCCTTTTGTCCTTAATATATTTGTAAAAACCCTCTGGATTCTCCTTAACTCTATTTGCCAAAGCTATCACATATCCCCTTTTTGCCCTCCTGATTTCTCTCTTAAGTATACTCCTACTGCCTTTATACTCTGAGGATTACTCAGTCCCACTTAACCAGTGGCATCAGAACCAAATCCAATCTACCCCCTCATGCAATCTCCATGCATATATACTTCCAACAAGGATTAGTCTATGGCTATCCATTAACAATGGGCACACTAGTCAATGCTCCTCAAACAAGCACAGAAGCCAAATGCATTGGTCCAATTGCATCCTTTTCGGAGATGGGTGAACCTAGGGAACACTCCAATCTGCTCAGCTAATGCTTCTAAAAAGAAATTCAACAAAACACATTCAAAACTATTTGCATTCTGACTTTCTCACAACACAATAACTGACTTCTAAAAGCCATCTCAAATACTTTTATGGACATTTGTACATTAATGCTAGTGATTAATATGACCCCACAATAATACAAAGAACAGCGTTGTGTAATAACATCCCTGAACAGGTTGATTAGAAAATAGGTTTAAAAAGTTAACTTTTAGTATTGGGTAATAAAGTGGCAAAGTACAATACAAATCAACGTGAGTTATTATGTTTTGGTACGAAGAATAAACAGATCACTTATTACTGGGAAGCTGTGAGTCTTCACGGGACTTTAAGTCACACCACAATTAAAGAGACAGCGAAAAGCAAAGAGCGCAGTAGGCCTTATTCCTAAATGGGGAGGTTATGCCAAACCTATATCGAACCTTGTTTAGACTATGCTATGAGTAGTCTATGGGTTGCCATATTTAAAAACAAGATACTGAGGGACTAGAGGTGAAGTGAAGATTTATGAGGACAATGCTAGAAAGTGTGGGCATACGTATCGGGAAAAGATTAACAGCGTGGGCCGTTTCTCTTGGCAGCCTATTTTAAAGGTCTTTAAAATTTTGGACCTTTTTGATTGAACAGACGCAACAGATTATTAACACTTGTGGGGAAATGCATAAATTGAGGCCATTGTTATAAGATAGTCATCGAGAAATCCAATGGAAATTCAGAAGAAGCTCCTTTATATAAAGAGTGGTAAGCATGTGGAACTTGCTACCTCAGAAAGTGGTTGAAACAAATAGAGAGCTTGGACTTAGCACAGGGTAACAGAGATTGTTCTGCTGAATTGCTTTTAATTGAGCCACTGCTGAAGTGTGCTGCCATTTATTAGATGACAGCTCCATCCCTGCACTTCCTATTTGTCATAAATGTCTTCTTCTGCCCCTGCTAATAGTTTCTGAGGATGTGTCTTGTTGCAAGAAACTTTTATAGCATATTGCAAGCCTTTATCACATGTATGTTCTCTGAGCGCTTGTTATCAGGAAGTCACCAAGCGTGTCCATGAATCAGAATTATTGCTGTAATCTGAAATGGACTATCTAAAAGAAAGCCAATTCAACAGGAACTTTTAAAACAGAATTGGATAAATACTTCAATGGAAAATATGCAGTTTTCAAGGAATGATCAGGGCTGCAGGACTTTCAAAGAGCACAATGTGTATGTGGGTTAGCAGTAATAGTTATTAGATGGCAACTGTTGGATCTGATCTGCCACAATTTATTTCAATTGACTCTGACTAGGCTAGATATGCCTCTTTACAAAAATGCAAAATTGAACTTACACTAAACTTGATAAAATAGAAATGATATGAAATGTACTGCAGATTGATCTGATGGGGGTTGACTCTGTGATACTGTATTACAATTTCCTCACTATGGTGAGATAGTTTTTGAGGTGTACTCAATTCATCACTGCACTGCTGCCTTGTATCACAGCATAACTTGAGTTATTCTTTAAACACTTTCATTAAATTCTCCTTGATATGGTATGTAAAAATTCGCCTGTTTGCCTCTCTGTAATTTACAAACCTGAGATATAAGGTATGATTCTCGACATAAATAATGAGTTACCTTTTTTGTTTTAATTGTTGTTTAAAAATAATATCAACGTTTGTTTTGCGTATAGTTACATAAATATTTTGACCTGATCGAATGCATACTGAAGTTAACACATTATAGTATTTGATTTTATTATTATGTTTATTTTTCAGTAATATGGAACTATTACTGCCTCTTTTGCAAACATCAGAACACAGAGGCAAAAAAAGAGGCCATTTGATTCATATGGTCCCTCCTGGATAAATAGGAATTATCCAGCCTAAACCAACTTTCCAGCTTTTGTTTCTGGAATGTTATGATACTTCAAATGCATATCCAATTACTAGATAGCTGCTGAAAGAAACAGTGACATCATTAAATAATAAAGGTTCTGAGCCAGAAGTACCTTCAGAGTCAAAGTACTTATAAGATCGTATTTGGTCATGCATCTTTCATGTTCTAAGGTTGCCCAACAAATCATGTTGGTAATAGTTGGGAAGCAGGCCTATTTAAAGGATCACATCTCTAGAGAGATTTCAATCACATGTGTTATGGCATCATTCAGCCCAATGTGTCTGCGTTGACTCTCTCCAGCGTGTTTTATGATTTTGTGCCATTTTCCTGCCTTTGCCTCTTGCCCTTACATGTTGCTTCTATTTAAATAATGTAATTTTGGATGTAGGTTTGCTCGCTGAGCTCGAATGTTCATTTTCAGATGTTTCATCACCCATTAGGTAACATCTTCAGTGGGCCTCAGGCGAAGCACTGTGAACATTCCTGCTTTGTATTTATGTTTGGGTTTCTTTGGGTTGGTGATGTAATTTCCTGTGGTGAGGTCACTTCCTGTTCCTTTTCTCAGGGTGTGGTAGATGGGGTTTATCTTGATGTGTTGTTGATAGAGTTCCGGTTGGAATACCATGCTTCTAGGAATTCTTGGGCATGTCTTTGTTTGGCTTATCCTAGGATGGATGTGTTGTCCCAATCGAAGTGGTGTCCTTCCTCATCCGTATGTAAGGATACTAGTGATAGAGGGTCATGCCTTTTTGTGGATAGTTGGTGTTCATGTATCCTGGTGGGTGGTTTTCTGCATGTTTGTCCAATTTAGTGCTTGTTACAGTCCTTGCATGGTATTTTGTAAATGACATTAGTTTTGCTTGTTGTCTGTATAGGTTCTTTCAAGTTCATTAGCTGCTGTTTTAGTGTGTTGATGGGTTTGTGGGCTACCATGATGCCAAGGAGTCTGAGTAGTCTGGCAGTCATTTCTGAGATGTCTTTGATGTAGGGGAGAGTGACTGGGGTTTCTGGGCGTGTTTTGTCTGTTTGTTTGGGTTTGTTGCTGCAAAAATCGGCATACTGTGTTCGTTGGGTACCCATTCTTTTTGAATACACAGTACAGGTGATTTTCCTCTGCTCTGAGGCTGACTGAAGATGTTATTTAGTAGGGTGATGAAATGTCTGGAAATGAACCTTCAAGCTCAGTGAGCAAACCTACACCCAAAACCTCAACCTGAGCTACAAATCTTCTCAAAACTCGATAATGTAATTTCCTCTTGAATTCCTCAAATGACTGTGCCTGCACCACACTTCCAGTCTTGCATCCCATTTGCAAATAGATTTAAATCTGTGACCTCTCATTCTTGATTCTCTTGTAAGCTTGAACAGATTTCCTCTTTATCCAATCCTTTTATAATTTTGAGTACTGCTAACAGATCTCCCCTTCATTGTCTTATTTCCAAAGAACACATCCCAACCTTTCCAATCTATCCTCAGAACTGAAGTTTGACATCCCTGGGACCATTTCTGTAAATCCAATTTGCACTCGCTCCAGTGCATTCACGTTATTCCTGTTGTCTGGCCTTCAGAACTACATACTCTAGCTGATTTCTGACAAATGTCTTAAACAAGTTGCATCAACCCTTTGCTCATGTACTCTACGTTCCTAGTAATAAAGCCGAGGATATTTTCTACTTTATTAACTGTTCTAACTATCCTGCCACTTTCAATGATTTATGCATATAAAGGGATGCAGGTCTCTGCCTGCATCCCTTTAATTTTGTAACGTCAATTTTATATTGTCTGTCCATATTCTTCCTAGCAAATGCATCATGTCACACTTCTCTGTATTGAATTTCCTCTGCATTTATTTACCTACACCACCAACCTGTCTATGTACCTTTGAGCTGAAAAATGTGTTGCTGAAAAAGTGCAGCAGGTCAGGCAGCATCCAAGGAGCAGGAACATCGACGTTTCGGGCATAAGCTCTTCTTCAGGAATGAGGAAGTTGTGCCAAGGAGGCTAAGATAAAATGTAGGGAGGAGGGACTTGGGGGAGGGGTGTTGGGAATGCGATAGGTGGAAGGAGGTAAAGGTGAGGGCGATAGGCCGGAGAGGTGGGAAAAAGATTGCAGGTCAAGAAGGCAGTGCTGAGTCCGAGGGTTAGGACTGAGATAAGGTGGGGGGGAGGGGAAATGAGGAAGCTGGAGAAATCTGCATTTATCCCTTGTGGTTGGAGGGTTCCTAGGTGGAAGATGAGGCGCTCTTCCTCCAGATGTCGTGTTGCCGTGGTCTGGCGATGGAGGAGGCCAAGGACCTGCATGTCCTTGGCGGAGTGGGAGGGGGAGTCAAAGCGTTCAGCCACGGTGCAGTTGGTTGGTGCGGGTGTCCCAGAGGTGTTCTCTGAAACGTTCCGCAAGTAGGTGGCCTGTCTCCCCAATGTAGAGGAGGTCACATCGGGTGCAGCGGATGCAGTAAATGATGCGTGTGGAGGTGCAGGTGAATTTGTGACGAATATGGAAGGATCTCTTGGGGGCCTTGGAGGGAAGTGAAGGGGGAGGTGTGGGCGCAAGTTTTGCATTTCTTGCGGTTGCAGGGGAAGGTGCCGGGAGTGGAGATTGGGTTGGTGGGGGGTGTGGACCTGACGAGGGAGTTGTGGAGGGAGTGGTCTTTCCGGAACGCTGATAGGGGCGGGGAGGGAAATATATCCCTGGTGGTGGGGTCTGTTTGGAGGTGGCGGAAATGACGAAGGATGATACGATGTATCTGGTGGTAGGTGAGGACCAGTGGGGTTCTGTTCGGTGGCGATTGGAGGGGCGGGGTTCAAGGGTGGAGGAGCAGGAAGTGGAGGAGATGCGGTGGTTTCACATGTCAGTAGAATATAAGGCAACTGAATTTCAACAGCAAGACTAGGAGTCACTTATATCACCTGCTGAAGTGTGATTGAAGCTGAGCATTAGTGTTTGCAGTACAATGCTTTTGGCAGCAGAGGTCACTGTGGACTATTTGTCAGGTACCAAACATTAATTATTTTCCTGACTTGTGCTGACCAGCAGAAAGAAAGCATAGTGGTATTCGCCTCCCATTTCTGAATTTTCACAGGTGTGAGGCATCACAGACTGCACAAGTGTGGCCCTGTTATTATATTGGGCAAGATTTTGTTTTAACTCTGTGTAATCACAGGCAATGGGATATGCAAATCTGTTCCTGGCATTCTGCAATTTTTTAGTGATTTAATATTGTGAAAGTCTTCATTACCCACTGTTTCACCCAGACCATGAGGTGGCTGTGACAATTTTAAAAAAATCAATGAGAAAAACAGCAAAGTATAATGCAAAGCTTTTCTCTGCAATCTGGTGCCACAAGAAAAAAAATGGAAGATTTTGCTTAAAGAAAGTCCATCAATCCAGAGCCAATCTATCAATGACACCCCCAGTACACCAGACCTAACCAATGTTGAAATTGCCATTGTATAGACACCAGCTTTCACCACTCGGCTGTTTCTCCTCAGCCACTGCTTGAACTGGACCCACAAATGTCAGAATCACATCTCTTGCCATAGTTTCCCTATCACAATTATGCCAGGGTGGCAGGACAAGTAATTACTTTGAGGATTTGGGGACCAGCATCAATAAGGTCACTTGCAGGTTGACATTGGGTCATCTGTGAGAGGATATCGTGAACCTTTACAATGGAACTATAGTCATGGATTGCGCCTTGGCACTTTGCTTATTCTGTGTGAGAACAAGTTCAGAGTAAAGTGAACCTGTAAAACTGCTTGTCTACATTTCCATTTATGCTTTGAAAGCCTAAATACATGTTGGAACCAAACCAGCATGGCAGCAGTCTGACTTCTCATTTTACACAGCTGTCACGAGATGCGCATTCGATGTGTACTCTATGGAACTGTTCAGAAAGCTGATCACTTGATACATTGGCTGCATAGTCAGGATGACCTGCATGAAGAGATTGCACAAGTCGGAGCTGGACTTCTCTGTGTTTCCATCATTGTGTGTACACTTGCTGGCAAGGTGCATTTGTTAGTGACCATTTTCTTTATTTAGACTCTGGTTTTATTGGTATCTACTGTACTTTCTCTCTCCGGTGGACCAGCTAGCCCACTATGCAGGCTGTGGCTCAGTCAAAGATGCATGAGATGTTTTATATTCCCAGTGGCTCACTTTCCTCGAATGTCTGCCCTCTCCCTTATATTGTACATTCATAGACATTGATAACACAGGAAGAGGCCATTTGGCCTATTTTATCCACACTGCTCAACAAAGATCTCACTACATTAATCACATTTTTCAGCCTTTGGTCCATTGCCGTGGGGAGCTGAACTATAAGCTTTTCAAGAAAGGTGCATGCTTTCCAAGAAAAATATATATCAGTGGTAACATTGAGATGACTTGAGGATGTGTAGATCAGGATTGAACAATGTTGCAAGGTAATAGTGGGAGACACAGCAATATATAAAGACTCATGAAAATAAGGGAGGGGAAGGAAGACTTATGACTACTGAGGCATGTAGTAGTACATGGCTAAGCAGAGAGTAATGAGAGGTATGAACTTAATTTGACAACCTTATCAGATAGACAACATGTTAGTCACCTTGTCCCTAAATCCTCAAAAGTGATGACCTGTCATGCTGCCTTTGAACAATTGTATAGGGTGCATGCCTTAAGAACTTCCTCCAAACATTTCCCCCTGACCTCCTGTTGCTTTTCCCCACCGACTGCTCTAGGTTAATGTCTGATTAGTTTACTTTTCTTATGGTATTTCCTTCCGCTGTCATTTTAACCACTTAAATTTGATTTAAGTGGATAGCTCATTCTTTCTAAAAGCTGAAGGCTGCCTTTGAAAAGGGTCAGGGTACCAGATTATCTTGTATACTTCCTCAGCCCAGCGGATCGAAGAACATCGGATGAAAGGAGCAGTGGCATTGTGGATGGAATATTTGGTTTTTATTTCATTCTTTATGGGATATAGACATTGAAGGCTGAGCTATTACTAATTGCCCTTGAGAAGATGGTGGTGAGATGACTCTTGAAGTGCAGCATTTCATGTGGTGTAAGGACACACTGCTGTTTTCAGAATTCAGTGATCCAGTGACAGTGAAGGAACAATGGTACTGTTCCACATTAGGATGCTATATGACTTAGAGGGTATCATGCAGCTAGTGGTGCATTGTGCACCAGCTCCCATTGTCCTGCTTGTCACAGATTTGGAAGGTACCATTGAAGGAATCTTGGTGAGTCACTGAAATGCATCAGTTCATCTTAGAGTACATACATTACCAGTGTGCTTCAGTAGAAATGGAGGAAGTAAACATTTAAAGTGGTGGATAGGGTTCTGCTAAAGCAGGCTTCTTTGGCCTGAGAGGTCTCGAACTCCATAAGAGCTGCAAAACTGCACTCATCCAAGCAAATAGAGATCATTTCATTATACCTCTCACTTGTAGATTTGAGTGTACATTGTGGAAGGAGGAAGATGGGATTCAGAAGAGTTACTTGTTGAATATTTCCCAGCCTATGACTCACTTGTAGCCATGTACTTAAGGAACTGGTCCAATTTAGTTTCTGGTTATTGATAATCGTTGGATGTTGACAAACAGAGGAAAGTGCTGAATGGTTGCAGTTTGGGAAAAATAAATGAGGGGAGATAATATGAACTAAACGTTCTAACTTTAAAGGAGAGTTAGGAAACTAGAAAGTTGCACACATTGGCATGGCAAGAATGTGACCCTTGCTTTCTAAAGAGTACAAAACAAATATGCCATGGTAATTCTGTTCAGGTGTAATTTAAATACTGTATCAAAATCTAGGCACCATGCTTTAGGAGGGATGCTATGGCCTTGAAGGGGAGAATAATAAGTCAGGGATGTGAAGGAGCAATAAGCTATAAAGAGACTCAACAGTGGAGCTTGATTGCTATATAGCAGAGATTAGGGAGGAATTGGAAGGCCAGAATTTATTGTAGGTAAACCAAGAATCTAAGCGCCTGCAGTTGGTTAGACTTGGCCTGCATGCTTTAATTTTAAAAAAAACTTGTTTCCACAAAAATGCTAACAATGCAAGCTGATAGTTGGCAAGGGAATCCACGACCTGGGTGAACAGGGCAAACAACAGAGAATCTAAACCAACTAATGAGATTTAAGATTTGGAATGAAAGACTGAAAAGGGTGAATTGAAGGGTCAACTCAATACCACATCAAAAACAGAGGGAATATAGAACTGGATAAAGAGAAATGAGAAAGAAAGAAAACATTCTTTGAAAAAAAAATTTAACATTTCTAAAATTTCAAAACTTGAATGAATTAGTGTCCACACTTTTAATCATTAATTTTCATTGCCAGAAAGATTGATTTGCTGTAGGCAACAATTATCACATTATTAAATGAGGAAAAATATTCATCCAATGAGTCTGATGATCAGGCATGCAGTTTCTGAAAGGATGGTGGAAACAGATTAAATTGTAACTTTCTGAAGGGAATTTGAGCTTTACTTAGCAGAGAACAGGGAACAGAGAAAGCACGGGATCATATAGATAACTCCTTCAAAGAGCTCACCTAAGTAACACAGCAGACAAACAGGAAGCTGGAAGAACAAAGCAAGCCAGGCAGTATCAGGAGGTGGAGAAGTCAATCTTTTGGGTATAACCCTTTTCAACACTAGTATAGGCTGAAGAGTTCCTCAGTCAGGTAGATAAAGGTTTTCATTCGTTTTAATTTGTGGACCACCATGGGATTCTTAGACCACTATGTATATTTTGAATATTTATTTTTATTTAAACAAAAAAATGTAAGCATAATAAACAAGAGCAACCACTGCCACACAATATTTTAATATTATTCCCACTATCACTCCATCCAGATAACCTTTATAATTAGAGCAAAGAGTAATGCATTAAAACAGTCACATATTCTTTTCCTCGTGAAAGGCAAACACAAACAATGAAGCAATTCAATTGGAGCACATTGAGTTTCTAGTTACCATATGCATGTTTTCGAGCAGTGACCTTGAATTCTTTAATGTCGAGTCCTACAAAGCATTTAATATTAAATGGGATGGCTATTTTCAGTCCTTTTCTTTAACAAATTAGTACGCGACCACCACATTTGGTTTAGTGCAGCTTACCACAGCGTGAGTCTTCTGCACATATTTTATTCTTCCATTGCCTTCTGGATTAGTTTTGTAACATCATAGTATCTACCCGGCCAGCAAGTGCAAAAAAAAAGTTCTCTATTTTCAACAAGATGAGTTTGATTGCAAACATAGAGAAACACATGAAATGTTCCTGGGCACCAACAGGAAAAGTATCCCTTTTTTCTATTTTCCATAAATATAATCCTTCTAAAAACTTGTTTTCAAAGTAATCAAGATTTTTTAAAGCATTGTTCATTTTGCATAGATAGTCCTATGACTTCCAGATCTATTTGGGTCTCCTCTTTCTTGCTTTTTCAAAATAGATGAACAAAATATTAACTCTGAAATTTGTGTGATTATTCTATACCATTGCCTATTGATCCCCTAATGCAAAGAGCACTGATTGACTGAGTTTTGACTGCACATGTCCAGCTTAGAGTTTGTCCACGAAGAGGGCATCATTGGAAAAGAGTACAGTAGGTTTGCCCTACATGCTTTTCCATGCGCTAAAATTTGCATGTGTTTCCAAACTGAAAATATATGGATAATGTAATAATCTTCTGAACGGAAAATAATTTGAGTTTTGAAAACTAATTTTGTTTGACTCCGACTGAGAAATTGAACCCTTCTCAGAACCCTCCTCTTCACGTTTAGAAAATGTAGAAACATTTATAGCACAGTGGGAGACCACTCTGCCCATTATATCTATGCTTGCTTTAAAAACAAGCCATCAGCCTCATCAGTTGTGTGATAGCCCCTAAGGCCCATAAGGAATCACTATTTAATCTCACTGTGGAGCTTGTTGAATAGGAGTTCCCTTGGTAACAAGCAATGGCTTCCTGGCTGGAACTCATCACCTGAGACCTTCATTAGGCAAGCCCTGTGGAAGAAAGCAGATACCATTGAGGATACAGTTCTTTATCTCCCCCTCCAACTCCATTTTGATTTAATCCTTTCCCTCTTTCCCTTACTCTTCCTCACTTTTGATGCATTGCATGTAAATATTTAATTGGCTACAGGGTAATTTACTGGTGGTAGTTAAAAGGAATGAAAAAGGTCACAGTCATTTTGGTTGTATGAAAATTCCTGAGTTGTGTGTGATAGCACTTCTGGATATTAAATAGAAATAAAGCCGTTCCTTTTTTTCCATGCCCAGGTATCTTTGGAAATGGAGCAGGCAGTGTCCATCAATATTGTCAGTGCCTTTAGGGAGAGGCGGGCACTGTGGGGCATACAATGCTTTATTTCCCCCTCCAACTCCATTTTAGTTTAGCACCTTCCCACTACCTCCAACACACACAACACACTTCTGATGTTCCACATTGCAAATCCCATTACGGCCAATGTAAACTCATAATCGAGTTTATTTGGTTGTGTTTGATAAGCCTCCATATATAGAAAAAATGGAAAGTAAAGTGGATACCAGTGCAGTGGTAGTGTCCCTGCCCCGAACCAGGAAGCTCAGGTTCAAGCCCCATCTGCTCCAGGGGTGTGTAACAACATCTGAGCTGGTTGATTACAGAAATATTTTTTAAAGACCCCCCCCCCCTCCCTTTAAAGAGAGTAATGGGCATCACAGAGGACAGTACTTTATTTGCCCATCCAGTTCCATTTTGATTTAGTCCCCTCCTGCTCTCCCTACCTTCTGGTGCTTTGCATTGCCAGTAATTGGATGCAAATATCCAATTAGCTACACAGGTGATTTACTGGTAGGAGCTAATGGTTTTAAAAAGGCAAAAAATAAATGTCATGGTGATTGGGTGATGGGGAAAAAAATCTTTCAGTTGTGTGAAAGAGCACTTCTGAATATACAGAAAAGAGAAAGGACAAAGTGGACCCCTTTGGCACAGTGATTTGGTGATGAGGAAACCATTTGGTTGCATATTAGAGCATGTCCAAATGTAGAGAAAAAGCAGACATGTTGGCTATTATAACAGGCCCAAGTTGTGGGCTGTGGAGAGGTTCATAGCTACCGACTGTCTAGCTGTCTTCTGCAGTTATGATCGCTATAATGGGCTTTGCACGTAAATGTCTGATTGGCTGCAGGGGTTTTTCACTGGTCGCAGTTAATAGTTAAAAACCACAAATAAGTCATGGTGACTTGGTAGTGGGAAAGTAATTCGCATGTGAGAGATAACACTTCCGGATGTATAAAAAACAAACCAGAACCAGATGGGGTACTTGTGGTTTGGTAGTAGTATCCCTCCCTCAAAGTCAGGAGGCCTGTGCTCAAGACCTACCTGCTCCAGAGGCTTGTAATAACATCGCTGAGGAGGTGTATTAGAAAATATAAAGTAGATTCAGGTCCATGGCTAGTTGGTCCAGGGGTACGATTTTTGCTTTGGGGCTTGTAGTGCACTGGTTTGCAAGAGGCTGTCTTCAAATAAAGCATGAGCCTTGCCTGTTTGACTTGCACCTTAGGGTTCTTGTGGTGCAATGATGGTGTCCCTACCTCTGAACCAGGATGCCTGGGTTTAAGTCCTACCTGCTGTAGCTGTGGGAGATCGTAAGTTTGACCACTGCCTGGATTGGCTGCATTTTAGGGCTGTTGTGGTGCAGTGGTAGTGTCCTTACATCTGTGTCAGGAGACCCAGGTTCAGGTTCACCTGCTCCAATGATATGTAATAACATGAACATATTGATTAAAAATGTCTAAGCATCAGACTTTATCAGGAAAGAAAATAGAAAGCAGACCCAGTTCCCCCTTCGACTCTACTTTGATTTAGCCCCTTCCTGGTCTCCCTACCATTCTCTCAGTTTTTATGGCTTGCATTGCCCATAATTCACTCTGCATGTAAATTTCCAATTAGTTGTAGGGGTGATTACTGCCAGTCAATAATGGAAAAAAAGTCATGGTGATTTGACAACGGGGGGAAAGAAAACATTCAGTTGTGTGTTAATTGCACTTCTGAATAAAAAAAAGAAAGCAAACCCAGGGATGGGTCTGAAAAACTGTCTCTCTTGGCTTTGTTTTGGCCTATGTACGACACGTGTTACGGCTCTATTTTGGTGTTCAACAATAAAAGATGCCCCTGTCCACTCAGACTTCCTGAGTTATTATAGTCTGTAATCCGTGAAATTATGTGATGTCAAGTGGAGATTCAGACAGCTTTTATAAATTGAGGGCTTTTGTCTCTACTACTGATTCAGGCAGCAAGTTCCAGACCCCCACCACTCACTCCCTTAAGTGCAACAAATTTTCCTCATCTCATCTCTCTAATCTTTCTACTAATCACTTTAAATCTCTGCCCTTTAGTCACTGATGTCTCTCCAATGAAAACAAGTCCTTCCTATCCCACTCTAGCCAAGTCCCTCACAACCTTGTACATGTCAAATCTCCCCTCAACCTCCTATTCCAAGGAAAACAATCTCAGCTTTCTTAATCTTTCCCCAAAACTGCAATTTCCAGTCCTTAAAAAGTGCTCAATACTCCTCACCCTCTAGTGGAACAATATTCTTTCTGTAATGAGGTGATCAGAACTGTATGTAGTACTCACATTATGGCTTAACTAATGATTCCATAATCTTATGCTCGATACCTTGGATATGACATCTTAACCATCTAATTATTACCTTTAATGATTTGTGGGTCTGCTTTCCCAAGTTCCTCACTACCTCTACACCTCTCTTGTGCCTCGTTTGACCTTCCCAATGCATCAATCTCTGGATTGGATTCCATTTACTAATTCTCTGCCTACCTGACCAATCCATTTAAATTTTCCTGTAGCATACAGCTTTCCTCCTCATCAACCACATAACAATGTTTGCGCTGTATGCAAACTCCTTGATCGTGTTCTTATATTTAAATCCAAATTATAAATACACACCATAAAAAAGGGAGCCTAATATGCAACCCTGTGGAACCTGACTGGAAACAAAAATATCCATGAATCATAATCTTCCGTCACTGAGCCAATTTTGTATACAGTCTCCTGCAGTACCCTGGATCCTAAGGCCTTTTACTTAGAAAATATAGCTTGCCATATGGGTGACGTTCATACAAGTAAGGAAGGACACCACTTCGACTTGGGCAACACATCCATCCTAGGACAAGCCAAACAGAGATATGCACGAGATTTCCTACAAGTGTGGCATTCCAACCAGAACTCTATCAACAAACACATCGAGCTAACCCCATCTACAACCCCCTGAGAAAAAGAACACGGAATGACATCACCACAAGAAATGACATCATCAAGTCAAAGAAACCCAAACACATTAATAGAAAACAGGTATCATCAGCAGTGCTTCGCCCAGAGGCCCACTGAAGATGTTACCTAGTAGAGTGACAAAATGTCTGGAAATGAACCTTCCAGCTCAGTGTGCAAACCTACATCCACATCCACCTCCTCAACAGCAATACCCTCATCAATCCTCATTGCCTATTCAAAAATAAGTCAAACTATTTAGAAATAACCTTCCCTTAAATCCACACTAAACATGTTAGTAGTTACACCATGTTTTGTAAGTGACAGTTTATTATGTCCCTCATAATTTTCCCACTATCGAGGTTACACTGACTGGTCTGTAATTATTCACTGTATCCATCACTCCATTTTTAAACAAAGCTATGATGTTAGCAGTCCTCCAACCCGCTAGCAGTTCACCTGCTATGAATGAGGATTGAAAGTGGTCTGCTATTTCCTTCCTTCCAGGTTTAGTCTGGCTTACATTTCAACCTGTGCTGGTGATTTATTCACTTTAAGGATGCTAATCCCTCTAATAAGTCTTCTCTCTCTATTCAAGTGTTCAAACTCCTCAAACTAGAGTGCCTGCATGATCCCCTTTTTCTGAAGACAAAGTATTTGTTAAAAATGATGACTACATCCACCTACACTATTATCCTTTTTGTTTCATTATGGCCCCAATTCTTTCCTTAGCTGTATACTTACTCATATGATTGGGTTATCGTTGATTCATTGGGGAACCTGCTCTAATCACTTCACATTGCTTTCTTAATTTCCTTTGTTTTTGCTTCCGCAATTTGTTAACTTCTCTCAGTTTTCAGTATATCGCTAATTGTAACTGTATTTGTCTCAGCATATGGGGTGAAAAGTGAGGTCTGCAGATGCTGGAGATCAGAGCTGAAAATGTGTTGCTGGTTAAAGCACAGCAGGTCAGGCAGCATCCAATTTTCGAGTAAAAAGTGAGGTCTGCAGAAGGTCCTGATGAAGGGCTCTGGCCCGAAACGTCGAATTTCCTGTTCCTTGGATGCTGCCTGACCTGCTGTGCTTTAACCAGCAACACATTTTCAGCTCAGCATATGGGGATCTAGATTTTCTTTGTGTAATCAGGTTTACTTTAAACCCTTTGAATTAACGAATATTGATTTGCCTACAAGTAGTTGTTTCCATTCCATTTTTGCTAAGTCAATTCTCAGTTTAATAATGTTGGCATTACCCAACTTAGAACTTTGTCCTATTTTATCTTTCCTGTTTTCCAATACTGTCAAAACTAACTTATGATAATTAACACCAAAATGCTCACCTATGGTTGCTTGTTCCACCTGCCCAGCTTCATTTCCTAAAATCAAATCTAGAACCATACCTTATCTTGTTGGATTTGCTACATTCTAACTAAAAAGACTCTCTTGAAATCACTTCAAAAATGTTTTCTCTCCATTCCTTTCAAACTACAATTAGTAGTTAGTACTGGGGTAGTTAAGATCCCTTCTTACTACTTGTTTATTTTACAAATTCAAGATTTTTCTTCTGCCTCCCTTAACTATTTCAGGGTGTACAATACATTCCTAGTGGTGTAACTTCCCTATTTTGTTTCTTAGCTCGTTCCTTATGACCTTATTTGATGATCATTCTATTATTCCTGCTCACAGATCTAATTGCTTTTTGAAGTTATAGCACAGGTACTCAAATTTTTGAGTCAGAAGGTACATTTTAAGAAGAGGTACAGGGTTGGCAGGTTCAGGGACAGAATACTGAAAAGCTTAGGCTTTGGGGCTGAAACTGATCCAGTGATAAAAATTGGGAATGTCCAAGAAACCAGACTTAGAGGGTGTTGCTAGTAGTGTAGTACTTAAGGGGAGACACAGATCTGGAGAGGAAAGGTCATATAAGCAACACATAAACTTGTTGAACTCAAGTTTACAAAAGGTTCAGGGCAACCAGATGAACACTGAGTGCTCTACACACAACTCAATGCTGCTCCTGTTATGCAAAGATAGCATCTAACATTGGTGTTTGGATTTACTCACATTACATTGTTAGGTTGCAGGTAGCTTCTATGTGCCTTTAGTACCTAATCAATGTGGATAGCAACCCTTGGATGGATCTGGGAAACTTAAAGGTGATGCAGGTCAGGGCAGTTGGAAGAAAGAAAAGCAAAGGCCTTCAAGTCTGCTGCTCTCCACATCACAGGTCCTTGCCTATCTTCCATCCATCAGATGTCCATTACTGTCATATTGTGAACATCCTTTAAAAACAGCAACTATGACTTTGAATGCAAACAAAACCAAGGAATTTAATTTAATCCCTCTTTTGGGAAGACCCAGAAAAATATCTGTGTTGGTGATTCACATGGTTGGTAAATCTTCCATAATTGTGACTTTGGGTAACTGCAAAAAGAGATGATATTAGCTTGGCCATCCACTAATGGAAATAAAAATATGGTAAAATGGGCTGCCATCTCATTCCTTTTCATGTCCATTTAATACTATTGCATAAAATTCTGTCCCTGCACTTACTTAATGGCTTTTGTTAATATGCATATTAATAATTTGAAAAGTATTTGCAGTGCAGCACAATGATTGCTTTCAGAGCTATCTTCAGTTGTTGCAGGTTATACAGAATGGATTCGTATTACCAGAACATAAATTCCAGTTTACCTGTATAATTACAATTAGCGCACTTCAGTATAATTCATTATGCAAAATGCTTTGAGAAATTTCTTTGGTGTGAAAGAAGCTAGTTTTTTTAAGCTAAAGATCTGAATATATAAAATATTAATGAAATCTCAAAAGAACCTTTAATTCCACTTTATAAAATTAGACAAAATGTCAATCCAATTTTGAATTTTATTGTTTAAAGCATAGTCAATCCCAGTAATTGCTCTAGGTAGCATCACTTTGGAATTGTATTGGCCTTTCCTTCTCTCCCTGCCATTAAAACCAAAACCAAAACCAACAGGCTCTTCAGTCCACCAAGTCCACACTGACCCGCCGAAGCGCAACCCACCCAGACCCATTCCCCCACATTTACCCCTTCACCTAACACTATGGGTAATTTAGCATGGCCAATTGACCTAACCTGCACATTTTTGGACTATGGGAGGAAACCGGAGCACCCAGAAGAAACCCATACAGACACGGGGAGAATGTGCAAACTCCACACAGTCAGTCGCCTGAAGTGGGAATTGAACCTGGGTCTCTGGCGCTGAGAGACAGCAGTGCTAACCACTGTGCCACCGTGCTGCCCACAAAATATATTTATTTGTATACTGATCAAGATCGTCAATTTTCAGATTCAAGATATTTTGGCTCATCTGATCAAACAGTAAAGCTTTCCACTTAGACTTACAGAAGTCTAATTTTCCTGATTCTTTTTCCTTGGGGTCAAAAGCTGTAAAGTGAGAGAAAAATGGAGTAGCAATCTATAATACTCAGGTTCTGTCCCCTTTACAGTGCCTTAAGGAGAAGAGTAAATAAATAAGAGTGTGAGAGATAAAAAGAAATTCATTTTACAGTTCACTAAGCATCCAATACAGCAGGTGGCATCCTGTGCAGATTACACATGAAAACTGCATCATTTGACAAATTACCAAAGATTGCAGGTTTAGCTATCCCTATCTGAAACAGATTAAAAAAATCATTTTACATGGGCAAGTAGATTCTTAGCTCCTGTTTCAGGAGGCACCTCTTAAAATTAGAGGCAAAACTGATATCGACGCTGTGCTACATTCAAGACAGCAAAGTCTACGTGTGGTCTTGGGAACCAGTCAACTCACCGGAAAACCATTCAAGTTCAGCAAAATACAAACTTATCCAGCAGTAGAGCTTGAAGTAGCAGCAGTCCCGATGGCCATTGTTGGTTTTGATTAATTGCTTTGATAACAGCCTCTATCTATCGTTTCCCTGGTCCACCCCTAAAGACCTTCACCCTCGCAAAATCTGAGGATTGCAGTCAGTACTGATCCCACAGTTTACATCTGAAATGCATAACAGTGGTCCACGGCCCGCTGGTCTAGGTTTAAAAGTGACCTAGGATCCAATACTGTTTGTTTTTGTTTTTGCGTTGTTTGTAATTAACCTGCTCAGAGCTGTGCCACAAGAGCCTTCTTTGGAGTACTGAGTGTTACAGACCCCGCTTGATCCTTGATCCAAGTTTGTACTTATCTCTATTATCCAATTTTACCTTACAAATGTTGGAAATATACATTCTATTTTTATAAAGGGCTTTGTAAACAAAGGTAAAAATCACACAACACCAGATTATAGTTCAACAGGTTTATTTGGAAGCACTAGTTTTCAGAGAGCTGTTCCTTCACCTGCAATCCTGATGAAGGAGCAGCGCTCCGAAAGCAAGTCCTTCCAAACAAACCTGTTGGTCTATAATCTGGTGTTGTGTGATTTTTAATTTTGTACACACCAGTCCAATACTGGCACGTCCAAATCATTTGTAAACAAGTTTGTTTTTTCAGTTAATGGTGAAAGAATACAAGTTTTGGAGCTACGTACAGCACATCAACTGGGCAGCTATTTTAGTAGCTTCATTTATTTTGCAATATTGCGCTATAATAAATGGAGTCATAGAGATGTACAGCATGGAAACAGACCCTTTGGTCCAACCCGTCCATGCTGACCAGATACCCCAACCCAATCTAGTCCCATCTGCCAGCACCTGGCCTATATCACTCCAAACCCTTCCAATTCAAATACCCATCCAAATGCCTTTTAAATGTTGCAATTGTACCAGCCTTCACCACTTCCTCTGGCAGCTCATTCCATACACGTACCACCCTCTGTGTGAAAAAGTTGCCCCTTAGGTCTCTTTTATATCTTTCCCCTCTCACCCTAAACCTATGCCCTCTAGTTCTGGACCCCAGGAAAAAGACTTGGTCTATTTATCCTATCCATGCTCCTCATGATTTTGTAAACCTCCATAAGGTCACCCCTCAATCTCCAATGCTCAGGGAAAACAGCCCTAGCCTGATCAGCCTCACCCTATAGCTCAAATCCTTCAACCCTGGCAACATCCTTATTAATCTTTTCTGAACCCTTTCAAGTTTCACAACATCTTTCCGATAGGAAAGAGACCAGAATTGTACGCAATTGAAGCATTTGCTGGATTTGCCTGGTATGTTTTATACAAAAGGCAGACATAATTAAATCAATTAATAACTGTAAGATAATACATAATTTGTAATAGCTAACTTTATATGGTTCTTTTGAGACTCCTGCAGCTTTTGGAAATTTTCAGTCGACAATTAGGAAACCTTCTATACTTTTATTCAATGATTTCAACTACTTAAAAATATTCACATATATTTTCTTGGAAAAATATGTGATTTTAGTTAAGTTGTTGGACAGAATAACACAAAGCAGGCTGTTGATGCCTTTACCACTTTTATTTCACCATGAAGGAACATACATTCAACATTTATTACATTGCAGCAAAAAAAGTATTGTACTCTATAGTTAGCTGTGTAGTCTTCTGTAAATTATAAATGCATGATGATTTGAAAGCTTTCAATGGGGTTTGCAATTATTTTCTGCTTAGTTTAAGGCTTTGCTTGGAATCTGGAGTCTACGCAGAGTGTTTAAAAAGAATCGATGGTTTTATAGTCAATGATGAAAATGAAAGGTCACAGGTAGTGAACAAAAGAGATTCCTTCTAGAGCAGACACTTTCACTTGCAACATAAACCGAGCGAAACAGACTCAGTTTAAAAAGGAATACTGACATCTCCTCTAAGGGAAGTAAACATCGACAACTATTGATGGATTAATCTACCTGGCCTTTTGGTTCTAACTTAAAAGAATGTGCTCATCTAACAAAATCAAATCATCCAAGTAAAATATATATTTATATATATATATTTCTTTAAAAAAAATCTGTTAGGTGACATCAAATTATGCCAACAAAGCACAAGATGCAGCAAAATAACTTGTTCTAATCTGTGTAAGGTTATTCATGTTTTCACAGGCATTACCATTGTATATCAAGGTTTCCAGTTATAAGCTTCAAGTTGCTTAATATGATAATAGATATGGACTTACACTGCCATTGGCACATCTACTGTAAGGTATGACATAATCCCTCAATACAATTAACATTTTTCACCAGAATTACGGTGAAAATTACTGTGTATAAATGAAACCAGGTACAATTGAAATGAATTACTGCTGACGTATTATCTTAATATCAGCTATACACTTTTTAAACTGGCAAACAAAGGTTTCCACCCGTGTCCCCAACCCAGCTTCCTTTTAAACATTAATGCTCCAATATATCCTTTGCTGTTTAAACCTGCTGATAAAATTATAACTTAAGAGATGTGGACACCTTACTATACGGATCTGGAAAATGCTTTTCTCATTATTCCTTTTGTGACAAAGGTTTATTCTAATCATGCAATATTCATCTGCTGTTTCGATATGCTGGAATGAGGTTTTTTTGCCAATGTTTTTTTTTAGTGAGAGGGGTCCTCATACAACGTGCTCCAGTATGCTTGATGTGAAAGGTCATTAGTGGATGGATTCAGAACAAATGAAGTCATGTGTATGACTCCATTTAGACTCCAAAATCATTCCTAATGATGTATATGCATTACTTCTTTCATGAAGATGTGGTTACTCCTGCAAAGGAAAATGAAACACGAAGTCCATTAATGAAACAGATTAATTGGAGGGTTATCAATAACTCTGCAGAGAAGTATCAAAATGCATAGAATATGCAGTATTTATTTTCAGTGTTAGTAAGTTACATTATGTTAAAATTGCACAGCTTTTAAGAATGACAAATATATTACAACTCCTCTCTTACATTTACAGTTTGATATAATAGAAAAATATAACAACACAAAACTAGAACCCAGCACGTGGGACAGGAGTCTCATTTAAAAGAGAAATAGAAAATGCAAACTTCCAAAAAGGTCCATAACAGCAAAATGCAGTGCTAAGTTATTAGGCAGCCAAATAAATCAAACAAAAAAACTGATAAACAAGAGGTTGCAACTTATTTTTAAAATGATGCTCAAAGTTAGATCTTTTTATGCAATGGCAGTGTTTTGCATTATTGGATCAAATTATAGCAATCCAACATGGGATGTTGCTGCATGATGCATTTTTTTGGTGAGCCAACAGTGTTTGTTTTTCAGTACACTTAATGATTGGTGTAGTTTGAAAAACATAGACATCTCTCTTATTATCTGGGCACGTTTGATCAGGGAGGTGCTTTTCACTGACTTGTAATTTGCTGAAACAATGCACCTTGAGATGAACATCAGTTCGATTGGTGTGTAATCCAGTCCTCCAATGGTGAATTTATATTCAAACTTGCTGGAGCACTTATCAGAATACATCACAGCAAGTACAATGGTGATTCACATTCTGAAGCTGATGGTTAATACATTAATCCCATGTGCTAATGGACATGAAGCTAATTAAATCTGCCAATCTCCATTTTGGACACCAAGAATGTTAAATTAATTATTGAAATTTTAAACAATTTTAACAAATAAGTACTAAAACATAAGCAAATGAACAGAACTGGCTGATCAAGAATCTGCTGAGACCAGAAAACAGATCCAGGAAAGGTAAATGGACATTCACAACCAACTTATTTAAAGGACAGTGTGTTCCAGGGTAGCATGAATGAATCATTAAGCTGCTTTTGTTTGGATTGAGGGTTGGGTTGAAAGGGGCACGGGTTGCCTTAACAGTGCACACTTTGGAGAAGTGTAGAACCACTGTCAAAAAATTGTGTTATCTGCACAAACTGTCTCCCAGGAGTTGCTGTCAGTCTCAATGGAGTAATAAATGCCCAGTTTTACTGTCATCACTTCAAAATTCAATACCAATGATGAAATAGATGTTCTTCATTAAGGAGCCTTGCATCTTTAAAAAGACAGTTTGGTTTTGCCATCTGTACATACCTACCTCAATTTCTGTATTTTGCTTAATATTCAATTCTGTCTATGCTACTCAATTGACAAATTTAATTATTAATCATCAAGGCACTGCTTTTTTCAGTTGTTGAAATTATCCAATTAAGGCGCAGTCATTTACTTTCAGTACAAATCACGTCAGCGCCAGGTAACAGAATTGCACTGATCCAGTTTAAGTGAAATAGCCATTAATTTTAGAGAGGCACGGGGTGGACAATTTGGAGAGGGAAGCTGTGATAATGGAATTCTATTTTTGTGAGGATCATGACAGAGGGGCAGAGAAACTTTGGTACTATGCAAATAACGGTTTGAGTAACCTATACCAATTATTTTGGAAGATTTGCCTTAGTGTACATTGCAGCCACACCAGTATTATGGCACAACTTTCTTGCAATTTCCAGCCAATGTAAACTACCACTAGATCATGGTTTTCAAATAAATCTTTTAAAGTTCATTTTGATAATTATCTTTCCAATTTTGATGGAAAAATAACAAGGATTTTCATAACAACAATTTCTGGTTCATATCAAGATCTAAGTGGATTTTTAAAGAAGTATTTTATATTAAGTTTGATTAAAGAAAAACACTAAATGAAAGGATCATACAATTTCCAAACATTGCATTTTTTAAGCTTTGCTGGGATTTAACCACTGACTTCACAGAATATTTTACTCACAATAAAATATGGTCAAGGAAAGCATGGGTTTAATACATTGCAAAGTTTTACTCCCAGATAAAAAATGAAATGGTAATGGCATAAAAATGATATGATTTAGGACATGCAAAAGCACAGTAGAAAGACACATCAGTGGAATTGTGGAGGGTGAGACTTAGTTTCTTCAAATAACCATAAGCAGGCATACAGATCACTCTCTAACCCACAGTTTTCTATTATAGAGTGCTGCTAAATCAATGAACTGCCTCACAAACTCTCCGTACTTTTGTATTGCTTATTACATATTGTTCTCCTTCTCAAGTTGAGAGAACATAGCAAGATAGACTGGGACAAGTTGCAGATTTTACAGGTTGACAATTAGTATCGAATAGCACTCATCAGTTGCACATTTCATTTTTCCTGTAGCCAAAACTCTAACTTATCAGAGCTGAGTCCTTTACATTGAGACAGAATACAGTGTATTAACAAAGTCATCCTGGGAACTGTTAAACTTCACTCATGTGACACATTTAAATGCTCATTAATTCCCCCTGGGGTTTGAGCTTAAGAAACATATTAATAAACTATTTCAGCAATACAACAAAAAGACTCACTAGATCTGCATCAAGCAATTTTATTTTCTAATATGTTTTGGACCCAATTTGATTGGTAATCATTACAATATAAGGCAACAGTGTACAAATTAGATCACAACATTTATTTTGGAAAATTAGTGTCAGTCAATGTGCCAACTTACTTCCATACACTATAACATATTCCACAGTTCACACTATCCCATCCATCTAATCCCCTGAAGGAAAGGTGTATAGCACGGAAACAGACCCTTTGGTCCAACCTGTTGATGCCGATCAGATATCCCAACCCAATCTAGTCCCACCTGCCAGCACCCGGCCCATATCCCTCCAAACCCTTCCTATTCATATACCCATCCAAATGCCTCTTAAATGTTGCAATTGTATCAGCCTCCACCACATCCTTTGGCAGCTCATTCCATACACGTACCACCCTCTGCATGAAAAAGTTGCCCCATAGGTCTCTTTTATATCTTGCCCCTTTCACCCTAAACCTATGCCCTCTAGTTCTGGACTCCCTGACCCCAGGGAAAAGATTTTGCCCATTTATCCTATCCATGCCCCTCATAATTTTGTAAACCTCTATAAGGTCACCCCTCAGCCTCCGACACCCCAGCTTGTTCAGCTTCTCCCTGTAGCTCAGATCCTCCAACCCTGGCAACATCCTTTTAAATCTTTTCTGAACCCTTTCAAGTTTCACAACATCTTTCCGATAAGGAGGAAACCAGAATTGCACCCAATATTCCAACAGTGGCCTAACCAATGTCCTGTACAGCTGCAACATGACCTCCCAACTCCTGTACTCAATACTCTGACCAATAAAGAAAAGCATACCACCAAATGGTCTGAAAATTATTTTTCGATCTTCAAAAGCAATTCAGTAAATAACTGGATCAGGTCCAGTACCATTATATGTAACTAACTGCACTGGTAACAATTTGTTTTTCACCATCAACTAATATTATATGCATCTTTTCTTTGTTATATTCACAATTAAGTTGTAAGATTTTATATTGAAGTAAACATTGTGTTCCATTACTTGTGACTGAACACATTACAGAGCATCCCAAAGCACTTGCCTATGGGTTATAGAGTTACAGGTGGCAAATTAAAATTATAGATGTGCGGAGAGCACTATGGTACTGCACAGCAGCTTGTAAAATATCAGGCGGATGCAGTTTGTTCTTACCTGTGGTCAATCATCTCCGTCTTCTGGTGTGATCTCTGTCTCTTTGTGTACCACTACTTTGATCACAGACATATCAGGGTACTGCTCTTTGACCTCTTTAATTGCCTGAGCCAGGGCCTAACCCAAAGAAAGCCCCCGAGGTATAAAAACAGTAGGTGGGACATGCATGATCAGAAGCAGGATGGAGAATTATGATGACTTTTTCTCAATTACTTGATTGATGGAAATGATTGAAAGAAAACTTTAAAATTTCTACTAGAAGGAGCAGTAAGTCACACAATTGTAAGCTAAACATAGAAACATGATCTCATCCTTCTTGAATGTTGATTTTAATTCTGTAGTAACCTGCAGCATTTAAATGTTTCACTAGTTTTTGTACTCATTGCGTCACAATATGTGAGCTTTTAGTATTTGCCCCAGAACTCTGACAAAGCAGTTATGTTAGCTGGAGCTGCTCACACAGTTGCTCATTTACCACCTCCCTCCTCACCCACTCCTGTACAAGCCGCAGAAAATGTTCATTAATTAATTAGTGAAATCCGAAAGTTATTTCGTTATTCTGTTCATGGTTTTGCCACAAACTCACTAGATTACATTAATCTCCCTGAGTTGCCATATCATGACTTACAGCTCCTTTAAATTGAAATGCAGTTGCTAAATTAAATTACAAAGCATGCAGATATTAATTCCTTGTTGCTAATAGCGTTTCTGTATACTAGATTAGTCTTTTATAAAACAAAAGCTATTTTACTTAGTAGCCTATTTAGATGCAAAGTGACCACACTTAAAGCATTAACCTACCTGATCATGGTCAATGTCAGCATCTCCTGTAATAACAATTCGTTTCTCAATACGTGTTTCTGAAACTCCTCCTTTCACAGTCTATAAACAGAAAGTTGAATACGGTTAGGCTTAGATAAACCCTCATTACAACTAGCTCGCTGGGTAAATTTACTGACAGGAGCTGCAGAAAGTATCGACTAATCCCCTAAAAATTAGATTTTCACAATTCTAATTTGCTTCCTACAGCATTGGGCAGTCCCAAGACACAGCGGACGTTGAGTCCTGAGCCACGAGTTCTGGATTCAAGCCCCACTCCAGAACTGTAATGGGGGTGATAGAAGAAGGTGTCACAAAAAGGGGACTGACATTGCATTCTGCAATGACAATCATGGTCCACGTCCACAGCAATGACATAAGCAGGGCAGGAGGTGCTTGCACCAAATTAAAACTTTGAATATATTTCAGCCACAATATTAGGGCAAATAAGATTTAATATAATAACTAATGCATGGTTTAAAAGACTGGAGTGTGAGAAATGGGTTCCATTTTATGGGGCACTGGCACGGCACAACTGGGGAAAGTGGGAGCTGCACCTTTGGGATTATCTACACCTGAAGCATGCTAGGACCAGTGGTCTAAATAGCCACATAACCAGGGAAGTAGTAGAGGGGAAGGGATTATGTTTGAGAAGATGTGGGAAACGAGAAAATAAAGACAAAGCAAGAGGAAGGTATTAATGCTGGAATAGGAAAGGGTGGAGTTGCAAATCTAAGAATAAATCAACAGATGAGTGTAGAGGTTACAAAAATGAATAAAAGATCAAAGGTAATAAAAGTAAAGGTTCTGTACCTGAATTCTGAGTATTCAAACCAAAATAGGTGAACAGACAGCACAAACAGAAATAGATCCTGTATGATATAGTAACATGGCTGGGATTGTTTTAGGAAAGGTTCGACAGGCCAGCTTGTATCTGCTGGTGCTTAGAAGGAAAAGAGGTGTCATGTTTGAAACATAAAAGCTCCTGTGGAAGTTTCGACAGTGTAGATTTGGAAGTGATACTTCCTCCTGTGGGAGAATCCAGAACTAGGGATCATTATTTAAAGATCAAGGGTTGATCTGATTTGAACCAGAGATGAAGAGAACTGATTTCTTAGAGGTCCGAGAGTCTATGAGATAGTTTTACTCAATAGACAGTGAGTAAAACTATTGAATATTGAATATTTTTAAGTCGGAGACAGATCAGTTCTTGATAAGCAACAGTATGAATGGTTAGCAGAGGTAGGCAGGAATGGGGAGTAATCAACTCAGCCATCATCTTACAGAATGCTGAAAACAGCTTGAGGGTGAGTGATGATGGATGGTTTCTACTAACTGGATGAGATGATACAATTGTAGCAACCACAAAAGGAAACTAAAGATGTTATAAAACACTGTTTTGCTGAACATGTTTATAAACTAGAATTCCTGACCACAAATAATTGCTCAAGCAGAATCTAAGTCTTGATTCTGTCTTGACAATACTTTTAAGTATTGGAAATCTAGACCAAAGTTACTTTTTAGAAATGTGATTATAAAACTGCTCTATATTTACTGTTCTCTTATGCAAAGCTCCCAAACAAATTTACAGTTATCTCTCTGCATTTCATAGAATATATTCCTCAGTGGAGCACACCTTTTGGATACAATTTAGCTTCATGGTACCAAAAGTATCAATCTCAAGCCATTATAAAACATTACCTAGGTGCACACTGATTAGTTACATCACGATACACAAATTCATGCACAGGTTATGGGATATCAGTGTTCCTCAAATTCCAACATATCATCATTGCTGTTCTAAATGCACAAAATGTCACAACACAACCTACAGAATTCCTTCTCAGTAAGGCAGAGATGCCCAGAAACAACTGATATATTAAAGTAAATCTGCCGACAGTATTGGCAAATTTAGGTAACATACTTCAACAGCAAATATGTCTCTCTTTGACCATAGCAGCTTAAACTCTCTGATGACAAGAGAAGTTCACAAACAATATGTGTGGTAAAAATGTTAGGGGTATTGTCAAGATGTGTTGTAACACAAAAAAGTGTCAATTCTCAAAAGTGCAAAGACTTTCAAACCAGTCAAATGGAAATTCTGAACTTTGTATACTGTGGGGTCTAGTCTGCAAGATCAGCAAACTCAAAATCTATTTTAAAGTGAACTACTGAAATGAAAACTGAAATACCTTAGTGATGTGTGTAGTGGTTGTAGTACTTGAGGTTTCTGAGGTGATCGTCTGAGCACTCATTAGAACTCCTGGGTCACTGTCAGCTGTGGAGTCCAACTTACAAAGGAAAAGAAATACAGATGACCATTTGCCAACCAATTAATTCATTACAAATAACTGAAGTTGTTACAAGAAAAAACATAGGTTATTTGCCACAATTCTCTGAATAAAGTCTCTTCAAAAAGATCTTCTTCTGCGGCTAAAAAACATAAGCAAGACCTTTGTAATGAACAGTAACAAAGATCCCTGTTGGAAGTTAGTATTTAATACTAATTGTTCATCATTAATATGGTTCTTTGAAATAGATGTCACAAAAGTTTGATTAGCAGAAGGCAAGCACACTGGATTTTGCAACTTGAAAAGTTTCATTTATTATTATTTCTATTTTTTTCTGTTATAATTTTCATGTAATTTAATAAGAGGCATGGCTTCTTTGCTAGGGTCAACAATGGCCATTCATCTATTGACCTTCCACTCCTTGGATAAGCTATGACACTGAAAACTTAACCATGTTTCTCTCATCTATTTACAATTCAACATCAAAACTACTTCAATCAGCTAGAGGCTTCCACAATCGCAAATGAAGCTCCCTCCTTTACAGTATTAAGACAAATATTTTACATTTATTCAAACACATTAGTTTTAACCTTACCACTTTAACCTTGCACTTCTCATTTTAAATTCCTTCATGCCTCTACTATGAACTGCACAGATTTTCCATTCTACTTGGGTTTCTGTCAGTGTCATAGTCCATTTATCTCTCCCAAGCAGTGTCAGCTCCTTCCCTGTATTTTTGACACATTTACTGTGGCAGCAGTCCATGTCTGGCTACATAACAACCTGACAATGATGCTCACATTCCAACTCTATTCAAATTCTCCTTCACACGTGGAATTCTGGCTACTAACTATAATTCTTCGTCAAAAGTTTCTCTGGACACATTTGAAACCAGCATTGTCAATTGATTTTAAATTCTTGATGTTCCCAATATGCACCCGATCACCCAGGTTACAAATTCACTAAAATATTACATAATCTATGTATATGTTTATCAGTACTAAGGCCAATTGACTAGACGTTATTAAAATTTCCTTTAATTCGCTTGTGTATAGCACTAAGTTGTTATTACTTAAACAGAAAGAATGGTAGTCGCACCAATTCATGAGGAAAGGCAACATTAAACAATACCAGGACCAAAAGTTTTTACTGAATATTTTTATGTAAACTGCAAAATGATAAAACAAAGGACTGAAAATGTTGAAGATCTGAAACCAAAACCAAACTTGCTGGCAAAACTCTGCAAGTCTGGCAGCATCTGTGTGAAGAAACCAGAGTTAGTTTCGACTCCAGTGACTCTTCATTCAAACCTATTTTTCCAGCAATTTGCTTTTATTTAAGGACTGCATGAGGCTTCCCTCAATAAACGTGTTACCTTGGATGATTCATAGGTGATTGTTTTAGTCTCGGTGTGAACTACAGGCACATCCTTTGTGCAAATCTCTTTCCCATCCTCCTGATCCACACTGTCAAAGCTGACAGTTTCTGTTTTCACAACGGGTGGCTATAAGGAAAAGGACAAATAAAACTCAAATGTAAACAAATCTCAAGGCATTTTCAGTCCCAGCATTCATAAACCAATCCTTCCATAATATCATACATGCCATATCAGTTTTAACTTGATTTTACAAGGACAGATTTTTCTTCGTAATTGAAGAAGCACAAGAACAGATCTGCATATCAACTTGCTCCTATATTCCCATGCTGTTTTTTCAAATTTGTTGTTGAGTGATGGAATTCACACATTATACAGATACCCATGTAAACATAAGGGTTTCCCACAATAT